>NC_083718.1:44867907-45180293 GCF_028564815.1 Eubalaena glacialis | reverse complement strand
CACTGTTCATAATCCTGTTATTTTTAGACTCTGCAATCCCATATTTCATTTCAATTCTGAGATGGGATTGCAGAGAACTAAGATGCATAGTGGAGGGACCACCAAGGCATGGAGTTAGTAGACTTCAAATCTGTTCTCAGCTTAACACATTATTTAGGCTTATATTTATGTCAGCATTATTTTGGTAAAGTCACTTAGACTCTTTAGCTTCAGCTTCCTCATCTGTATAAATGTAGGATTGGACTAGATAATACCTAGTATTCTTTCAAGTCCAAAAGTTCTATTTATATTTAATCTTAAACAAAGTAAGTGTCTGGTGTTTTAAACTAAGTTTGTGACAATTTGTTATGCATCACTAGATAACTGATGCATTGGCATCAGATTTCCCTTTAACATATGTAGAATCAGAAAAAGCTTTTGAATTTGGATTATATTTACAGCTAAATTATCAATTAAGTAAAACTAAATCATTTCAAATATTATTTCTGAAAATAATTTTTAGAAGTTTGCCTCCTACACATAACTTCTTTTAAAATATATATGAGAGGTTGTATTTGAGCAACACCAAAAAAAGGGACTAAGGGAAAAACAGGGGATCCAAGAAGTATAGTGGAACTAACCCAAGTGTTCTTTAAAATCTGAGATGAACAGCTGTGTAGCAGCTCCAGAAAGCAGTCTTTCAAAATTGATTATTTAACAAGTGGTCTGGTTAAAGAACTGAATGAGCTTCGTGATAGGAGACCAAAGGAACAACAATTTATTCAAAATACCTCAGGCTAATAAAGCCCCAGAAACTTTACTAAGATGGCAATTTCCTATAATTTTATAGGATTTGTTTTTCACCCTTCTGATACACAAATCCAGGGTAGGAATCTAGAGTAGCTGTTACTTTCTGCTCTCAAGGACTTATCAGCATAATATTTTTAATGTGGTATATAGTGGAATGGTGAGTCAGAGAATTTGCCTGCAGATCAAACCTTAGCATGGTTAATGTAACTCTGAGGTTTTAGAAGTTTTGCTAACCCTGCCAGCTGGGAGGTTTGGGGAAGAGAGAAAAATTTTTTACTAGACTAGTAGCTTTATACTTGGTTTCAGGGACTAAAGTGATTTGCTTCAGCGAGGAGGCAAGATCTAGAACATCATCTACATTTAAAGCCAACCGATGAAGCTTGTCATAATCCGATGGCGGATGTGATAGAAATTACAATCTTTCTAGCATTTAACATTATAATGGTGGTACCAATCTCTGTGATTCTCTCAAGGTTATAATTTTTGATTTACTCTTTTGGTAAAGAGAAGAAGAGCCTGAGGCTTCTGCTTGGCTTTCCCTTCTAAAATAGGGCTTATTCTCTAAGTCAGGGAGATGATATAGGTTTCTGAGGATGTGCATGTCAACTGTATATATTAGGGCTATATCCGGAATCCAAGGCTCCTCTGACAAGCTCTGAAGAGGCCTCGCTCCACGGGCTGGAGGGTTTGAATTCCCAAACAGCTGCAGAAGGATCCAAGTGATACAATACAGAAATGCAAGGGAGTTAGCTCTCCACTGAACAGGCCAAGGGAGACAGGAGACAGGAGATAAATTTTCTCTGCAAGCCTCCCTCTGATAGCCTGTCCCAAGGTACAGTTGTCGCATATGTCCTTCCTGGAGGATCCTGGGACTGAGTGGGTACATCAGTTGGGTTGCAACTCTCTTAGCAGCATGCCTTGAAGCAGTGGCTGGTGCAGTAATTCATCACACTGCGTTTATTTGCCATCTTTCCCTGCCTTGCTTCCCTTCATTCCTACTACCCTGGGATTTTACTTCCGCAAAAAGTTCTGTTTCAATGTCTCTTTTCTAAGGATTCTGGTCTAAGACACTTGGGTACAGTTGCTTTGGTAAATGGTAGGTCTTTGGGGGAAGACTAAGACAAAGATGTACAGGAGGTTCTTGTAATATTATTACAAGCCAGACTTTCTCTATTCAAAGGGCTCTAGATCAGTAAACTGACTGAGATCTAGGAATGAAGTGAGGGTCGATCCAGGCCTTTATTCATTAGATTTGGAGTTTTTGTTTGTTCTTTTTTTAGGTAGGGGAGGGAGTACATTTTTCTTTTTGGTTTTTGTTTTCTGTTGTTTTTGTTTACTTTCTGGTCATTCTTATCAAATAGGGCCTTTGTGATTATGGCATCTATTTTGGTCCTAGATCTCCATGATAACTTTATTCCAGTTTTAATGACTGATTTCACCCCTTCATGTCATATGAAACCAGATTCCCACCTCTGAATACTAGGACTGTTGCTGTCTTCAGTATTAAGGAGGCCAGATAACCAACCTCAGATTCCTTCCACTTCCCTTTCATGAACAAATGTTTCTTGCTGATAACCCACTGTCAGTACCAATGTCTGTATAATTCAAGATTCTTGGTTGTAAGCAACGGAAACCAACTTTGGCTAATATAAAAGAAAAGGCATTTAATTGGAAGAATATTGGACTATTTTGAGAAAAAGTAAAAAGTTGAGAGATCTAGGCTCAGAATAAAGCACAACATCCAAGGGAGGTAAGACCAGCCAAGGCCACATGGATGTTATCACTCCTGAATGTCTGCTGTAGTGTCACTGTCTTTGTCACCTCTAGACTCTCCCCACTGCTTGCTGCATTGCTGGACTCTCACAGCTGCCACAAATGATCAGACCATCCCTGATGTATCACTCCATCAATATTCACCCCCCAGTTCATCCAAATGACCTAGCTTCTGTCTCATGCCCATTCCTAGCTGTTAGGATTCTGGGAAAGGACATGTCTGACCCCTCAGCCTTGATGGTGGAGGGACCTTGCCTCTACATATTTTTGGATTATACTGGATTTATTTATTTATTTATTTAATTTATTTATTTTTGGCTGCGTTGGGTCTTCATTGTTGCACACAGGCTTTCTCTAGTTGTGGCAAACGGGGGCTACTCTTCATTGTGGTGCGTGGGCTTCTCACTGCGGTGGCTTCTCTTGTTGCGGAGCACGGGTTCTAGGCGCACGGGCTTCAATAGCTGCGGCACGTGGACTCAGTTGTTGTGGCTCACAGGCTCTAGAGCGCAGGATCAGTAGTTGTGGCACATGGGCTTACTTGCTCCGCGGCATGTGGGATCTTCCCGGATCAGGGCTCGAACCGGTGTCCCCTGCATTGGCAGGCGGATTCTTAACCACTGCACCACCCGGGAAGTCCTGATTATACTGGATTTTAAAACTTATTTGTATATGGAACAACCTAAGAAAACAAGAATCTTCTTCAGAGAGTGAAAAAAGCATATTTCTTTTGTCAAAAGGAAAAATAAAAGGTAGTTAGAAACTCCAAAAGTTACACAAAAAAATCATGGACCAATATGAACTCTAAAATAGATAGGTGCTGTTTGCTTTTTGGCTATTGGACTCAATTTTAAATAAACCCCAGAAAATTGAAAGATGCTTACACATCATAATGTACATATAACAAACCTTAAAAAGGCCAAAGAAATATTACTGAGATATTTATGGGGGTTGGGGAGGGGAAGAAGTGGAGGGAACTGGAGTTTCTTCAATTTACTAAAGTGTCAAGAAATGTTATCTAAAATTAATGTATCAAGAAATAAAATTTGAATCATATTAATAAATTTATAAACAAAATCAACAGAAAAAAAAGCAAGAAAATGAGACATAATGTTAGAACGGAGTAGAAAAGGGTAAGTGGAACTCAGGTTATTTCTTAAATACTGTCAAAAGTTGAGAATCAAAACACTGAAGTATAAGCACATTAATCAGAATTATAGAGGAAACCAGTAGAATCAATGGAAATTAGAAGAACTAGGGCCATGAAGCAGAGGGAAGATTTTGCTTTTCATTTTCTACTGTCCTGCTTTGGTCGAGACAGGCACCGTGGAACCCTATAAATGATCACAGGCCCAACAGACAATGGTCCTTGTAAGGTTCAGTCTCAGCCCTCAGGCAAGACTCAAGCAAGGGTATAGAATTCAGGAAATACAAAGGGGTAGAGGCTGAGTGATGGTCAGACAAGTTCTCTTAGAGCACCAAAGAGGTAAAACACCTTGCCTGCTGATCTCAGCCCACCCGGGAGCTGAGGGAGATGCTATTCCTGTTGAGGGTGGGGAAGGCCATGTCAAATCAGGGGGACCACGTCCTTTCTGGCTGGGTTTCTCACTCTGGGATTACAACCTGCTACACCCAGACATAGCTGCCTTGTTTGGGCCATTTTGCGGCTGAGGTCAGCAGTTAGCCTCAAATTTCTGTCTCCAAACTACATAATTTCACCCTACACAGTTACTAAAAAAAAAAAAAAAAAAAGGCTAGTTGAAAATCAGGAATTTAATCTGCAGAGTTATTCATTTCATGAAGATGAAGCTTGCCCAGAGCTGGCCCTCTGATGGGTACTGACCTGGCTTCATTAGCCTTGTCTGCAGAACTTACTCAAAATACTGCTTCCCAGGCCCTGCCTCTTAGTCTTCTGAAATCAGCAGGTTTCGGTTGGAGACTGATAATCTGCGTTTTTAATAAATATCTGAGTAATTATGATGTGCAGCCAGATTTGAGAATTCTTGATATGAATGTGTAGTCTTTAAGTTGCTTAAAACAAACCATGAAAGAGACTAGAAGTCAGACATACAGCATCTCCCCGAAGGAGCAACTTAACTTCTGTTCCTAGTCTGGTCTAGAAGTTGTTCTGATTGTGTGTTTGTGTGTGTGTGTGTGTGTGTGTGTGTGTGAGAGAGAGAGAGAGAGAGAGAGAGAGATACTGCCCTTTCACTCTTATTTTACTCAATAGAAATTCTATGATAATTGTAGAGATGAAAGAAAAGGCAGAGCAGAATTTGTCTCTTGATGTCATCTATTAAGTGATATTAGAACAACCAGATGGTTTAACCATACAGGGAACTTTAGGTCATATAAAAGGCTACCACTTGGGCATTTCTTTTAAATCCTGACCTTAGCTCCCAGGACTCAGGTTATGATTCCTTTGTTCTGGTTCTGTGGGCACAAAGACCAGCCAGTAGTTGTAGTGAAATCAATATCCTTACCCTATGTAGCTGTACATAATTACAAATAACTGTAACTATATATATAGATTCTTGTGTACTGTTTATATGTTTTATTTACCAATCACACGAAAATTTCTATGTAGACAATGTTCTAAAAATAACGGGTGTATGATTCTTTGTCTAAAAGAGTTTTAGAAGAGTTTCCAACATCCATGATTCTCAGTCTTCATAATAGTTTCTGGTTAATTGAAAAATAATTGTATCCATTCATGATTATCAGATTGTACTCTGCTCAGAAAAGTGTGAAAATATGAGGTTGAAAAATGTACTCAACTGGAAAAAAGGAGACTGTTAATGTTTTAAATCAAGTTTTCTCTTTCTTTCAGCTTGTTTCCTAAGAAAAGAAAGGGGAGCAGGAATTACCCCTCAGCGAGCTGAAGGTAGACAGTATCAAAATCCGTCTTCTTACTGACGAGGTATCAACAACCACGGGCTGTTGCAAGATGACTCAGATTCTGTGCAGTCGGAAAGTTGAAGGCAGTTCACCGGAGGAAGTTTAGATTTTAAGCTGACCTAGAGCATTGCAGGAGTCCAAGCCAAAGGTTCATGATGGTTTGGGAGACCAGCTTTTCATCTTTATGGTTAAAATAAGAATTACAATGAAGTTATTGATAGCAGTCTAAAATGCTGTATGCTTTATTCAAAATACACACTTTGGACTCTCTACCCTTTGATCAATGTCCTTCACCGTTTTAATAAGCTGTCCTTTTAAGTTGTCTCAAAAGGCATTGCAGGTGGGTAGAAATGTATGCTGATGCCTTTCCTAGCTGTATCTACAAGATGGGATGATAAAACTACACCAGTCGCCTGATGACCACCCATTCTGGGTGATGACAAACTCCCCAAAAGGGAAGGCCAGCCTGTTGAAAGCTGGACTTGCAATCCTGATCCCATAAGTCCTTGTAATAGGATGCTGTCACACTGAGAACATCAAGTAAAGGGGAGGTAAAATCCCTTTTTCGATGGGCTCCTCACCGCTCTCCGTAGACATGCCGCTGTCCTTTCCCAGGTCTGTCTCCTGAAACTCCTTCAGGGCAGTTAGAGTCGGGCCAGCACTTCCTTCTCAACATCTCCAGTGCCAAGCTCTGTCTTCCAGCCTTTGGTTGGGTTGGCTTCTGCCTCTCTTCCCCCCCTGCAGGGAAGGCACGGGTATCGCATTTACTCCCTTCCTACATTTTCAAGTCCTATTTCAGTGCCAGCACCATGAAGGAATAGCTATTATCTCTCACGCCCAAGACATTTTGAAGATATTATTGCCCACTCTGCCTTCTAGTTCTTACTCATCTTTCAAGATTCATCTCAGGTGTCACTAACATTCATTCAACAAATATTTATTGAGCGCCTACTACGCAGGCACTCAGTCAGACATTAGGAATACAGCAGTGAATAAAGTCACACAAATCCACAGCCTCACACAATGGAACACACCTTCAGTGAACAGATGAGTCACCTCTTCTAGGACCCCTGGTTTGGGTCAGCTGCCCCAACCCTTGGCTTCACTGGCACTCTCTGTGTACCTATTATATCTTCCTCACACTGGACATCAGTGTCTTCATCCCCACAGGTTTGCGGGGGTTTTAGGAGGTGGAACTTGCCTTTTTGTTTTTCTTGCCCCTCTAGTACCTGGAATGAAGTAGGTGCTCAATAAATTCTTGTTGAACATGAACATGTGAATGTTAAATAAAACAGTGCAGAATGTGACTGGTTGCCGCACCAGCATCCATTCCCTTCCTCCTTTCTAACTAAACAAAGAAAGTTAGTGTAGTTCAGGGAATCTATCCTCCTCCCTATGGTCATGTGTTGCCCTAATCCGAAATCATCCAAATGATACAGAATTTGTACCAGGACTGGGGTGCTGCAAGAAACAGAGCCTACAGTTAGGCTGAATGCAAGAAGGGAAAGTGGAGAGCGGGGATGTCCTGGCATCCCTAGCAGGGAAGTTGGTGACTCTTGTTATATGATGGTAAAATTCGCAAATTGTCGCTTGTGGAACCTCAGGACACCAGTCACGTGCTTACAGAAACAGTAGTATTAGGGAAGTACCAAGGGAAATTCAGAATATTGGCATCTTTTATGTCGTGCAACCTTCAGTCAGGTTATACATGAATGAGACCAGCTCAGATTAAAGGTGACCTATCTGAAAACGGGGGGGGGGGGGGGGGGGAAGACAGCTTTGCTTAAGAGAGGTGCTTTCCGTCTGTCTGTCTATTCTCTGAGATTGAAATGGATTGACTAAGAGTCCAATAACTCGACGCCTTTCAGGGTTGAAAAAGCAGAATTCTCTAGTCTTAGATAAAATCAGTGGGAGCAGAGGCAAAGAGGCAGGAGATGAAGCAGGAGATAAGATTGAGCCCAACTCTAATCCGGATCCCCAGGCCTCTCCCAGCACCTTCTGTTCAGCGTTCTCCACCAGACAAAGGAGACACTCATGCTTATTGTGAAGATGCTGGCTGGGAAAAATCAGATTATGGGTGGTATCTCCCCGCCAAGCTATTGTTTCAAATTGCCTCAAGGCAGAGGCCATTGAATGGAGGGCCAGGGTGACGGACAGAACCCAGAGGCCAGATGGGCGGTGGGAATTCTCAGACTCAAGGACCATGACAAGATCTTTGCCCCATGGAACTGACTGGGCACAAACAGATTAGAAGCCAACCACCATAATGGAAAAGAATATTTTAAAAAAGTATATATATGTATTGATATAACTGGGTCACTTTGCTGTACAGCAGAAATTAACACAATATTGTAAATCAACTATACGTCAATGAAAAAAAATGATTAGATGCCAACCAAGTTTTTTAAGTAACTATATTATTGCCTGTTTAACACATAAAGCAATACCCAGGCCCACAAATAGGAAGTGGGCTGCTAAGTTTCTATAGCCCCCCAAAAGGGGATTCTTCTCTGTGCCCTTCTCAGATTTGGCTTTGAAGGACAAAGAACAGCAGTGATTCTCCAAAGTGCAGGTCCAGGGGCTGCCTGACACCAGTGGGCTCCTTCCTCAGCCAGGGCACAAGTGTCACAATTCCTGCTCTGTGGGCCAGTGACCAGTGGGTGCTGTTTCCCATTCTTCCCTGAATGAGGTTTGACCACAGCTGTTCAGTTTTTTTTCAACCACTGAATTTGGGGTGTTGGGTGTTAGAAACACATCCTTGTGAAATAAAATTCGTGTTTTATGGCAAGACATGAAAAATTTAAACATAAAAATTCTTCTCTGCCCTTTGGCCTCCTCTCCCCCCACTCGCACTGTACATTGTATATCTGCATCAACCACACCTCTCCCACTGTAAGAAATACCTGCTCAACCATAAACAGCAATATTCTCCCAGCATCAACAAGACAACTCCATAAAAGATAACATTCCTTCTTGATCTTGTAAAGGGTCCCATGACCCACCACGTTGGCACTTAGATCTGGATTATGTAAATTGTCAATAATACGTCATTTGACGTACACCCCTCTGTCTCAAAAAACTTATATAAAGTGTGGCTTGACTTCTAAGGGGTAGGACAGTTCTCAGAGCTTTCTGAGATGTTCTTCCTAGGTTATAATCCTCAAATTTGGCCTGAAATAAAATTTTCCATATCTTTCTTAGATCGACTTATTAATTTCTTGTCGACATCCTTAACAAAACAGAGTCCCGCCTTCAAGGAGCTTGTAGCCTAGATGAGGAGACAGAATGTATGGGGCCATCGCCATACTGCACACACGGGGTGAACCACACACAGCATGGGGGGCGGGGGTGTCAATCAAGGCTTCCAGAACAGCGTGAATCCTAAATTAAGATCTGAAGGATCAGAAAGGACACTGGATGTCAAGAGTAGGGTGGGGGCCAGGAGGGTGGGAGCCAGGAGGGTGAAGCCAGAAGGCACTCTTAGAAAGCCCCACTCGGCTGATGAGAATGGATTGGAGGGGGGAAAGAGGAGGGGGCACTGGAGGCCCATTGGGAGGCAGCTGATATAATCCAGCCTTGAATGCCAGACTCCGGGTTTTATTCTCGTTTGCCTTTGTCGGCATATCCTGATGTCCTTGCTAAACCCCTCAGGGCAGGGCCTTGGGTCTGTCCCAGGACTAGAGCCTCAGGGAAAGTGAAAGCAGGTCTGCAAATGCCCAGTCCCCTTCTGTGTCACTTGTCCTTGAGCCTTCCTGCCCCTTCTGGAAAGTCTCCAGCCCCAAGGTCAGTGCCGCTTGCAGAAGATTCATTCTGATAAAGACTTGAGTCCTGATAAGCTTCCTTCCTCACACCTCTGATGAAATAGCCCTGAAAAATCCCTTCCCGTGTGTACTTTCCATACCCAGCTAACCTCCCAGATTAACTAAATACTCCCAGTAGCTAAATACGACAAGAAAACACAATTTCCCTAGAGCCATTTTGTTCCCTGGATCTTTTCCATCATTAGAACATAGAGTAATTTAATTTGGGCTCCTGGGTCAACCACACTGTTTAGAAGGTACTTTGGAGGCAGAGGCACTTCTCTGGGACTGTGATTTCAACTAAAAGGAAGTATATCCTTGAAAACCTGGCTACCCAGATAGCAGCAGAAGTTTCTAAAAGATGGAATCTAATAGAAAATCCTGCTCAAAATATTTATGAAATTGTTTTAAGGACCCTTACCAACCCACTAAGGAGTCCCTTTGCACAAACATGTAATGTATGATTGCAAAGAGGCCTCTTTACCAGGACCCCAAGGTCTCACAAGAGGAGTTTGCTTCAGACAGGAAAGAAAAGCATGAGATAAGAGGACCGCACATCCGCTCAAGTATTTGTATTTGGAGGTTTGCATTAAGAAGAGAATCTCTTTATACCATCCTGATTAGGGATTTTCAACTAAAGCTGAGTCCACCAGTTTTAACTTGGCTCAGCAGAGCAGAGCAGAGGAGGGGGTGCCTTGCAGGGGTGGCCCTGAGCCAAGGAGGCTTCCATTGGATGTGCTGACCAGAGCAAGGGAAGATGGGGAGATGGCCTCTTCCCTGGAGTTTGCAGGCGTGGTTTATAAGAAAAGGGAATGGGCAGCTCTTGGAGTGGGGGCCCCTCCAGGGAGAGAAAAGGGGTCTCTCTCACACTCCCTCTTGCTTTTCTGAAAAGTAAAGCAGTCAAAGAGGAGTCGGCAGGACACTAAAGAAGGCAGCAGCGGAGATTGCCTTGGCCTTTCACAAAATGGAAAGCCCTTTTAGTGCTTCGTCAATGGCTGGCATTTTGGAGTGCCCACTCTCTGCTGACTAGTCATGGGGTAAAGGGTTTCAACTGTATTATTTCACTTATTCATTTATCTCTCCCACCCCCAACAAACCTATGAGTAGATACTCTATTTTTATTCCCATTTTCTAGCTGGGAAAACTGAGGCTCATGGAGTTTGAGAAATTCATGAAAAGATAGCTGGCAATAGGTAGATCCAAAATTGGAATTCACATCTGAATTCCAGGCTCTAAACCACTAGGGCAGACAGTATCCCCTTCAAAGGAGAATGAGATCCGCTTGTCTTACAGCTCGGTCCATCTTACCCCCCACTCTTGGAGACCAAGTTTGAAACCCCCTTGGATTGGTCAGTCAGTGAACTTGGTGGGCATATTCCAGGAGGGGTGTCCCCAGACAAGCAGCTCTGTGTCTAGTGACTGATTGATGAGATAGTGCAGTCCTGAGGGAAGGAGGAGCACCTGCGGCATCTCATTCTCAGCTCCCTCCCTCCCAGAAAACCTATTGGCTTAGCTGCTATCAGGAAAGTGGCCTGCTAGGGAGAAGTAGGTGTCAGTTGGTCAGCAGACAGACAAACAAATAGAAAATGCCTTTCCTGAGCATTGTCCTGGGCACTGTGGGAAGAAACAAAAGAGAAGAAATAGAAGCCTTCAAGGACCTTGCTGTCTGGTTGGAGAGACAAGATAAACACACAGAGTGAGACATCTAAGGGCCTTTCAAAGCAACAGGCAAACATGAGCCTTTCTAACCAGTGCAGGGGAAACACAGGAAGCACAGAACACAAGAGCAAGCGAGTGTGTGTGGCGGAGGAAGAGGGTGAGGCGCATGCCTGAAGATTTCCTGCAGGATGGGTGCTTGGCTATGGCGAGCTGGAGCAGAGGAGGGAAAACATCTAGGAGAGTCTAACTGGAACCACGCTCCATGAGACTGCTCCCTTGTCCCTGGACCACACAAAAAAGGGGTGGGACTTAAAAGGCTCCAATTCGGAAACCCGACACTACCTACCTCCAGACTCAGCACCCTCCACAGTCCTTGGCTGGATGGACCCCTTTGTTCCTCATGTCTCCTGTCCCCATGGCTTTGCAAACCACCTCATGGCAGGAATCCTTTGCCTCCTCAGAGCCCTGCATCTTTTGCACGGAGTAGGTGTTGCCAATGTTCTTCTCCCCAAAACCCATCTTTTGGCTTCTGTCACAGCTGTTCGGTTATGTTGGCTGATACATATTCCAAGAGAATTTGAATCGTAGTCTGAGGATTCTTGAAGCCTTTGAAACTCAAGAGAATGAATCCATACAAATATTGGCAGAAAGGTACTGGCTATCAGCGCATAGGATTTTACATCTGCTAGTAGCCGCCTACCATGACTACGTGTCAGTTCATTCTCCACGTTGACTCTCCCTTTGAGGGAAATACCCTAATGAAAACCCCAAACCCCTTTTCCTGTAGGGCTAACAGGCTCTTGCCTTCCGGGGTTGGAGGGAGCTCCATCCTGGTGGTCACAGGAGGGGATCCTATACATTGATTCATAGACGTATAGCTCTGGAGACCACCTTACCCAGTGTTTCTCCAAAGGTGTTGTATAGATGACCTGCATCAAATGACCTGGTGGTTGGTTTAAAATGCAGACTCCTGGGCCTGGCTATAGAACTATGGCACTAGAACCTCAGGGATCTGGGATGTGAAGCAGCTTTTCAACAGCTCTCTAGCAACCCTCATATGCAGAGGAATTTGTGAATCTGTAACCTAGTCCACAGTTTGGAAATGAAGAAACCAAAGCCCTGAGAAGTTATGTTCTTGGCTTACACCACCCATCATGACACGTATCCAACAAATGCAATCTTGAGTTTAATAGAGAGAAATGAAATTGAATTGTGGAATCATGACAGCCCAGTGTGAGAACCCAGACCTTCAAATACCCAATGAGGAGGAGATCTCAAAGTCAGGAAGCTGCGTTTGGTAGCACCAGGTATACCTTTAGAGCTTGCCCTTTCAGCCAGCAGGTGGGTCCTGTGAAAGCACCACCAGAACTAGTCCTGGAGCTGAGGGGGGAGGGTGCTGGGGAAGCACTAAAGCCAAAAGGGAGGCAAAAGAGAAGGGACTTTTGGGGGACACACAGAGGTTGATCCTTCCTCTGTTCCAGCCCAATGCCCAGCTACCTGTGCAGGGGGGTTGACACAGCTCCACTTCTAAAATCCAGACAGAGGAGCTCCAGGTTAGTGGGGGCCCCTCCTCTGACTGCTTTCAGGAGCCCAGAAGAGGAAGATTCAACACACAATGAGGAATCTTCAACACACAATGTAGAATTTCCATGAAGTATTACTGGGATTCACCTGCAAGATGTTAAATCCCACAGTTATCCCCTTCTCTCCCGCCTTCCATTTTTTCTTTCTTCTCTCTCTTCCCCACAAATGAAAAAAAAAAAAAAAAAAAAAAAAAAAAAGAAGAATAACATTAGTTAGAAGGAAAGTAGACCATAGTCGTGGGAAAATTCCCAGCTTTCTGAAAATGTGTTTTCTTTAAGAGGTTGGGGAGGCTCGCTACAGAGCAGGTGGAGATGGTGTTGTGGTACCCAGATCACTGAGTGTGGGGAAAGGGGCAAAGGGTTCAGAATGGGGAGGCAGTGGGCTGCCAAGAAAACTCTACCTGCTTCACAGTTATGCCTGGGGCTGGATCCTGAATCAACAGAATTCCATATAATACATACGTGCCTTCAAGAAAGAGAGAGAGGGACAGCGATTTGATGAGTTTAGAGGAGCTGAAGGGGCAGGCGGGATAATTCTCTTAGGAAAAGGGCACATCACAGTGCAACAACCTTCACCCATCAGGTCTGGCAACTTGCCTGTTTTCCAGAACATTTTGGAAACGCAGGCAGCTAAATTATTCCTTCCTACTTGCTCCTTCTGTGAGAGAGGTAAAAGCGAAATGATTTACCTCTGGGCATGTTAGAAGCACCTCCTGGGAGGTTCCCAGCTGTGGACGCTGAAAGATCAGAGAATCAGAGATGTGCAAGGAGGGTGGGGAGTGAGGAAGAGGCAGTTCAATGAGGCCAATAAAATGAAAGGAGTGATATGAGTAGTATTTATGGCACCCAGGAGGCTGAGGACTCTCCCAAGTAGGATACAGCCAAGACTCCCAGAGCTGACCTTGAATGGAGCTTGGGGAGGGGGAAGTGGGAGGGAACAGGATAGTCACACTGAGGCAGAGGAAGAACTACTTCCTCTCTGACCGTGGCCTCCACATTCCATAGGGTAGCTTCTAAAAGGGTGGGAACTGGCAAAACCTTTCTTAGAAGCAACAAGAGTTTGCTTTCCCTGGGAGAAGCTAAAGAAAGGAGGAAGCTAATTAAATGAAAATTGAGGAAGCTCCGGGCTGCACGCAGGCTGAGAATAATCTGGGAGTGGTCATCAATCATCATAAACTAGCGCTTACTCAGCATCTTCCCCGCAAGGGCGCACAGTACAGGCTCTGGATGTGACTGAGGCCACTGGTCACAGAGACTCCCTTGGAGCCTGAGAGGGAGTGGAATAGGGAGTCAGAAATAAAGAACGCAGACTGACATGCTAGTGTGAACCAGCCCCAAACACCTCTCTCTCTATGAGAATTAACACATCATGAGTTTATCATTCATTTGTAAATGATCATGGCTGTATTATGGACTTTTTTAATTTTTAGTTTTTCATATGTTTATGCTTTGTCTCTCCTGCTAGAATGTCAAGTCCCTGAGGTCAGACTAAAGGGTCCCTCTAGTAAATTTCTTTTTATCTCCCCATCACTCCATCCATCCACCTACCTACAATTGTGTGGTATTTTTTCCCCATGCTTCTCACTGCTAGAAATGCAGAGGGAAACAGTGCTCAATCCCTAACTTTGATGAGTATACAGTGTTGTATAATACATATATACATATATGTGGGGTTTTTTAAAAATTTTTTTTATTTTTTGGCTGTGACGCGCAGCATGTGGGATCCTAGTTCCCTGACCAGGGATCGAACCCATGCCCCCTGCCTTGGAAGCGTGGAGTCTTAACCACTGGACCACCAGGGAAGTCCCATACATATATGTGGTATTGTACATAATCCAACAAAGTACCAGTTGTTAAAAAGGAGGCATGGGCACCATGGATTCTCAGAATAGATGGGGGTGGTAGCAAGAAGAGCTCAGGCCCTAGAATAAAATAAACTTGAGTTTAAGATCCAACTCTGTCACATAGTAGCACAGAGACCTTCTGGGGTTATTTAAACCTCCCTATAATGGGGAAATAATAGAAACTCCTTCAGAGAGACAAGTTGAGACTTACATGATTTAATGCATGTCACGAGCTCATTATGGAGTCTAACGTAGGTAAGTGCTCCAAATTTGTCACACACACACACACACACACACACACACACACACACACAGGAAGTTCATGACATGGTGCCAAGACATTCACTCCTCCTGATCCTCCACACAAGATGATTTCACAAACAACTATTTCCTCAGGGCATTTTCAAATTCTCTGAGTGAAGTTCATTTGGGTGAGTGGCCAGGAATCTGAAAAGGGCGAGGATACCAGGAGTTTGCTTTTGAACTCCACTGACCTCAGTTTCCAACTCAGGAGTTCTTTCTCAGCTGGAACAAACAAGGAACTAAAGCCACCACACATTCCCTCAAATGTGCATGCAAAAGCTCTGTGGCCACCAAAAACTGTTCTACAGAAAAGCTGTTGAAACACATGCTTGTCTCCCAGAGGGCAATGTCATAAGCTTATCTCACTTCTCTGTTTGGGACAGGAAGTCTGGTAAATGGTTGAAACTTGGGGGCTGGAGTGAGCAGTTGTGACCTAAGATGGTAGACAATCCCTCATTTTATTCCCCTCCAACACCAGCTCCTCCCCAGGGGCAGTGTTCAAGCCAGCCTTGCACGTGGTCTCAATGCAAAAGGGAAGAGATGCTCTATGTCTTTTTACCTCCCCCAGAGGTGACAGCTTCTCTCACCTGGTGATGGATGCTCAGCTAATGAGGAATTCTAGTGACACGTTTGCAATAAAAAAAAAAAATCACTGGAGCATCCAAATGTTCTGTTCTCAATTTGCCATTAATCTGCTCATAAAGCAAAGAACTTAAGCAATGGATGGCAACACACAAAAGCTGAGTTCAACGATTATTTTCATTTATTTTTCAATTTAACAGACACTTTTGTGGTGCATACTATATGCCAGACACTGTTCTAAGTAATCTCTTACATTGGAACAGCATTTTAAAATTTGAAAAGGACTTTTATGGACATTACCTCATTTGATGATCATAATAAGCCTGAAAGGTGAGTTTGTTGTTTTAAGTCATCGTACAGATTTTTTTGAAAACTGAGTTTCAAGAAAATAAAGTTATCCATTCAAGACCATTCAGCTTGTGATAGGGGCGGGATTCATACCAGGTGTTCTGACCCTGTACTCTTTCCATTGTACAAATAAGAGAAAAGAGAAGAAATTTCCTGTCCTCAAATTGCTTATGATAAAGTGGGGAACAGACACAAGCATGTAATATTGACATTTTAATCCAGGGCAACAGGTAAGTGGACCCTGTAAGGGGATGTAGAAGCAAGGACTGAAAGGAGGATTTATAAAGAGTGTTGGGGGTGGGTGTTAAATTAGTCAAGGCTCTGGGTTTTTTTTCTTTTTTTTTTAAATTTGTTTATTTTATTTATTTTTGGCTGTGTTGGGTCTTCGTTTCTGTGCGAGGGCTTTCTCTAGTTGCGGCAAGAGGGGGCCACTCTTCATCGCGGTGCGTGGGCCTCTCACTATCGTGACCTCTCTTGTTGCGGAACACAGGCTCCAGATGCGCAGGCTCAGTAGTTGTGGCTCACGGGCACAGTTGCTCCGCGGCATGTGGGATCTTCCCAGACCAGGGCTCGAACCCGTGTCCCCTGCATTGGCAGGCAGATTCTCAACCACTGCACCACCAGGGAAGCCCAAGGCTCTGTTCTTTGAAAAAGATGACACAATCCCAATTCAAACCAGCTTCAGGCCTAGTGGAATCCACTGATGCCAGCAGTGTCTTCAGGACTTGGCTCCCTCAGGGTCCCTTTTTGCTTCGTGTTCCTCTTTATCAGCTTCATTCTCAGGCAGGCATCTCCAAGTGGCGGTCCATGCTTACATTCTACAGATTTAGAAATTTCAGCAGAAAGAACGCATCTCTTCCCACACAACTCCAGCAGGAGACCTGCAGTTGCACTTCACCGTGCTGGCTTTGGTCACATGTTCTTCTCTCAACAAATCACTGTGGTCAGAGGGACGCACGGCATGGATTGGCCAGCTCTCACCATGAGTTCACCCACAGAGCCCGGGGGGTGAAGTCGATCCCATCAAAATCATGAGCTGAGGGGGCGGGGATGGTTTCTCAAGGGAAAAATGGGGTTCTATAACCTAATAGGGGTGAACGTGCTGGGCAAGCAAAAAATAACCTCAGGGGCTGTGTTGAGGGCCGCTCCTGGAGGCTCCCAGGTAGGTGCTTTAGAGATGAGGGGGACACAGCACGAGGCAGAGAAGAAGCCCCAGGAGGCGGAGACATGAAGTCCTTGTTCTAATTCCAGCTCTTTCTGTAACTACCGATGTGACTTTGAATAAGTCATTGAGCCTCCATGAGCCTCAGTTCCTCCAATATAACAGGGAATAATAATTTAAATAATAGTAATAAAAAAAACCCGGGTTGCTGTGAGGATCATGATATGATCCAACTGGATGAGATCATAGACAAAAAAGCCTTTTGAAATGCTAAGTGAAAAAGATTTATAAATATCAGAGTGTATTTGAGGCAAGGGACTAACATCAACAGAGACAGGAGACAGGAATAAGTAGGGTGTGTACAGGGAATAGTAAGCAGATTGAACAGAAAAGCGAGAACAATGAATGCAAAAGCTTATATCCAGCGACCCCAACACACATCACGGCTGGAACTTGGTCTAAGTCGGTGTTTTCTTTCTTTGGATGGTACTGGGAAGAGGATTCTTTCTGATGGCTGAGAGTTGGTGCCTGGAAAGGAGCCCCAGGTAATTCCAGTTAGGGAGGACTTTCCCTTGTACGGCCAGCTTTCCCAGGGGAAAGGTGTGGACGGGGGTGGGAGCCTGGGTCTGCCCCCGGCCAGTGTTTGGTTTCCGGGAGGCCCCTTCCCCTGCCCACCACCAAAGAAATCACAGCAACAGGTGGGGAATGGAGAGCTGGGGAGGGCCAGGCCAAGGCCCCTAGAGGGTGGGGCAGGGGTGAGGAGGATTGGAAAGTAGCAGGTGGAACTCGAACAGTTACAGCTTTCATGTGTGACCAGCCCTAATTAAGGAAAATCACTTTTGTTTACTAACCAGTTCGCTGCGCCCTTCCAAGCTGAGCTAAATTGCCAGCTTATCCCTGCAGAGTTTTTCTCAGTTCATGAGGATATGAGGCTGGTGCTGGGCAGGGGTGGGAAGAGGAAAGCCCTTTTCCAGACTATGTGTATTGTGGAAAGAACACTGGCTTGGGGACCTCGAGATACGATGGATTTCTCCTACCAGTTAAGGGGTTGGGTGGTCTGTTCCATTTCTCTCTAACAACTTCAGGATAAATACAGAATGATGGAGAGCAGGGCTCATCCAAAAAAGCATGAGAGGTGAATGCTGAGGAGATTCTGTCCCTGGCCTGGCTTGAAGACAAACCTGGGGGACTCCTGACCCCTGTGATCCCAGACCCACCCAAATGAGATTCCAGAGGGGAATAAGAATGAAGATAAATAACCACTTACTTGCTTGGAGCACTTAACTATCTACAGAGGAATTTCAAATAATTTACCATATCCACTTTTGCCTATGATACAGGCAGAGAGGTTTTATTTCCAGAAGCACTTTATAAAGTTTCTGTCATTTGTTCAAGATTCCAACTGCCGATACATGGGAGAGCCGAGACCGGAATCCACTCCTTCTAACTCTCATGTTCGGCGTTCTGTTGCTATGGAGTCTGCAACCTTATAAGGTTGGCAGTCTTCTCTGCCCTGGCTGGCCCTGCCCTGGAAAGCCTGTTTGGGGCCTTCTGGCTCTACCTAAAGAGCCTTTGGAATGGTTAATGAAGTACAGCGTAAGGAGTGTGAAGGTGTGGGCTATCATCTTGTATTTGCCCAATCTGACATGGCTCAGGTGACTCGCTCTTGGTTTTCCTTTTGCCGTCTGCAAAGTGAAAGTGGCATTACACACCCAGCCCACCCCACGGAGGCGCTGAAACCTCAGTGGCCGAGTGTTGCAAGCGCTTTGAAGAGTTCCCTGTGCTGTTTGTGCAGGAGAACAATGCTTCCTAGTTTCTGTTACTCTTCTGCCCTTAACAATAGATGCTCCCCTCAGCCCCAGTTAGGGAAAAGACTGTGTCGTCTCTGATCTGGGCTGCTGCTAGCTCATTCATTTACTCAGGATCCCGCTTGGGTAGCCGAGTTTCACTGACTCTGCCCTGGGCAGGCTGCCGAGGGACCCATTTTGCTGGAAGGATGAGTCATGGGGGGGAAGAGCAGCTCCACAGGTGAGCAAAAGAGACAGCCAGCTCCGAGCCTTGAAAACGTAAAGTGTTCTCTTGGGAGTGTGCAAAGACCTGACCTGTGGGAGATCAAAGTCAGGAATACACCGCTCCTCCAGAATCAAAAGCTCCTTGCTCTCAGGAGGAGACAGCCCAGATTCCCCCAGCTAGGAGAGCCAAGCATAACAGTGGAGGGTGAGTGGCTACCCGCCTCCCCCAGACTGGGACGGGGGCCTGGCTATGTTTGCAAACATCTGCACCTGGGCTGCACCTGCCAGGCGAGGACTGACCTGGACGCAACGGAGCGCACCTGCTCCTCTGATTTCCCATCGTTCATTTGCAGTGGGGATGGTCCCGCTGAATCGTGCACATCTCTGCATCCCTCCTTCCTTCCTGCTTGGGGTTGGCTGAGGGAGGGGGGCAGGGCGAGCAGCTTCCAGTTCCAGCACTTCTACTCCTTCCCTCTGTGACCTTGGGCAGGTCCCCGGCTTAGCCAGGGTTACTCAACAGTACTGTGGATTCACGCCTTATGTCCTTTTCAGTCTCAGGGAGCTGTGGGCTCAGCCAGGACAATGGAAGAGACCTTTTGTTCTGTGGTCAGGAATGAGCCATTCGTGTGTGATTGTTGGCGGCTTTGACTGGAGAACACAGAGAAGGAGGGAGAAAACCCGAGCCTTCCACAGTGTTCAGTTCCAACTGGGTTTCTTTTAATCATCAGGAAAATGGAGGCTAGCAGGAGTGATGTTTCTCACCTTTCCACCCCCAATCCCCACCTACACAGGTGTCTTTAAGCACACCCACCCAGCATCAAAGCATGAGGAGCCCCTCTTCTTCTTCAAGGCTTACAAGGATGCCTTTGACTCCACTCTCTCCCACATCTTCAAGACCTTGCCCCACAGGTCATATTCCACCTCTTCCTCCAGGGGCAAGCCTTCCCTTCAGTCTATGAACCTGCTCAACACATCCTATCCTATCAAATAAACAAACTAAAACTCTCCTCCACACCCTTCTTTGGCCAAGACCCAATCTCTTTCCTCCCTTTCTCATCCACTTCTCGAAAGACTTGTCTATACCCTGGGACCCAATGTCTGTACCTTCTTCTCGGCCTGAAACTAATTTGAATCTGGCTGCAGCCCTCACTACTCTACTGAAACTCCTCTTGCCAAAGCGACTGGAAAATTTTAATTGCCCAATTCAAATCTTTTTTTCATACCTCTTTACTAAAGTGACAGGTTGAAAATGCAATTCTTCTTAAAATTTTAGATGACCTTAGCTGTGATCCCACACTCCTTTAGCCTTCCTAATATCTCTCTGACTAATTACTCCTTCATCTTCTGT
Source organism: Eubalaena glacialis (assembly GCF_028564815.1). NCBI lineage: Eukaryota > Metazoa > Chordata > Mammalia > Artiodactyla > Balaenidae > Eubalaena > Eubalaena glacialis. The sequence goes on along the minus strand of NC_083718.1, from coordinate 45,160,195 downwards.
GCGGGGACCTCTTCTTCCATCCACGCATGAAATACAAGCATTCTAGAGTTTTATCCTACACTCTTAACCTTATCCGCTCTCTCTGAGTGTTTCAACATTCACATATAAACTAATAACTCTCAAATAAATATTTACAGCCCCAAACTTTTCCCTGAGCTTCACGCTTGTATAACCAACGGTGGGCTAGATGTTTACCTGGATGGACACTCAACACATCCAACAAGTTCATCAGCCCATCCCCGCACAGTGTTTCCTCCATCACTCCTGACCTCAGCTGCTGGCATTTCCATCCACCTGTCATCAGGCCAGACCTGAGAATCCATCCATCCCCCTCTACCCAAAGACCACCAAACTTTAAGTCCTGTTAGTTGTACACTCTAAAAGAAAGTCTCAAAATCTGTGCCATCCTCTTTTATCTTTCCTACCCCGTTTCTAGTTCAGGTCCTTATCCCCTTTCCCGTAAACATGAAACAACCTCCCAACTGATCTCCCTGCCTCTAATTGTATCCCTCTAAATCCATCCTCTATAGACACACACACACACACACATACACACACACACACACCACTGAAATGCAGGTCTGACTGTGGCACTTCCCTGGTCAAAGCCTTTTATTTTCTTATCAACACCCAGCCAGGTTCCTATGGACCTCCAAGACCATTCTCTTGCATACAATCCCAGTCTCAATTCCTACAGCTTTCAGCCTTGCACTTCCATGGGACTTTGCTCATTCTAACTTCTCTAACTAGAATATTTCCATCACGATGTTAGAAACTTGATATTGACAATGCCAGAGAGAGGGTTTTTTTTTAAACATCTTTATTGGAGTATAATTGCTTTACAATGGTGTGTTAGTTTCTGCTGTATAACAAAGTGAATAAGCTATACATATACATACATCCCCATATCTCCTCCCTCTTGCGTCTCCCTCCCACCCTCCCTATCCCACCCCTCCAGGTGGACACAAAGCACCGAGCTGATCTCCCTGTGCTATGCGGCTGCTTCCCACTAGCTATTTTACACTTGGTGGTGTATATACGTCCGTGTCATTCTCTCAGTTCGTCCCAGCTTACCCTTCCCCCTCTCCATGTCCTCAAGTCCATTCTCTATGTCTGCGTCTTTATTCCTGTCCTGCCCCTAGGTTCTTCAGAACCTTTTTTTTTTTTTTTCAGATTCCATATATATGTGTTAGCATACGGTATTTGTTTTTCTCTTTCTGACTTACTTCACTCTGTATGACAGTCTCTAGGTCCATCCACCTCGCTACAAATAACTCAGTTTCATTTCTTTTTATGGCTGAGTAATATTCCATTGTATGTATGTGCCACATCTTCTTTATCCATTCACCTGTCGATGGACACGTAGGTTGCTTCCATGTCCTGGCTGTTGTAAATAGAGCTGCAATGAACATTGTGGTACATGACTCTTTTTGAATTATGGTTTTCTCAGGGTATATGCCCAGTAGTGGGATTTCTGGGTCATATGGTAGTCCAAAGAGAGTTTAAAGTTAGGTTATACTACGGAAAACTCAGGAGCTTGCCTATATTCCAGGTTATACATTTCTTTCCCTTCTGTCTCTATTTACTTCTTTAAAACAGACAACTAGAATTTTTATTTTCTAAGATGCAGTATTTCTCATCCCATCAACTCCCAGCTGTGTGGGACTGAAGACAGAGACATGTCTAACTGTCCCTTGGGAGGACTTTCTACACAGGGAACCAGCCCACTTATGGATGCTGGACTGAGTGCAGCAGGTCTCCAAACCCACAATCATTTGGCCAAATGGTACAGGTACCCCCTGCTTTTTGAAAGTTCACTTTATGCCACTTCACTTTTACGAAAGACCTTCATTAATACCTGTTTTCACTAACCTAAAGAAATGTGAAGATTTTCACTTTTATGAAAAAAGGCAAAAAGTAACCATAGCGTTCAACATTTGTTTTGCAGGAGTTGTAATAGAGGCAGCGTGCACCCCAAGCAGTGAGAACAGCACCACCAAGTTCCTTCCCTGGGAACTTCACTCAGCATCTCAGCCTCAATCCTCCATAGCTTTGAACTGTGTCTGTGAGCATCTGTGCTTTATCTCAATGTATTGTGTGCATCCATTAGCAAGATGTGTCCTAGGGTAATTGCTTCTTCACTTTCACAGGAACATTGAAAAGACCACATTAAGATTGAAATTACAATTTGGGGGAGAATGTAGGTTCCTGAAAATATTTTTCAGGGAAAGACCTACCACACTTATGCATCATATAAGTTCACACTCTAAGGTGGGGTGGGGGAATCCCTAAGAAATAACTGGTCAGAATTGATTTTTATCTAGACCCTACAGATACTCAATTTCTTAATAAGGCCTTTCAGCTTGAAAGAGGACATTGGGGTCAGGTATGCTCAGATCAAGGCATTCTTTTTACCTCCCCTGGTTGACACTAGACCCTGGTTCATCAGGCGATAATAGTCTAGGTCAGGCACACATTCAGGATGGGAAAGTACTAATGTAGATAAAACATATCTTCTATAAGATCCTAGAGAAATCTGCTGAGACTATAGTACCAGGAATTGGACAAAACAGCCTCCATAGAAACTGTACAGGGATGGACAAACTCTGGTCAGAGAGAGAGAATTATCCATGGGAGAGCCTGCAAGACTCCACACTAAGAACTTTTCATGGGCCCAAAGTCGTAAAGACTGAAGTTTCCATGTGATTCTGATTTAGAGTTCTTACATAGGGTTGACAGCAACTGGGATTCATATGCTAGATTCGTAACCATGGATCAGCGTCCTGGTGAGAAGTCCTTCACTATCATTCCTGGTTAGAAAAATTGCTTCAACTTCCCATCTGCGAGGGGACTGAAGAATAAGGCAGGAGCAGCTAGGTCAAGTTTTCTCTGGGGAACACACAGTCAGGTATTCTAAATGACACTGGATTCCATTGCTTCTTCAAGAAGCCACCTAGATTTTCACTGTTGGGAAATCCAATCAGTGCCCAAAAGAAAAGAGAAATGAATCTGTCAGCCAGCTGGGAGCAAGACAGACTAACAAAGTTCAGACTAGAGGCACTGCAGCAAATGTCAGAAAATGACAGTGATGAGAGTTTGACTCTAAAACTTGGAAGACATATCCCTGGCAGGTGTGGTCCCCAGTCAAGGTCAGGCACTGTGAGAAGCACCATCTATAGAAACTCTGAGACGAGAGTGTCTACCCCAAGACCAGACCTAGAAGCTCAGAAAAGGGAAGCTATCTGCCTATGTACATGGTTTTAAAATATCCTGGAAAAACATCTTCTTCAGCCTATAGCTCCGTTAGAATAGCCCTCTACATTGTAGTGTGAAGTAGGTGTTTTTTTTTTCCCTTTCTCCAGTCTTATCTATTTCTAATGTATCCTGCATGTTGCTCCTAAGTGATCTTTCTAAAATATATGCCTAATGCCATAGTCTTCTCCAAAGCCATTCAATAACTCCTTTTAGCTCTCAGATAAACTTCGAACTCAACTAAGCCTTCGTCATCATTCGTGATCTGGTTCCCATCTTCCTCTCCAGCTTCCCTTCCACTTCTTCTCCCCCTGTATCGAAACGTGCAATTCCCTGAATGGAACCTGTGACTCTGGGCCTCCATACCTTAGTGCACGCTCTTCTCTTTTTGTGGAATAACTTCCTTCTACCTCATGTCAAAAATCTGCTCCAGCATCCCTCTTTACTCTCCCAGCTGGCAAGTGCTCTGTGCCCCCAGTCCCCCAAGTTCCCTCCCCTTAGCACCTGTCATGTGTGACTCTGCTTGTTGGTTACCATTCTGTCCCCTAGAGTCCTTGGGAGAGTACCAAACACTCATCTTTGTGCCCGCAGGACCCAGGAGGATGCCCGTCATGGAGAAGGTGCTCTGCAAATGTCTTACAGCAAGGTTTTTCTAAGGGATGGAGAAGAAAAGAACTGCCTGGGTGGGAAGAGCAGTCCTCATGGGGGAGAGGGAGAGGTGGGAAGGCACTGAGAGTATGTTGCTTTAAGTTGGGTTGAGGGCTGAGCTGTGATTCAGCGATGGGCAGGTGGTCACACTCCTCTGTCCCGTTGACCCTTGGGTGCCCTCAGTCAGCTGTTCACACTGACCAAAGTCACCTCCTCATTGCCCGGCCTCCCATTTTACTTTGCCCTTTTGGATGAGGGCAATGGGTTTGACCTGTGTTGAGCTACCCTGTCAACTGAAGATGGAGCCATGTCACTTCTTCTCCAACCAGCCTTCTTTTCTGTGCACCCCACCCTGTTCCCTCACACACCTGTTCATCTCTCTGTGAGCAAGTTTTTAAATGCATCAGTGAAACGTCCCCCAACCTGAGCTGATCCTTCTGCTAATACAAAGTGGCAGCTTTTAAATAGGGTAGCCTCCAATTGTCACTTTCAATCATAGGCTCTGCTGAAGGAGACTTAGAAGGACTTAATTGTCTTAAGAAAACAAACAGAGGCCCTCTGCCACAGAGCTTCGTGCCGACAGATAGACAGATAGGAGAGAGGACAAGCTGGCATGCCCAAGATCCTTCCTGTGATCTACCGCTGCCATTCCAGCACTTACAGACCGCGTGTCCCTGCGAGTGAAACCGACAACTCGACATGTCCCTTATCCTTTCCAATTAGCATCCAGCTCCTGTTCTTTCCCTCTTGCCGTCTGCCTCCCTCTGTGCATCTGGCCCTCATAAAGGAACAAGGTCTCTGCTGTTATTCCCCACCTGACCCTCCCTCTTCATCTGAGCTGACCCCAGACCATTAAGACTTAGAATGTGACAGCTGAAAACAGAAAGCCTTGTGCACATGAGATCTAGTCTAGCGGCCTCATTGCACAGGTGTGGAAGCTCAGCCAAGGGGAGCCCCTTATATACAGTCACACAGGCTAGAGTTGAACCCAGGTCTCCTCCCAATTCCTAGCCCAGTGAGCTCTCTTCTGCTGCATCCGATGTTCTCAACTGGCTAAGCATTAGAATCACCCAGGGATCTTTAAAAAAAATTAATAAAAACCCTTGCCCAGACCCCACTTCCAGAGTTCTGATTTCACTGGGCTTTGGGGGCCCCAGGCATCAGTAATATTTTAGGATCCCCCCATGTGGTGCTAATAGGGAGCTTGAGTTCAGAACCACGCGTGTACCACAGTGCTTCTCAGCCTCTCTCCCAGCCTCTGTCCAAATTCATTGGGTTTGTGTAGGGAGGGGCTGGGAGGAGAAGTAATTAGGAAGAAGCAGGGTGGGTTACTGTATGTTGGGAGCTAGGAAAAAACTCTAGAAAGAAGTTCAGTGGGCCAGACCAGAGATCCCTACCTAGTGATGTCTGTCTTCCTTCTGAAGAAGGGGGTTTTGGTTTTGTTCAAACCCCTGCTATCAAGCCTTTTGATTGGCCCTGGAGCTTGGTACTAGGTGTTATTAATTTGCGTGGGGTCTTGTGAAGACACAGATAAAAAGGAACTGGCTCTTGATTTCTGGGACAACAGGTGACACAAGAAACACGTGCAAAATAACAGAACTTTTACAAAAAACCACGCTTTCAGAAGCTTGCATACACATCAACCCCTGTGCTGTGAACCCAGCAGGCCTAGGGCTCATAACTTATTGGTCTCGTAGGCTCAGTGTGTGCTGCTCACAGTAGGCACTCCGTAAATGGCGTCAAACTCTGAGCCTCAAGGTGAGGAAAGCACCGGAAATAAGGATGGTCTCATAGGACAAGCACGGAGCGAATTGACCCAACTGTAAAGTCAGACACTCTGGGGGACGGTGGGACACGTGCCCTAAACTGACTCCCCACACCTGGCTGATCACAAGATTCACCTGAGGCTTCTGAAAAATACAGATTCTTGGTCTCCACCCAGACCTATGGGGTCAGTCTCCAAGGACGGTACTTAGGACTCTGCATTATTTTCTAAGCACCTCAAGCAATTCTGATGATCAGTCAGGTTTGGCCATTTCTGCTTGAGGGAACCTTAAACCTGAAATTGAGTCACCACACAGTGAAGGGATTGAGAGTCCTACTTGGATTCAAACTGACTGCACTAATTGATTCCAGGCATGACGTGACACCTTGCTAGCTAGTCCCCTGCAGCAAGTCCTCTACTTCCCTGAGCCTGGTCTGTCATTTGTAAAATCTGCCACAGGTGGCTCTCATGTGTGTAAAATATTTAGCACCACCCCTGGCAAAAAGCAAGCAAGCTGTCACTAATTGGAAGCTCTTACTTTAAGCATCCCTTCCGTGTAGGAGAAGGGCTGGGAGTAGCCTAGACATCAGAGGCCTGACATCTAGGGAGTGTGAAGCTGTCTCTTTTTCTCTCCACCCTGGCCAGTCAGGATGGATACCCAGATGCTGGGAAGGAAGTGAGGACTTTCATCTTATGCCACGTTTCCCAGTGTGCAAGGGGCGAGCTAAAGGGCTGCAATCCTTGAGCTCTTGGAATTCATTAGCCTTTACTCTTCTTCACTCATTATGTGATCTGGTAAGACCTTGAACCTCTTTGGACTCCAATGTCTTCTTCGCAAAACGGGGTTGATAACGTCCTATGTCCTCCCATCCTCACAGAGAGGCTGGGAAGATCACAACAGACCAAACCACAGTTCTACCTTGTTTACACTGAGAGTCCTTGAACATTTACAATGGTCAGGCACCGTGCTAAGTGGCCTACATGTGTTATCTCCTACAACCCTCAAAATGGCGTTAGAGGTAGGTTTTACTTTATGCCCACCTTACAGTTAGGAATGTAAGTCTTGAAGAAGACAAATAACTCAAAGGCCCACAGCCGGTAGGAAGTGGAGTTGGCAATCCAGCCCAGGCCCAGGACTTCAGGGTATAAAGTCACAACCATAATAGTGCCTCACGTCACCATAGTTCATCAGATTTTCACAGAACCTTCCCGTTCCTGATTCAATCCTCTCATTGGCCGGGGGGGCTAAATCCTATTTTCTTCAGTGTCTGAGTGTCATATTTGAACCGAGTTTTTGACCCTGAGGCCTGAGTCTTTCCACTGTCCTACTATTTTCTCTAATGGAAGGACTTTGAAACTAAATGCAGTACATAAAGGAACACTTGCTAAACAAGACTGTACTTTAAAGAATACATTTCTCATCAAATTGAACTTGCTGAATTTAGCTTTATACATTCATTAAAAAAAACCAAAACACAGAACAACAGCCAGCTGTTTTGACTTGCTAGGAACATAATTGTAAATGAACCCCTATTTAGGAAAACTTGGCAAATAAGAATCCATGATGACAAAATAGATATCTTAAAGTGAGTATTTGCACATTATAAAAGGATTTGCTTTAGCATTATTTTTAACTGTTCTTTAATAAATTTGTTTTGTTTTCCCTTTCATTAAATACTTGACAAAGTGCCTGGGGTAGGGAGAGGGAGGAAGAAAAAATTCACGTGTTAAAGAAAGAGCAACCTGGGATGTCTCTCAGTGAGAGTTGCTGGAAACACAGGATCATGTTGACCCAAAGAAATCCTATTATCTACAACTTTTCAGAAACATGACTATTGCACAAAGAGATGTACACCTGAAGCTTCTTGATGTTTAATCGGAGGTTACAAGTAAGACTCAAAGGGCTGGATTTGTGCCCGGTAAGTGAAAAACAGCACGAGATGGGAATCAGTCGATAGCCCTCTCGTGCTGAATGCTGCCTTCTGAGTCCCAGTCTGGCTCTCCTGGTCCAGAGATCTGTTTCACAGGAACCCGAAAACCTGCCAGATCCATCAACCATGATGAGCAGGTGAACGGAGGAGCCCCTGATTTATGTCAAAGTGTCCTAGGGGCAGAAGTGCCTTGCGAAAGGACTGTCAGCCCTGATCGGTGAATCAATGAAGTCACTGACCAGGGGGACGGCTCACTCTTTTCTTTTTTAGGGATTTTTGTCATGAGAGAAATCACTAAGATTCACTTCTGGGCAGGATGACATTAGCATAAAGCTCCACTTTTATGCTTTTCTTGGGGGCAGGGAGGGGAGAAAAGGGAAGGATGCAGGCAAAGGTTTTTTGAGTGGTGGTTCCAAGGGAAGGTATATTCCCCCAGCTGAGTGGGGCAGGTTTGAGATGCTACTCAGGGAAATTTTGAAGTTGTGAGGCTCTGATCTGCGTGGGAAAAGACCCGACGTTGCACAGACACTCATTTGTCAACTTCCTCTGTGACTGGGCTCAAAATGGCTGTGTAAATAACTCAGCCAGGGAGGACGGCAGAGCTAAGCGCTGGCAGTTATTGTGCTATGAAATATGCATTAATTGCATTAAACATTCAGTCTGAACCTCAGCAGCGAGGCCCTTTTTGTCAGTTTTTATAGTGCGCAGACAGAGCCCAGGATGCGAATGGCAATGGCCTTCTTGTTAGACCCCAATGCTGTAACCCCCGAGCTTCTCCTCAGATGTTCCCAGCGTGGCCTGTGGCTCCCCACTCAGCAGCAGTGGTGCTAATGAGGTCAGGGTCACCAGCTCTCACTCCCTAGGAGCTCCCACCTGCACTCTGTTCCCCAGATGCTGCCGACCGTGTCTTGCATCTCAGCCAGCCATGTCCTACCCTTGTCACTGGTCACAGGGGCTGGGTGTGAAGACGGAGGGTTTGGTAGACTCTGTCCCCACGAGTGCACCCACCAGTGGACAAGCAGCTTCCCTCCGACAAGGGAAGGCAGTTCTTACTTGGATTTGATTATGACGTTTGAAAATTCGAGGTGTATTTTATAAGGAGAAGAAACCATGGCAAGAGACAAGAACCAAGAGTGTAAGGATACCTTTGGAAAGAGATTTGGGAGAGAGAAGGGGAGAGAGAGAGAGAGAGGGAGAGAGAGAGAGAGGATCATGTGTGCCAGAGGAGTCAAGCCTTAGGATTTCAAGGGCCTTTGATCTTCTACTTGTACAAAATGAAGTCCAAGAGTCTCACTCTGGCATTCAAGGCCCTCTTCAGTGAGTCCTAACCTAACCTTCCTGACTTTACTGTGCATGGTTTCCCTACTCTTCTGCCATGCTCTAGCTAAACTGGACAACCTATGTCCCCAATTTGCTTTCTTCTCTTCCTGCCTTGATTACACCGTTCCAACATCGAGTGACCAATCATGCCGGTTGGCCAAGGAATGTCCCCGTTTCAGTTCTGAAAGGCCCATGTCCCAGGAAACAACTCAGCGCTAGGCATGCCGGGTCATTTGGTCACCCTACAGTTCCCTCTGCCTGGAATTGATGGCCTCCCTCTCTGCATTTTTGCCTAGATAAACCCTTCAAAGTCACGTCAGATATCAATACCATCTTCTCCATAACCCAGTCCATACTTTTTCACATTGATTTATCTCCCTCCATAAACCTGTAATACTACTTCCTTTACACCTCTCCGTCTTATCAAAGTGTTCATTCCACCAACGTTAAGGGGAGCCTGCATGTGCTGTGGCTGCTGCCGGGCCACCTGTCCACGAGGAGCTCACAGTCAATGGGGGAAACAGATCACTAGCACTTATATTACAGTGGAAGGAAGAAGAAGCATATGCACGAGTTCCATTGTCTAAAGATTAAGAAGAGAGAAAACTGTCAAAGACACATCAGAGACTTCAGACGAGGGAAACTGCTGAAAAGTGATTAGTGAAAAGAGAAAGACGTGAAAAGTGATTGTGTTAATACATTTGATCTTTGTGGAAAAAACCCTAGATTCTCATAATTCAATATTTAGAGAAAAATGCATGTTTTCTTCCTAAGTGCAATGAGAATATATGGTCATTTTGGAAAATTTAGGCGATTTTATATATATACGTTTGCACGTGTGTATGTGTGTCTTTATCCTATCGTCATCCAGGGATAACCACTGTTCACATTTTGGTATGTAATCTTCCAGAATTCACATAGAAATGAAGATATAGATTTTAAAACAAAATGAGATTTTACTACACATATGGTTTTATAAACCACTATTAACAACAGACTACCTCTCCGTATACCTGTGTGTGTGCATGTACGTGTATGAAAACACACATCTGCCACAGCATTTTTAATAACTGTATATTTTTTATCATGTCGGGGTGCCTTCATTTATTTAACAAATCTTCTATTATTGGACAATGAGATCATTTCTCATTTTTTATCATTATAAATAATACTGTAATAAACCTCCTTAAAAAGAACACATTTTCCCAGTTATCCAATATTATCTGAGAGATAAACCCCTCACAGTGGAATTACTGGGACAAAGGATGGATATATTTTAAGGCATTTGATACATATTGATGTTTACCCATCTACTTATATTTTATAAAATTTTGTTTTCCTGTACATTTTGCCAGCCAACATATATTTTGTCAAGTTATAATATCTGCAGTTCCCAAAGAGCATTTTTCTAAGTGAATGCCAACTTACATGATCACCAAATACACAAAAGCAGGAGAAATAAATCCAGGCATGACACAAGCTAAGGAAAAACCAAAACAAGTCTGCTCTTGCGGTAAAGTAGTTAAGCTGTCGTCTTAAGCTCACTCTATCAGAGTTATTGCCGCTTATTCATAAGGGCACCCAGCAACAGCTGTTCACCTGGCCGAGCAAGCTCTCCAAAGAAAGATCTCCATATGTTGCAGGGCGCGGCACGTGAGCTGGTTCTCAGACAGAAAATGTCCTTGTTTCCTGGTTCTGTGTGATGATGCTTCAATCAGAGAGATGGCAAGGAAAAAACCCAGCTCCGAGTCTGGTGGAGGAGAAACCTGTCATCTTCATTGTTTTATAGGGTTCAAAGGGCTCATCTGTACCTTGTTTCATCTGGAGGTGGACAAACAAAGCAAGTCTGTTAGGGACACTTTTACCGTTGGGTTTGCCCAGAGCCCATAATCAGCAAGTGACTGAACCAGGCTTGGAACTCAGGGCTTCTCGGAGGATCTTGTCACTATAAATACTGAGTAAAATACAAAAGGGAAAAAAAATTTCTGTGAAGTTACAGCAGAAAGAAAATGCGAGGAAGTGGAATGCTCCTGATATTTTTGCAAATTTTCATCTATGCAATCAGAATATGTCTGGGTTCGTTTTAATTTTTTTTTTTTTTTAAACAATGGAGCTGGTGATGGGCCACTGCCACCAGGGACATTGGGTGTGGAAGTTGCGAAATTCAGGTTATCTCAGGACTATGGGGAAATGATTGATCATGCACTTAGCACCACCTTGTGTTTCTGGATAAGACTCAGTTTGGTCATCTGAAAAATGGGGATCTACATCTACTTCTCAGGGTTTTTGAGAGCATGAAAGTGCTTCATTCAACAAGTACCCACCAATACTCTGTCCTGTTCTGTTTATTCTTTGTCACCAGCCAGTTTCATCTCCTCTCATAGACTCTAAGCTCTTTGAGAGCAGGAATAAAGTGCTGCTAACCGTCAACACCGCTCTGAGAAGAGGTTGTGGATAACATTCTTTGTATGCAGCCACAAATAGATGCAGAATACATGCTATCTTATAAAATTGTACTGTAACATTATTAATTTTATATTGTTATACATATGTTTAATAAATATTAACTAATACATATACAGACATATTTATATAAATGGATTCATAATATAGATATTTTTCTTTATTTTTCTTTAATTTAACAATATAACTTGGACATATTTCCATGTAGGTGCAGATAAATCTTCCTTGCTCTTTGTATTGGCTACATAATATTTCATCAAATGGACTAAAGTACCATAAATTTACTTAGCTTTTCTTCTATTCATCGATTTTGGACATTTCAAATTTGCCGCTTTGACGAATAATGTGCAATGAAACATTCTATACATGTACCATTGTCCACATATATAAGTGCTTCTTTGGAGTCAAACCAAGAAGTAAAAATTTAGGGTCAGAACTCATATATCTTTTACATTTTGATAAATATTTCCAAATTGACCTTCAAAAGGCTGTTCCAAAATATCCTCCTACGTCCAGGAGTATTCCTATTTCATTTAATATAGACCAACCCTGGGTTTTATCATTTTTTCCCATCTTTGCCAACTTAGAGAAAAATTATATCCACTGTCATTTTCATTTTCATTTGTCTACTCATACCTGTTGTCAATTTTCTTATTGATTTTTTTCCTCATTGATTTATTTGAATGCTTTATATGTTAAGGATATTAACTCTTTTATGTACAAATCTTATGTACTTTTGTTACATTATTAATTCTTTCTTATTCTGACATAGAGAAATGTGTGTGAGGTTTTTTTTTTGTCTTGGTGGTTTTATTTATTAAGATGTCTCTTTACTCTTTCCAGTTTTGGTATTATGCTTTAATTGCCCTATTTTGTCATGTGCTAACTAACGCATTCTACATTTGTGAAATGATAGGAACAAGATAATTTATAATGTTCTATGATTTTACATGATCAGAACCTCATTAATTCAGAAAAAATACATGGCAGCCACTATAAATTTTTGAAAATGATGTATACCAAAGTATATATTTTAACAAAACATGTAGTCCTTCCATACATAAAGTGCAGCTGTAACTTTGGCAACAAAACACTGCTAAGTGTTAACACTGGAGGTGTCTCAGTGGACCATTTTTAATTTTAAAAATTCAAATTCATTCATTCAAATATATCTGTTGAGCCCCATACTAAAAGTATCAATCATCGCCATCCTTTCCACAGCCCCCCAAAAACATGGCTGTGTAACGTGACTGCCCTGGTCCAAATGATTGGACCAGGAGTGCACACCTGACCCAAGAGCAGCCAGTCCATTGGCTTTATTTTAAAAAAAAGAGAGAGTAAAGAAAAAGAGCTGGGCCAGTCAGTTTTCTTTTTTAGTGATTTAATTTTTGGAAACTGAAAGAATAAACCAGTTAGCAGTAGAAGTTGCAGCCAGAAGTCATAATATAGAGCTATGCTCTTCTAGGTGTACGCTGCTGTTTTAAAAAAAGGTCAAAACTCTCAACAGGGCCAGCTTCATGGGCATGCAGCCAGTGGTCAAACAGGGCCCCATGCTTGGATTTGGTGCTTAATTTTATTTCTGAATTTGGGTTTTGTTAGTGAAGTGGATAGGACAACGAAACATGCACCAGGGGCCGTAGGCTCATCTCACACAGCCCTGCCCCTGCTGCCTTCCTGCCCTGCATCCTCAGACCTGCTCTTCCTCACTGCCCTTCATTGTCCTTCCTGCCCCTCCGCTCACCGGCCAGCAGGGAACTGAGTTTAGGCCAGGGAGGGTCGGGCTCTTGTGACCTCTAGAGATAGGGTGTGGTGACAGTTGTCCCTGCCTGGAGCCGGCACACCATGGGTCATTTGGCGGGCAATTCAGTGGGGCAAATCTCTTGGCCTCCCCTGATCCAGGTACCTAGTACATTATCGTGGGCAGAGGTTGCAGTACCACAGGGCCTTGGGGGGTGCCTGTCTATCTTGGATTGGGGCAGTAAGCTCATGGCTCAACTTCTGTGCCCCTCCCTTGGGCATGGTGCTCCCATCTGGGGGATGGCAGGCAAGGGGAACCCAGCTGTAGGTGTGAAGTCGCAGGGCTGTGCCCCTAGGCGTCAGTGAGGGTCTGAACTGCTCTGCAAATATTTCCATCCTTGAAGAAGGATGGTATTAAATAGCAAATATAAAACACCATACAGGTGGAGACAAAAAGAGACAGAGGAAGAAAGAGGCCTTTGAAGAAAGGACAAACTTTATATTTTAGTTCACATCTCACAGCACTCTTTTCCTCCTTTTTGAACAAGGGACCCCTCATTTCATTTCACAATGAACCTAGCAAATTATGTGGCAGGTCCTGGCTCTAAGTCAGCCACAGAAGCCATTAGTAAGGAAGAGAGAACAGAATAGATGGAGAGAGAGAAACTGACACGTGGCAAGAGGAAGAGCTACCTGGGAATCTAGTGAGTCATCGACTCCAGTCCAGAGACTTACAATCAATCCTCTTCTCTTGAGATAATATGAGAGGTCTCAGCATCTTGCAACTAAATGAACCTGATTAAATGATGAAAGTAAACACTGACTGAAAGACAAGTTCTAGAGAAGATGCAAGGATCATAAGTCATAGGCCTTGTTGCAAAGAGAATGAAATGGGGTAAAATAACACAATAAATAATAAGAAGAAGAACAGCAACAGTCCACGCCAAGGGCACAGACATTAGGTGAAGCACTCTGCACACACTGTCGCATTTAATCCCCACGACAACCCAGCCACCCCACGAGGAAGGAACTATTAGTTCACAGATGGGGGAACAGAGGTCGTCTACAATGCAGTTGGCAGAGCCAGGACCTGACTTGCAACCTATGAGAAATCTTCTCAGAATAGTATAAAGCACTAAAATATTACTTCAGGCTAGGGAAATCAGGGAATGCTTCTCGGAGGCTGTGCCCAACAATTGGTGAAGATTTGCTGAAGGAATCCAATTCAATAAATGACTAAATGAATGAATGAAAGTGAATTGGATTTAAAGGAAACCTGGCGGGGGGGTGGCGGGCAAAAATCCAGGCGGATCATTTGTAAAAGGGCTGTGATGGTAAAGGGCAATGTGAACTTGGGCACTGGGAAGTAGACCAGTTTTGTTGGAGTTGAGGGTACTTAAAGGGAGCATAAGGCTGATTAGACCAGACGTTAAGATCTCCATTCTGAGGGTTTTACACTGTATTTGGTAGTAGTCTGGAGCCACCGAGCAATTATAAGCAGAAGAGATACGATCAAGGTCCTGCTTTAGAAAAGTTAATTAGTCGGTAGTGAGTAGAATGACTCAGTCGGAACAGAAACAGAGGGCAAGAAGATGTGAGGAAGCTGCTACGCTAGACCAGGAAGGCTCCAAGGAGGTGGAGGGAAAGGAATTGATAAGACACACTTCACAGGAATAAACAGGAGTCATTGCATAGGTATCTGAGGAGGGTAAGGGGTAAATAACGTCTAGTCTGTGTGCCTGGAAAAAAAGACGGCTCTGTCAGCAACACCACCGTCATCTGGTGGATCTATTTCTTATGTTGAGAGAGGAGAGACGGGAATGAAAAAGGATTCTGGGAAAGATCTTGAAAACACTGTGTTCTTCCTGCATTTAGCCTTTTACTAGTAATGGATTTGGTAAATGCTTTCTTCAAAATTTCAGTCCAGCTCCAATCACATGAATGTGAATTCAGTAGGATCTCTGTGATAAGAGTTTTCTGAATATAGTCAGAATCTTAACCTGAAAATAGTGATATTTTTATTTCACTTAATTCAATTTCCACTCATTTAGAATCTGTGATTCTTCTAACTGGCTAGGCAAAAATTCACCTTTATTGAAGCAAATCCATACTTTATAAACTAGGGCAAATTGCAAGTCTAAACATTTCAAGGGGATATCTACCACATTTAAGAGAGTAAAATATCTTCATGTAATATTCACCCTCCACACCCTTACAAGCATCGTTGACTTAAAATGGCTGATGTGATGTTGTTTAGAAATCCCTCTTGTTTCTAAAGGAGACCCTTTTGCTGCTAATCAGGACTCGGTCAGTGTGCTTGAGTTATCATAGGCCCTCAAAAGTAATAAAAGCACATTTCTTAAACACCTTCTCCATTTCAGACTTCTTCCTGATTCAGACTGACCTCTACCATACATCACTGTAAAGAAATCCCCACCGGGTTAGTTATCACGGTGAGCTGCTAGTCATCTGGAAAGGCGAGGTCAGTGCCTCTTTGTAAGGTCTGCTCACACTCTGAAAAGGGCCATTGGAGTCATGACAAGGAGGCTCGCCCAGGCCGTTCCACCCCGCCACCTTCTAGATCGCCCCAGCACACGGCTGAGTCGATTGCTTTTAATTTCCGTCTACCTGAGACCCTGCCATCACGTTGGCCTACTTTGACCCTGGCCTCTGGTTTCCATACTAGGACACGGCTCAGGCAGTTCACGCACCAGTAAGCGGGTCGGTCCTGTAGTTATTGACTTATTTGTAATTTCAAAAAAGCTGCATGTCTGGGAAAGGATTCCCCATTTGTTAGGGTAGAAAAAAGGGGTGACCTAAGCTCATGGATCCGGAAGCAGGGACAAAATTAACCAAGAGTCTGAGGGACTGGACTCGTACATAAATAATTTCCTCAAGATGAAAATGGGTCCAGGTTGAAATAGACAACCAGGGAAGGCTGTGAAAACTTCCACTCTCAAGGTTCAAATTACAGAGCAGAGCCTCACTGCTCTGAGCAAGAGGCAAGATGACCTCAAAAGTCTTTCCACAGAACTCAAAGACTGTACTAATTTGCACATTGGGAAAATATGCCACATGACCACAATCAATGAGAATGATTTTTCCCAGCCCTCAGATAAAATGAGTTGCATTATTGCATTGTCCTCCTATGTACACTGGGGAGAAAGGTGTTGCTTTCCTTGCCTAGTTACTCCTTGATGTTTTAGGCACAGCTGTGTTGTGAGATCGGTGTGCCATACAGTGAAGAGTAAAGGGATAAATAAACCACAATCAGAAGGCATGAATCTTTCATCCCATTCTTCTGTTATATTCACTCTTCCAGCCTTCTGCATATTTGAGCTATTTATCTATGCATCTGTCTCCCTAGGTGCCTTAAAATGAGCCACCCAGAACCTTTCACAATCTTTGCCAGTTAGCTCTGAACAAGGTAGGTACTCAATAAATGTGTGGTATATTAAACTGGGCCAGCAAGCAATAACTGATTTTGTTTTTTCTCAATGGATCATATTTTTCTAAATGGAAATCCTGGGGTTGCACTTCTGGGTGAAACACATCACTTTCTTCCCTTCCGCATCCCAGGCATGTGACCTTAGACCTTTGGGTTGGAGTGGGGAAAGTCCAAAATGAGCTCACGGGCATCAAAATCCCCTAAGGCTTCCAAACATGGAACTTGACATTTTCCACATTCTCTAGAGATATTGGTTTACATTTAGACTGCAGTCCCATCCCATTCCTCCTCCTGGCCAATCCAACTCAATGATATCTTAACTTATCTTTCACATATTTGACCATTTCAAAATAAACTTACCTCCTGGAGAGAAGTTAGCTGTAGGGTCTCCTGTAGCCAGGCTGATGGGCCCAGAGCTAATATTAAGCCAGTGACCCCAGATGTCCCAGTAAACACATGGCAGCCACTACACCTGAGACAGCTTGTTCTCCGAGCCAAGACACACACCTGCTGTAGGTATAAAGTGGATTTCCCATGTGAAATTGTCCCTGACACTCCAACTTGAATTGACTCCTTTGCTACCTGACCTTAAGGAAATAAGTTCAATGCTTAATTGGTGAATGTATTTTCAGGTGTACACAAGGGATGGAGGAGATATCTTGCCTGAAGTTAGATAAACTACTTCCCTTTTCCCTATCAATCATTTTCTTTTTTAAAACTTGATTGATCCAAAGGTATTTCATTGAGTCATGTGAACAACATGTACTTCCAGGCATATATGCATCTCTGGCATATTTACATATAATTATTGTTTTGAGAATAAATGTTAAGAGAGCTGTAACAAATTGAAACTTGAACATGTATGCCAGTGAGCTGTTTAAAAAAACCCGAATAGAAGAGAAATTCTTAAATCAATAAAGTCACTAGTTTCTATTTGAATTTGAAGATTGTAGCAACTTTCCTTTTGGCCATTAATAATATAGTTGTACCTGATGATAATTAATTTCTTTCTGAGAAAATATTCTTTGGCACCTGCTAGTCAAAGAAGACAGTCTGAGAAGAAGAAATCAATAATCGGTTTCTTGAACCTATATTTTATATTATTGGAAAGGGAATGATTCTCAAATAGAGTGGGGCACTGGGTTCCTCCCAAAGCATGTCAGAATCACAAAGCCTGGAGGAGGATTAAAATGATACAAGTTTCCTCACCTCCCACTCTCACCCAGTCCTGCCTGTCTATGAAAATATTGGCTGGATGAGCACCTATTACTAATACATGTTTGTTCTCAAATGTGTAAGGCTGGAAACAATGTAAAGAACCACAGTCAAGGTTAAGTTTAGTGAACAAAAGTGATGAGAAGAGCTGGATGGGAAGAGAGACAGGGAATGGGGAAATCTTAGCAGACATTTCCTCCAGTTTCCTTGGTCAAACACCACTAACCATTCCCTTTTATAACTCTGAGCTAATTGCCTTTGACTTTTTCACAGTCCTTCCATTTATGTGATTCAGAATAACGTTTGATCTATTTTATTGCTCCAGATCCTGGTACCAAAGACATTAAAATTTTATCTGCCTCTGTACTCGGATTCCTCCTCTCCATTCTCTTGCCTGTGACCATGGAGGATCTGTTTTACCTCTAAATTTCTTGTCCCTAGGCTCATTACCTTATTTGTCACTACACTGAATTGGATAATCAAATTACCCACCTCTCCTCTTCCAAGACTCAGAGTTTTATGGTCCTTCCTGACCACATTTGTTCCTCCCTCTGACGCCCTGTGCTCTTCAGCCCCTGCAGGGCATCCTTCATTCTGTGTGTGGGAGTAGGGGTCCCCGAGACAAGTGTGCTTAGCTCAGCCTCAAAAACTTTTCCTTACGGGCCACTCACCCCTGCCCTGGATGCCAGGATCAGCCACCCAGCTTGCAGTCTCATCCATAACAGATCCCCAATGTGTCTGCAGAAGTGACCCACACAATGTGATGTAAGGGGCTCCTAGAATAGCTCGCCCTAAATAACCCACACCACTGACACCTGACTTTATGGAAGCCCTTTTAAAATTATCCAGAAATGAAAGAAAACCCCAAGCTCTGGGCCAATTGTTCTACATTATTCTAACAAGCATTCATGTCATTCGTTTCCTTCATAAAGATGGAATTTGATTGTCCCGAACAGAAATGACCTCCCAAGTCTCTATTTCCCACACCACTCAGCCCTCCCAGCTCTGTAGCCTGAGCCTGTGTCATATAACCGTTCACAGAGCACGTCCACTCTACAGAAACATAAACTCGCAGAGGCAGGGGCCACAGACAATACCTTATTCATCCATGTATCTGCCCATATATAGCACCATGCCTAGCACTTAGCCAATTTTCAATCTACATTTGTGGAAGGGAAATAGGAAAGGGGAGGGAGAGAAACAAAGAAGTTGGGTCTAGTGTTGCAAGACAGCTGGGGGCAGTGCCAACCCTTTAGTCAGGGGGCTTGTGGTTCCCCCAAACTTTTGTTTTTCAAATCCTCACTTCATGTTCCTGTTATTTATTATTCAAGTGTGTTTGCATATGTGCTGCCTTGGACTGAAGTCTCTAATGTTTTTTTCTGTTTTCCAGTCTTAATTTCTGAACCTCTTGTGGTGGCTTGTTCCCACCATTCATCAATCTTTCTTTGGTTTCCTTTAGGAAATGTATGTAGACTTCTAACATTTGTCCCCCATCTTCCTGAGAGTTCCAAGGTAAAAAAATCATTTAATGTTTTTCAGCCACATCATCTACCTCTTTTTTCAATAAATTACTCTTTGCTGTGTCTTAGCCATCCACTGTCCCCTTCAATGACCCCTGCGTTCTTTATGCACTTGGAAAATTTTCCCATGATTTCTCTTAACCTTCAACGCAGTCCCTTTTCATTCACTACCTTTGCCCTTCTTATCTCTTTTTACAGTCTCTGGACTTTGTTCCCTAATCCTCCCCAGCAGCTTCTGTACCTGATGCTTAATGCCTCACATATGCCTCTTTCTTACTTTTGATTACTTTTTTTTCACTTGTTCACCCACATTGTAGATTCTCTTATTGCCAGGACTGCATGCCAGATGACCCCTGGGTTATATTAATTTATCTTTGAATACTTTTCATTTCCAATGCTGTTCTTCATTTCTTCCCTCACTTCAGCCCATGTGCTTTCACCTGGCCCGTGTGACGCTCTTTAGAAATGCATGGCATCTTTATGAAATGGGACAGAGACAATGAACTCCATTTCCAGCTTCAGCTGCATTACCTGCTCCCCCAAAAGTAACATGAGGTCAACAAGGTGCTCTTCTCTTACCAGAAAATGTGTCCATAAGGAAATAATCCTTGTAAACAGTAGGATGAAAATTCCCTTCCATGCGTTGTCGACAAACCATATGCCACCCAGGAAGTGGACATTTTACAAGGAGAACCACAGAAAGAAAAAGGCTCCTTTCTGCTGAGCCTCCTCCAGCCCCTCAGTGATCCGGAGCCCACAGGCTGCCTTCAGAGGAAGAGAGGGCTCTGGACCCAGAAGATGGAGGATTGCGGCCCCAGTCCTGGATTTGCTGCTCACGAGCTATGGAATCTGAGCACCCTTCTCTCCCTTGTTCTCTGTCTGCTGCCTCAGCCTCAGTTTCCCTCATCTGTCAAGCGAGGGATGAACTTCAAAATTAAGAGTCCCACCTGCAAATCCAAGAGGGTCCATTGCGACAGTTTTCTTTCAGCTGCTGCCATAAATGACATAAGCAGACTCTGTCCTCATTATTCACACCCTCCCTTGTGTTCTTTTCTCCACCCCACTTCATTTCCATCAGTGCTGTCCTGTTTTGTAATTTGCAACCCTCCCTCACCCTCCCCAAACGTTCTAGAAGTAGGAAGGCTCGCAATGTCATGGAGACACAAGGGGCTGAGAGGGCTGCATGGTGTAGTGTGAAGCCAGCCCTGGATGCAGACTTCCTGAGTTCACATATGACTCTTAGACCTTGGATGTGTTACTTGGCCTCTCTCCATGTTTGTGTTTCTCATCTGCAAAATGGGGACGACGTTCATACCAAAGTCAGAAGGTTCCTGAAAGGATTAAGTAAATTAATACTCACAGAGCATTAGAATAATACCTAGCAGGAAGTGAGTACTATATGAATGTTAGCTAGAGAAAAAAGAAGTATTTATGTTTTAGAAGATTTCAAATCTTAAAATAAAAGACAATTCTGTCATATAGAGGGAAGTAAGTTAGAAAGAGAAAAACAAATACTGTATGCTAACGCATATACATGGAATCTAAAAAAAAAAAAAAAAGTGGTACTGATGAACCTAGTTGCAGGGCAGGAATAAAGAGGTAGACATAGAGAATGGACTTGATGACATGTGGTGGGGAGGGCAAAGCTGGGGCAAAGTGAGAGTAGCATCAAGATATACACACTACCGAATGTAAAATAGTTGGCTGGTGGGAAGCAGCCGCATAGCACAGGGAGATTGGCTCAGTGCTTTGTGATGACCTACAGGGATAAGGAGGATGGGAGGGAGGCTCAAGAGGGAGGGGATATGGGGACATGTGTATGCATATGGTTGATTCGCTTTGTTGTACAACAAACTAACACAGTATTGGGAAGCAATTAGACTCCAATAAAGAGCTATTAAAAAAAATAGATAACTAATAAGGACCTACTGTGTAGCACAGGGAACTCTACTCAATACTCTGTAATGACCTATATGGGAAAAGAATCTAAAAAAGAGTGGATATATGTATCTGTATAACTGATTCACATTGCTGTACAGTAGAAACTAACACAACACTGTAAATCAACTATACTCCAATAAAAAAAAATAAAAGACAATTCTAATGCATCAGTTTCAAGAAACAATAAACTACATAAAGGTTTAGAGACTAGGAGGACTGTTGTGTTTCCCTAAAATTACAACACAGAGGCTGACATCTTCTAAAAGCACACACACTGGTCCTATGGGGACTGATCTTAGAGCTCAGATCTTAGATTTTAACCCAGCTGTATTATTTTATATCAAAACTCCAGTTTCCATAGAAATATTCAGTATATTTTTTGAGGGTAACAAACCAATTAAAGAATGTTTCACAGTAGGTCCCTTTTGGGTTCCCAACCAGAGAATCTGTATGATCTCTGAGACCTTTTAGTTTCTGTTATAGACACAAGTTGTAACCATGAGGTGACCTAATTTTCAATTTCTCTCTGCCACTAGAACCTGAAATGTATCATCTCCAGCAGGTAAACTCAGTCAACGCATAAAATCTACCATGTTTTAGAATATCCTTCTCTATAGGTAAGGGGATAATAAATGAGGGAGAGACCTTCCAATTATAAGATGCTCATGACTCCCAGATATCTTATTGTTGGATGTCTGGACACAGGAGAGACATAGTAACCATTGGGGGTCTCTGATGAGATGCTTCTAGATTTAAGGGACACTTGGAAACATCCCATAGTCTTCAAAGACAAGTCACACTACTCTGCAAAGCTGAGACACTAGGGCAGTTTGTTGGAGATTTTGCCCCATGAAAAGAGATTTTTTAAAAATATTTATTTATTTATTTATTATTTGATTGTGCCGGGTCTTAGTTGTGGCACGCAGGATCTTCGTTGCAGCAGCAGGATCTTCTGGGTGCGGCATGCGGGATCTTTAGCTGTGGCATGCAGGCTCTTAGTTGCGGCATGTGGGATCTAGTTCCCTGACCAGGGACAGAACCCGGGCCTCCTGCATTGTGAACACAGAGTCTTAACTGCTGGACCACAGGGAAGTCCCAAAAAGAGATCATTTGTAGGACTTGGCTAAACCTTAGTGAGTGAAAATTGCCTCTTGAAATAAACTTGATGTGAATATCAGTGTTATAGTGAAAGTACCTCAACGACCTTATTCTTCCAATATCTAAGTATTAACATTTGAAAACCCATAGGCTGATAATTCGGAGGAATAGAGCTGTTACTTGAGACAACAATACGAGAAAGAGCAGAGAGGCAGCAAAGATTGAGGACACATTAGAAGGCTCACTGCTCTTAGAAATATGACTTTTCTCAAATATTAAAAATAAATCTTTAATTCCACACATGCCATCCAGAGTCTTTTCTACAAACATCTGGATAAAGGAATCACACCAAATCCACAGTGTTTTGAGACATTCCTGGAGCAGAGATGTTCTTGAGATTATGCTTTTGGATTACTTGAATAGAAATAATAAATACTTTCAGTACTTAAAGCTGTAATGCTTTGGGTTGGATTTGGATTTTTGTTTCATTTTAGTAAAAGGTGGAGATTCAAAGTCAGCTCCTTAAGCAGAAGGATATATTGGATGTGAATATAGTTTATTGCTTCCTGACCTACATTTTCCCCTTTTTTCATCATTTGAAAAGTTACTTGACAAGTTGAGCGCCTGCAGCTCAGCGTTTCCAAACATCTGCCTTGAAGGAAGCACTTTGCCTCAGATTTTCACATGATGATCAAAAGTGGGTTTAACTTTCTCAGGTTAAATGGGAACAAGGGGGATGGTCTGACAGGGATAGAAATATATTTGAGAGCAACATGAAAGAGGAAAAAATACTTAGAGCTGTCAGAAGCTTAACCCTAGAGTCAGCTTGGACTCCCAGAGACAGCCTTCAGCTGAGAGATGAATAATCTGTGGTCTGGCATGGGTTCTGCCCCAGTTTGTCCATCTGTACATTGGGGACTTCAGTGTCTACCAGTTGGGGAGAATGTAAAGTAGATGGATGACGAAGATGTGAATTAAAGTCCTGGCTCTGCTATAAGCTAGCTGTGTGACGAGGAAACAACATGCTATCCTTTAAAGTTGATGTTCCTGCCAAAGAGGTCTCTACCACCTCTAGCATTTTACAATTCAGAATTTAAAAAGGAAAACTCAAAAATGCAGATTAGAGCTTCATACCAGCCTGAAGAAACTGGAAATTAAAATAAAGAAGTTCACAGTTTTATTTCAATCCATTCAACAGTACAAGCAGACCTCGTTTTATTGCACTTCGCTTTATTGTGATTCACAGAGACTTCATTTTTTACAAATTGAAGGTTTGTGGCAACCCTGCATCAATCAAGTCTGTCAGCGCCATTTATCCAACACCATTTGCTCACTTCATGTCTCTGTGTCACATTTTGGTAATTCTCGCATTTCAAACTTTTTCATTATTGTTAGATTTGTTATAATGATCTATGATCAGTGATCTTTGATGTGACTATTGTAATTGTTTGGGGGCTCCACGAACAGCCCATATAAGACGGCAAGCTTCACGCATAAATATTGTGTGCATTCTGACTGCTCCACCAACCAGCCGTTCTGCATCTCTCTCCCCCTCCTCAGGTCTCCCTATTCTTGAGACACAACAATATTGAAATTAGGCCGGCTAATAACCTTACAATGTCCTCTAAGTGTTCAAGTGAAATAAAGAGTTACACATCTCTCACTTTAAATCAAAAACTAGAAATGATTAAGCTTAGTGAGGAAGGCATATTGAAAGCTGAAATAGGCTGAAAGCTAGGATTCTTGAGCCAAACAGTTAGCCAAGTTGTGAATGGAAAGTTCTTGAAGGAAATTAAAAGTGCTACTTCAGTGAACACATGAATGATAAGAAAGTGAAACAGGCTTATTGCTGATATGGAGAAAGTTTCAGCAGCCTGGATAGGACACACAACATTCACTTAAGCCAAAGACTAATCCAGAGCAAGGCCCTAACTCTCTTCGGTTCTATGAAGGTTCAGAGATGTGAGGAAGCTGAGAAGGAAAGTTTTAAGCTAGGAGAGATTGGCTCATGAGTTTTCAGGAAAGAAGCTGTCTTCATGACATCAAATTGCCAGGGGAAGCAGCAAGTGTTGATGTAGAAGCTGCAGCAAGTCATCCAGAAGATCTAGCTAAGATCATCACTGAAGGTGGTTACACAAAACAACAGATTTTCATTGTAAATGAAACAGCTTCTGTTGGAAGAAAACACCATCTAGGACTTTCATAGTTGGAGACGAGAAGTCAATGTCTGGTTTCAAAGTTTCAATGGACAGACTGACTCTCTTGTTAAGGGCTAATGCAGATAGTGACTTGAAGTTGAAGCCAGTGCTCATTTACCGTTCTGAAAATGCTGGGGCCCTTAAGAATTATGCTAAATCTGCTCTGCCTGTACTCTATAAATGGAACAACAAAGCCTGGATGACAATACATCTGTTTACAACATGGTTTACTGAATATTTTAAGCCCATTGTTGAGACATACTGCCCAGAAAAAAAGATTCCTCTCAAAGTATTACTGTTCATTGACAATGCACCTGGTCACCCAAGAGTCCTGATGGAGATATAGAATGAGATTAATGCTGTATTCATGCCTGCTAAAACACAACATCCATTCTGCAGCCCATGAATCAAGGAGTAATTTTGACTCTCAAGTCTTCTTATCTAAGAATTAAATTTTTAAAAACTATAGCTGCCATAGATAGTGATTCCTCTGATGCACCTTGGCAAAGTCAATTGAAAACCTTCTGGAAAGAATTCACCATTCTAGATGCCATGAAGAACATTCATGGTTCATGGGCAGAGGTCAAAATGTCAAAATTAACAGAAGTTTGGAAGAAGTTGATTCCAACCCTCATGGAGGGGTTCAAGATTTCAGTGGAGGAAGTAACTGCAGATGTGGTGGAAATAGCAAGAGAACTAGAATTAGAAGTGGAGCCTGAAGATGTGACAGAATTGCTGCAATCTCATGATAAAGTTTTAACAGATGAGGAGTTGCTTCTTATGGATGAGCAAAGAAAGTGGTTTCTGGAGATGGAATCTACTCCTGGTGAAGATGCTGTGAAGACTGTTGAAATGACAACAAAGGATTTAGGATATTACATAAACGTAGTTGATAAAGCAGTTGCAGGGTTTGAGAGGATTGACTCCAATTTTGAAAGCAATTCTGTAGGCAAAATGCTCTCAAACAGCACTGCATGCTACAGACAAATCATTCATTAAAGGATGAGTCAATTGATGTGTAAACTTCATTATTGTCTTAAGAACTTACCACGGCCACCCCAGCCTTCAGCAACCACCGCCCTGATCAGTCAGCAGCATCACCATCGAGTCTAGACCCTCCACCAGCAAAAGGATTAGGACTCTGAAGAAGGCTCAGATGATGGTTAGCATTTTTTAGCAATAAAATATTTTTAAATTAAGATATGTACATTGGTTTTTCTAGACATAATGCTATTATACACTTAATAGACTACCATTTAGTATAAACATAAATTTTATATATTTAAACATAAATTTTATACGCACTGGGAAACCAAAAAATTTGTGTGACTCACTTTACCGTGATATTCACTTTATTGCAGTGGTCTAGAAATGAACCTGCAGTATCTCCAAGGTATGTGTGTACATATTGAGCCCACAATATGAACCAGATCAAGGGTTACAACCATGAGCAAAATCATTTTAGGCCCCTGCTCTGTCTGAGTTTACAATCTAGGGGGGAGATTAAATTGATCAAATAATCATAGAAACAACTATGAAGTTATATCGTTAATGGTTGAAGAGCCCAAAAAAGAAAAGAACACAAAGGAGAAAAAAATTAAAATGGCAACAAATGACTTTATAAGGTATTCTGAAATTAGGTCGATAAGAACTTGAAAGCATCTACAGAAAAATAAGAGTGCCAGTATTTTAAAATTACCATCTGTTCTGAAATTCTGAAGTATGTCACGTAGAATGAATTCCATAATATCTTAGAGTTAGCCACCATATTTTGGGGGGGTCTTCCTGCTTCAACCCCACTTCTGTTTATTCACGCAGTCAACACATTTTTACTGTCAAAGTGCTATGTACCTGACATCCCGCTAGGCACTAGGGACGTAACCCGAGCAAGACAGTTCTTGCCAAGTTAGTCTTGGCTGTGCAATAAAACTTCTCAAAACTTAGTGGCTCAGGGCAACCGTGACTTATTAATTGTCATGATTCTGTGGGTTGGCTGGCTCAATCACATGCTTGCATTCAGCTGGAAGTTTGGCTAGGCTGCAAGGTCCGAGATGGCCTCATTCTAGCACCATGTCCGGCAGCTGGTACAGGCTGTTGGCTGGGCTGCCTCAGTTTTCCTCCACGCGGCCTTGCGGGCAACTATAGGCCAGGCAAGCTTCCTGACAAGATGGTCCCAGGGCAGCATTCCAAGAGGGAGAAAGCAGAGGCTGCAAAGCCTCTTAAGGCCTAGCCTTGGTGGTTATACACAGAGCATCACTTTTATTGCATTTTGCTGGTTAAAGCAAATCACAGGAGCATTCAGTTTCAAGAGGTGGAAGAGACTCCACCTCTAAGAAGTGTACATACCAAGGTGGGAGGAATTTGTGGCCCTGTCATCATGATTAAGAGCATGGATCTGGAACCAAAGCCCGCCTGAGTTCATATCCTGCTCTGTAACTCACTCACTCACTCACTAGCTAAGTAGCACTGGGCAAGTCTCTTTACCTCCCTGTGCCTCAGTTACTTTATCGATAAAATGGCAACAGTAACAGTTACTACTTCACAGTGTTCACAGTATCCTCAAGAGGATTAATTAAATAAGTTAACATATGTAAAGCCTTTAAGAGAGTGCCAGGTTTGTAGTAAGCACTGAATAGAGGTTAGCTGTTATTATGATTATGATTATTATTATTATTACTACTACTACAGTCTATCTGGGGCATATTCATCAATAAATTGCACATAAAGATATTTAATTAGCATTGTTGTAAGTGCTCTGAAGAAAAAATAGAAAGTAATAAGAACAAATAGCACAGGCCATTTTGGGAAGCTTTCCTGTGCAGTGATTAACTGCTGAGGCCTGAATGGGACGCATGTGAACTCAGATGAAGGGGGGAAGGGATTTCCAGGAGGCAGGGTTTACACAAGCCAGGGTAGGAAGCATCACATCACACAAGGGACTGAAAATTTAGTCTACTCATTCTTTCTTTCCCTCAGCACTTGCTTACAAGAGTTGAATATTAGTAATTCCGTGTTTTCCCAACCTTCCCTTTAAAGTATTCTTAAAGCTATTAGGGAAACAGTGGAAAGGAGTGGAAAACTGCTTGTCTTTGGAATCAGGCCTAGTTCCCAATCCTGCCTCAGCAGTTCACCAGCTGTGCACACTTGAACAAGTTGTTTAACCTCTCTGAATCTCAGGCTCCTCAGCCATAAATTAAAACCAAAGCACTTTAAGAGTTGTTGTGAACAGGGTATGATATTCAAAATATTTAGCAATCAGAACAGACACCAATGGGCATGTGTGCCAGAGTTTACCACAGTCTTAGGCATGGTTATGAGGAGTAACATAATAGCCTTCCAGGTGCCTAAAATTTAGTGGGAGCCCAAAAAAGTTGCTCTGATTACAGTTGTTTATGTTTAGTGTTCCCTTTGCCCCCCATCTCCCCTGTGGGGCTCCTAAGGGACCGTATCTCCTCTCCCCTCCCAGCACCCTCACTGGGTGACCAGCCCAAGGCTCCACAGTCAGCCGCTGACTGCCAGGCTGGGGTCTGTATCCAGGAAACTTAACCAGCTCCAGTGCCCGGAAATGGCTGAAGATGCATTACACACGGCAGCCCTGCCATGAAAGGGAGGCTAGAAGTTGAAGGGTTTTAAGGGGATTGGGGCTCCCCTTCCTGGGGGGCTTCTCTCTGCCACCCCACCCTTCTCCCTGCTCTCTGGGGCAGTTCAGCTTCAAAGATTCAGCAGCCTTTCTCTTTACCGCCACACCTCCACGCCCGCCAACCACCACTGTTCTCTCTCTTTCTCTCCCTCTCCCCTCTTTTTTTTTTTTTTTAACATGCAAGTTGCCATGAAAAATTTGTTAATGAAATATTTGCTCAGAAGTCTGCTCTGGGCTAGACTGATAACCTATCTGTGTTTGAGTTTGGCTTCCCATATTCTAAATACTCATCTTCTGTCTATTTAGCTTATTGATTGGTTTGGCAGGAAAAGAAGCCTTGTCATCAGTGACCAAGGTCAAACTAAACAAAAAGGGATGGGGTGGGGAGGAGGGCCTGAACTGATGGGCCCAGGAGACAAGAGAAGCTTCTCCAAGTTTCCTTGAAGGAACGGTTCCCTCCCATCCATCCACCCCAGTCCCACGTTTCAATGCAGCCTTAGCTGGCAAGGTTGATTTGTTAGTTAAAGAATAGTTGTTAAACTAACAAGAATAAAGCCAATGGACAGGTGATATTTATAGCACGAATTCTTGGCCCCAATCATTGATAACCCACAAGGATTTATGGCTCTATTAGGAGCTGAATGCTTTACTTAATGCTTTTGCTTCTGACTTGGTGTCTTAATTATGTTTCTAAAAGCTGACAGTTAATGAGGGGGCAGTCAGTGAGCATACACTAGTTGGGCAATGTCGGGGTGCCTGGGTGTGTACAAAGGGGCTGGAGTTGGGCTGGAATCCTGCTTCTACCACTATTAGCTGTATGACCAGAGAAAATGTACTGAGACTCTCTGAGCCTCTGTTTCCTCATCTGTCAAACATGGGCTATAGTACTATAGAATTGCTATGAGGAAAGATAAGACAGCATCTATAAAGTGCCCAGAAATAATGAGAAACCTAGAAGCAATTGTTTGAGATCAAACGTCTGCTACAAGGATGTTACCAACCCCGCTGCCCTGGGTAGCCGAGAGTTATCACTGCCTGTACCAACTACGTCCACTCACTCGCTGGACACAGGGTATGCGTGGCCCTGGGAATGCAGGTATAATTAAGACACAGTCCAGCTCTCCAGGAGTTTACAATATTTGCTGGAGAAAAGCACAGAAACACAGAGAGTAAATGGCCACCGACACTGTGGCTGGAAGGACAGCTGAGAACACAAAGGAAGTCTGACCATTTCCCCCTGGTGGGCAGAGGAGGGAGGGTCCAGAAAGGCTTCTCAGAGGACGTTTTGAAGTACGTGCTGCTTGCCAGAGGGACAAGGGAGAAAGCGAGCGAGGGAAACATCAAAACCATGGACTGCACAGCCTCTTCTGAGAGTTGCATGTGGTCCCTGCGGCTGGAGGGCTAGGCGGGGGCCAAGCGGAGTGAGGGACGGGCTAAAGAGGAGAGTGGGGGCCTGGGGCTGCCTGCAGGAGACTGAGGAGCACGTGGTTGGTCAAGAAACGGAAGCAGTGAGTGTGGACTCTTCTTCAGGGAACTTGTCTGCCAATGGGAGCAAGACAATCAGGCATCAGTTATCGAAAGGACATTGTTAGAGCCTGTTGACTAAGTAGGAGACTTGAACACACACATAGGCTATGTAGGAGGAAGCCGTAAAGATGAAGAATTTGAAATTACAGGAGGGAGAGGAATTGTCCAGTGGAGTCAGATGCTGGACCATGGGTCATGGGAAGGGATGGGTTTGGGAGCCCAGAGCAAGGGTGAGCCTTAGGCATGGAGGGCAACACCTCTTCCTCCCAGCCTGGAGGGATGAAGTGAGAGGGTAGGTGCAAAAGGGAATGTTTATGGGTGAAGGCAGAGCTTTAGTGCTTTTTTCTGAGAGCTTTGAATGCTCTATGAGTTAGAAGGCAGGTTACCTGCTGAGCAATAGTCTGGGATGAGAGAAGAGAGTAAAGGAACTGTGGAATGTTTTGCTGGGAGCTGGGAAAATTTACTTGGCTATATTAAAGGGTTGCCCAGGAACCTGAGGGCCCAGCTGAGACCACAGATCAGACATCTGGGGTGGCCCTAAGATGCCCGTTTGGGGGATTACCTCCTCTGAATTCAGTTGAGAGAAGACATGAGGCAAATGGTGAGGAGGATGCAAGGGTGAGGTTTGGCAGGATTGGCATGGTGGAGCGCAAATGTGAAGGCACTGAGGGTGCTGGGGAGAGGAAGGCTGACGTGATGGATCAGAAGGCTGGCAAGAGAAGTGAAGCCCCCTGGGGAGATTAACAGGAAAATTAGTCAGGAGAAGGCTGATCTCCCTGACATCAAACAGCAAGTGGGCTGGGAGAAGGGGCTGAGCCTGCTGATGTGTAGGAGGATGTGACAGCCGAGTCATCCACCAGCCTTCCAGAGAAGACTGGTGACTTCCAAGGGCTGACAAAGCCCAGTGTGTGGCCTGGGAGCAGTGGCTGCGGTGGAGTAAGGATGACACTTGCTTGTCTCTGGAATGTCACCAACACACCTGAGGCTGGGGCACTGAGAAGATCATCACCCGGATGATTCCTTACTTACCAACAGGCCAGGACTCCCACAGACATTGCACTGAATTTTTGAGAACCGTCTTATTCTGTGCTTGGCCCATGGGTACCAAAAATGTCTGCAACAGGGAGGTGCATATGGTTCCATTGAAAATGGAAGACCTCAAACATTGATTCCCATGCTTCCCAAACTGTACCTAGGCACCCAGGGAAATGCAGCGAACTCGCTCCAGGATATTATTAATTTTCTAGGGAACCCAGCAATAACTTTTAGGCACTACATAAACTATTAGTTTGAGGTTCACAGTTTCAAGACAGATGGTGCTACATTCCTTTCAATGACATCGGATCTTTGCAAAAACTAGGTTTTAGTGGTTGCTATGATAAAAATCAAGTACTGAGCGAAAGGCAATGTGGAAGAAGAAATGAGAATGCTAGGGTCCAGTTGGATTCCATGGTTTGAGAAGTCATGCTGTGCTCCAAACTCACATTCCCCCATGAGTAAGTAAGCATGATCATGTAGGAATGAAATAAAATATCACCTTTTCTTTCCATTTATATTTATTATTTTTTCAAATGGCTTAAATTATTAGGACATAGGTACTTATTAAGTTGTTTGGACCAAACCACTTAACAAATGGAATTTGGGGGTATTTCTTTTGGCCTCAGTGCACTATGAAAAATATCACTAAGGCACTAAGGATGCTGTGAACAGAGAAATTTGAGAATCTTTGGATTAGCAGACTGTCCGCACTTGGATATCTGTTATAACTTTCTTAAATCATAGAAAATTAGAGTTGGAAGGAACCTTAGAGATAACTAAGAACAACTTCTGTCATTTTACAGAGGACACAGCTAAGCAAGGTTAAGGGGTATCGTCAAGGGTCATCAGTTGTTGGTAGGACAAGAACTAGATCTGGTTTTATCCTTCCCTGTCTAATGTGCCCTTCCACTGAAAACAAGTAGCTTAATTCACTCATATCATTTGTGCAATAATAATAAAAATGCTCATTCATTTTCTCTCAAAAATCCTATTTATAGAAATGAAAAACACTCAGGCCTGTGCTGGCTGTTCTTCCTTGGTGTGAGCCTGTACTGATACCTAGTCCTACTAACTGACATGTCTTCATTCGCTGATACTCCTGCAGGACCCTATAAATAAGTGAAAGCAACCTCTATTTTTTAATTTTTATTGAAATATAGTTGATTTACAATGTTGTGTTAGTTTCAGATGTACAGCAAAGTGATTCAGTCATATATATACATATATATATGTATATATATATTCTTTTTGAGATTCTTTTCCATTATAGGTTATTACAAGATATTGAGTATAGATTCCTGTGCTATACATTAAGTCTTTGTTGGTTATCTATTTTATATATAGTAGTGTGTATATTTGAGTCCCAAACTTCTAATTTAACCCCGCCCCTTTCCCCTTTGGTAACCATAAGTTGTTTTCGATATCTGTGAGTCTGTTTCTGTTTTGTAAATAAGTTCATTTGTATCATTTTTTTAGATTCCATATATAAGCGATATAACATATTTGTCTTTCTCTTTGATTTACTTCAGTTAGTATGATAATCTCTAGGTCTATCCATGTTGCTGCAAATGGCATTGCTTCATTCTTTATTATGGCTGAGTAATATTCCATTGTGAATATATACCACATCTTCTTTATCCATTCATCTGTCAATGGACACTTAGGTGAAAGCAACCTCTTTTGGCCAAGTCAAACTGAGTTCTGGAAATGAAATTGGTAGATTCTATATATTCTAGAGGGCTACTTTCCTAAAATGTTTCTCATCCCCAAAGTTTTGGATAGTGTTAAAAACATGAGGCATCCAAGCAAGTAGAGAACAAGGAAAGTGCGCAGGACACAGACGTAGGCCATCAGCTCTGCTTACTCACTAGCTCCTGCACTTGCACTGTGATTCAGAAACATTATGAATGTGAACACATTATTTTATAAGCAGATGAACTAGCTCAAGTCCCTCTCCCACGAACTGAGTGCCTTTCTCCAGATCCCTAATGCTGCCCAGGAGAGTTCGGGGAGGTGCGGAGGGCAGGTTCTCTGCTTCCTTCCTCTTGTTCCTTCCTCTTGCTTGGGTGGAGGGCTGTGTGCTCTTTGCATCTTGACACCCACCATGGTTCTCTCTGGTGTATTGTCTGGCCAAATGGTTCCAACTCTGGAGTACAACTCTTCATTTAATTCCCCAAGGCAATACCTGTATCAGACCCAGACTAATGGTGGGGGCTGATGGCACAGCCCAGAACAGGAATCTACTTAAATTTCAATGTTAGGAATCACTGTCTGAAAAAGTCACCAGCCATTCCTCCCCATGGGCTTTTCTCATTAGCTGTGGTCCCCCAGTTCCAGCTATCCACCATCTTCCACAGGCCACTCCCTTTTCTCTAGACCATTTATTCCATCTTCTCTTTCAAAGTCCAACCCCTAACCCCAGGCAGAAAATTCCAAATTGCTGTCATTCTGATTATTAGAGAATTTATTCCTACTAAGTAGTCCTGGTGCCTGTGTTCTCACACCCAAGTAGACCCACCCAAACTAATGAAGGTATTGAATCTCATTTATAAGTATAGCTGTAACACCCCTTCAAGGTGTTGCCCTTTTTTGAGCATTTACTACAAATCCTGGAACAAGGTTGCCTCAAAATATTCAAAACTTTCCATGGTTGAGGGGTACTTTACAAGCTAAAAGCAAATGATGAAAAACAAGGTGATTTTTCAAAACACCAGCTTCAGATGCTGCTGTATTTGTTTCTCTCTCAAGTTACTGATGCCACTGTTTCCAAAGACTGACAGAGTTGTCTATGACAGGCTCAGACCCAGAAACAACACCCAGAAGTGTGGACTCATTTCTTTCTAGTTCAAGATCGTGGGAGGTGTGAACCAGAAGCTGGAGCAGCAGTTTGGGCATTGGAGAGCTTTATGAAGATAAGTCGGTGCTGCTGTTGACACATGAAGCTTCAGTGGCCCAGCCAAACTGATCAAATATAAACCCAATTTCCGATTTGCAGGGTTGGGTGGGCTAACAAATTGTATCAGAGGCTTTGTACCGAAGCCTTTAAGAAAACGGAGCTATTGCCATGAACCCATAACTCCCTGCCCCTCCCTCTGCCTCTAACACCTCATTACCACTATTCATACATAATCCAGGTGGGTGCAGACCTTACCCAGGGCAAGTGGATGACACAGAGGTGGGCTACAACCCTAGGGACAAGAGCTAATGATAGTAATAGGGGATACATTTTGAGGATCCTCTGTTTGGTCCAGGCATCTTTATATACACTGTCTCATTTATTTCTCACAATGGCCCTAAAAGGTAACTACTGTTATTATCTCTGTGTCAGAATCATTTTATGAAATATTTACCAATTGATTTTTCACCTGTATGGTTTTGTTTACCTAGTCTCCTTCTGCTTGCCCCCAAAATACACCTTGGCATTCACAGCACTTGGAGTAGGATTAGGATAACAAAAACCAAAATAAAAAATGAAAACAAAACAAAAAAACAAGTGTTCTTAGCATTTGAACCCCAAATTTTATGCCTACTGCTAAAAGTCAGATTTGGAATTTGGGTAGATATCAATTTTTTTACCTGTGTAGTTGAGAGAGACTCAGGACAGAGAGAGGTCTAAGAGACCTGAAGTGGCCTCACAGCTGGGATATGAAGGATAGAGAATGACAGGTGTAGCCTGTAGACCAGAGAACAGCCAGGACTGTGGGTGTCTCTGTGCTGCCAGGAGAATGGATGTTGGCATTGGAGAGCAGAGGAAACAGCCTGGAGCCACAGGTATCAGGATGGTCAGGTGACAACTGAGGGCCACACCTTCCCCATGATCTGATGTCCCATAACTAACCTCTACCCACTCTCTACTTCACCTCCCAAACCATATGCCATCCAGGAAGAAAAGATGAATGACAGATTTTACTCTCCATTAACTGTGACAAAGTTTTCACCATCTTAGAACTGAGGCTCAAGGCAGAAATGATGTTCCGTTACAGTAAAGCAAAGAAAATCTCTTAGTCAGATCTGAGTTTGTTACAAATGAAATTAATCCTGACTACACACAAGGATACTGAGGTGTGGAAAGATTAAGGAGCCGGCCCCAAGGACACAGTTGGTAAATGTGAGAGTCTGTCTGATTTCAGAATCCAAGTCTGTGACTGCTCTGCTCAACTGTGAACCAATTGTATCAAATCTATCACCTTTGGGCCAATGGTTTCCAAACTAGTCCAGCTCAACACCCTTTGTTGAACTAAATGTGAAAACAGAGTGACAGCAGAGTTGCTTTGGCTGCAGAGTGGGGGCCGAAGCCCATCACCTCCCAGTGGCCCCTGCACACTGTCTCTGGGGGACTGTCCTAGGCAAACACGTTTGTTTCCCATCAGCTGGCACTCGTTCCTAAAGCCCGCTGACTCTGCCTCCCCAAAGTCTGTAAACTAAACTACTACATTCTTTGTCCTGCCGCAGCTGTCATTTAGGTTTCTAGCACTTCCAATCATGATAGTTCACCGTTTCTGACCTTCAGCAATTAATGAGGTCTGAGCCTCAGTTTCCCTGTCTGCATAATATGAACATAGACTTGTTCTTAAGATTAAATAAAATATTTACATAAAATACTTTGAACGGGGCTCATAGGAAATACTCACATTATGAATATGATTATTGACTTTATCTAGCTTTTCCTTGAGATGTATTTCTAATGTGAGCCCTGTGAGTTTTCTAAAAGGAATAATATATTTTTTTGCATTTATTTCCACTCCTTCTCTTGATGCCCAGATACTAGATTAAAAACACTACAAGAAAAAATTTATAAGCCAATCTCATTTATAAGTATAGATGCAAAAGTTCTAAATAACTCATTAACAAATTAAATCCTGTTGTGTATAAAAAAAGAAATTCATCATGACAAAGTAGGGTTTATCCTAGGAGAGCAAGGATAGTTCCACATTAGAAAATAATTAATAGGTTTAAAATTTACAAACATCTGAATAAATGCTGAACAATCATTTGATAAAATTCAATATCTATTTGTGATTTTAAAAAAATTATTAGCCAACATAAATACAAAACACCTTCCTGAACTTGATGAATGCTATCTATTAGAAATTTGTAGCAAGCATTATTCTTAATGGTGAAACATTAGAAGGATTTCCAATAAAATTGGAATAAAATAAAGATCTTTTCTCTCCTCTCTAAATTTAAATCTATACTGGTATTCCTAATCATCATAACAACAACAAAAAAGAAGAGTGAAAGAGAGTGAGAGAGAGGAAATAAAAGATATAAAAACAGTCATTATTTATGGAAAATATGATCATGTACCAAAAAAACTAAAAGATTTAATTGAAAACCTACTAGAACTAATAAGTACATTTAGTAAAACCCTGGATACAAGATAAGCATAAAAAAATCAACAACATTCCCATATACCTAAATTAATCAAGCATAAAATAAAATAGAAAAAATACCCTTCAAAATATCAACAAAACTATAAAATATCTGGGTTTATGCTTCATAACATGTATGCAAAATCTTCATTAAGAAAAACTATAAAGCTTTCCTGAAGGATATAAAAGGAGACTTGGCTAAATGAAGGTATATACCATGTGATGGATGAGAAGACTCAAATTGTATACATGACAATTTTCTCCAAATTAATCTATAAAGGCAATTCTAATCAATATCCCAAAGATTTGTTGATTCTAAAATTCATACAAATGCCAGGAACAGTAAGGACAATTTTGAGAAAGAAAAATTGTCAAGGAAGCCCTTGACCTATCAGTTATTAAATTCTTCAGCTTCCCCTCTCCATTTTCTTCATTCTCTTGCACCCTCCAGGCAATACTATGGTGGTGGTGATGGTGGATGGCAATAATAACAGCAGCAATGGTAGCCTGCAGGAACCAAACTTCTAAGGGAGAAGAACTTTCTTCACCATTCAGTGGAGCAGGGATTCCATGAAGGTAAGGCCAAATTTCATTGTTTTTTGTTTTTGGCATTCTTTCTGTCCTTCTACCACTTGGCCACAGACACACTGCAATTGCAGTGTTGGAAGACCAAAAGGAACTGAGAAGGGAACTGCAAAGTACTGGGAGATGACAGAGAAGGAGGAGCTCAAAACAGTAACCCAATGAACTTCTGGGCTCACGGCAAACCCACACTTGCTTGAATCTAATCCTAATAAACATATCAAAGACTTTGAGAACTGAGCTAACAAATAGACTTCCACCCAGGTCCCAGAATGACCAGTTGGTGGTGCACTCATGGGACAGATCTGGATAGCATTGCAAAGAAGAAAACTTAACTGACATTGTAACCACAGCCTACAGAAGGCAAGTGGGAACTTGTGGTCTAAATCTAATCATCAATTAAAACAAAACAAAAATAAAAATATCAATGATATCCATATAATTCAAGCAAAATCAAGAGTCTCATAACCTGATATTCAAAAAACAACTCAAAATCATGTGTGAAGAATCATGAAGTTCTCAACTCATGTGGGAAAAGATAATCAAAAGACACCAACAAGGAGATGACACAGATATTGGAATTATCTGACAAAGATCTTAAAAAATTATAAAAATAACTTAAAATGCTTAAAAGAGCAGTGCAAACACTCTTGAAACAAATGTTTTTTAAAAAGGAATTAGCAGAAATAGATGATAAAGAGAAGAACTAAATGGAAATTTTAGAACTGAAAAATAATGTAACTAAAATTTTTAAATTAACTGAGTGGACTTATTAGCAGGTTGGAGATGACAGAAGAGTCTGTGAACTTGAAGATAGAACAATAGAAATATTCTAATGTGAACAACAGAAAGAAAAATGATTTTAAAGGAAGAACAGAGCCTCAAGGACCTGTGGGACAGCAACAAAGGGTTTAATATTTCTGTGATCAGAGTTCTAGAAGGGGATAAGAAAGAGGGAAGTTCTGAAAAAGTATTTGAAGAAATAATGACTGGACACCTCTCAAGTTTGACAAAAGACAAAAACCTAAAAGTTCAAAAGTACCCCAAACAGGATAAACCTAAAGAAATCCACACCCAGACAAATCATATTCACATTGCATGAGCCAATTCCTATCTATATATATCCTATTGATTCTGTTTCTCTAGAGAGTCCTGACTATTACAGTTGTTGTCAGGATACAAATCTTTGATGGTTGCTGGACTGATGGCCTCAGTTACTTACTGATTGTTGGCTCAAGGCCACCTCAGTTATTTGTAATGGAGGCCTCTCCAACATGACAACTTGCTTCATCAGAGCTAGAAAGGGAGAGAGAGTCTGCTAGCAAGACAAAAATCACAATCTTTTGTAACTTAATCATGGATATGACATCCTTTGCTGAATCCTATTGGTTAAGAGCAAGTAACTAGGGTCAGCCTACCCTCAAGAGGAGGGAATTACATAAGGGCACAAATACAAGAAGGTGAAGACCATTGGGGGCCATTTTAGAGTTTGCCTACCACAAGTGGTTATATTAATATCAAAGTAAGCTTCATGGCAAAGAAAGGTCCCAAAGCTAAAGAAAAATAATACATATTATTAAATGTATCAATTTACCCAAAAAGGCACAGCAATCCCAAATGTGTGTATTCCTAACAACAAGAGCTTCAAAAATACATGAAGCCAAAACTGACAGAAATGAAAGAATAAGTAGACAAACACATAATTATAGTTGCAGATTTCAACACTCCTCTCTCAGTAATAGAACTAGTAGACAGAAAATCAACAAGAAATAAAAGAATTGACCAACATCATCCATCAGCTAGACCTAGTTATTAACCAGAAACAGCAGAATACACTTTTTTTTCCAAGTGAAGATGGATTATTCACCAAGATAGACTGTATCTAGGTCATAAAATAAAACATTAACAAATTTAAAATAATTGAAATCATACAAAGTATATTTTCTGACCATATTGGAATTATACAAGTAATCAATAAATAGAATTTAACAGGAATGTCTCCAAACACTGGGAAATTTAGAACTCTTAAAAGTAACCCATGGGTATTAAGAGGTACAAACTATGTATAAAATAAATAAGATACAAGGATATAGTATGGCACAGGGAATATAGCCAATATTTTATAACAACTTTAAATGGAGTATAATCTATAAAAATACTGAATCACTATGCTGTACAGCTGAAACTAACATAATATTGTAAATCAACTATACTTTAATTTCCAAAAAATTTTTAAGTAACACATGATTCAAAGAGGGTCAAATTTTCAATAAAACTGCATAAAAAAAAATGCAACATATGAACAGCTGTGAGATGTGGCTAAAGCAGTGCTTGCAGGAAAATTTATAGCACTAAAATGCCTATGCTATAAAGAGAAAAAGCCATCAAATAATCTAAGTTTCTACCTTAAGAAACTAGAAAATAGAGTAAAATATACACAAATCAAGCAGAAGAAAGTAAATAGTGAAGGTAATTGCAGAAATCAATAAAAATGAAGACAGAAATACAGTAGAGAAAAATCACTAAAACGAAAGCTGGTTCTTAAAGAAAAATCAATAAAATTGATGTCTCTAACAAGACTAACGAAAAAATAAGAGAGAAGACACAAATTACCCATATCAGGAATGAAAGAGGCAATGTCACTGCAGACCCCACAGATATTAAAAGGATAATACAAAAACACTACAAGCAACTCTGCACAATAACCTGATACCTTAGATTAAACAGAACAATTCACTATGAACCACAAACTACTAAAACTCACCCTAGATGAAGTAGATAACTTGAATAATCCTACAACTGTTAAAGAAATTGAATTTTCAGTTAAAATCGTCCCAAAAAAGAATCTCCAGGTCCAGATAGGAGTCACTGTAAAATTCTACCAAACATTTAAAGAAGAAATAACACTAATTCTACACACTTTCCTCTACAAAACAGAAGGGCAATACTTTCCAACTCATTTTGTAAAGCCAACATTACACTGCTACCAAACTACAAAAAGATAGTACAAAAAAGAAAACTACACACCCATATTCCTCATGAATATAGATGGAAAAAAATCAACAAAATATTAGCAAATAAAATACAGCACTATAAAAAAAAAACAATTCACCACAAATAACTGGGATTTATCCCAGGAACACAAGTCGGATGCAAAATTCAAAAATCTATAATATAATTTACCATACTAACCATCTATAGAAGAAAAACCATGGATCTTATCAATATATGCAGAAAAGCATTTGACAAAACATAGCATCCATTTATGATAAATACTCTCATCAAATTAGGAAGAGAAGGGAACTTCTTTAACATAACAAGGGGCATCTATAAAACAAAAAACACCTTAAGCTAATATCATACTTAACAGTAAAAGATTTCCCCCAAGATGAATTCCCCCTAGGATCAGAAAGAGGGCTAGGATATCTATTCTCAATATTCTCATTCCACATAATACTGGAAGTCTTAGTGCAATGTGCAAGAAAAAAAATAAAAAGCATATAGATTTTAAAGGCTGAAATAAAACCGTTCCTATTCACACATGATATGATCATCTATATAGAAAATTTTAGGGCTCTGCAAAAATCTTCTAGAATGAACTGAGTTTAGCAAGGTTGCAGGATACAATGTCAACACAAAAAAGTCTATTGTATGTCTACATACTAGCAATGTACAATTGGAAACTGAAATGAAATAAACCATACCGTTTACAATAGCTTCAAAAAATGAAATACTTACAAGGGTATAAATCTTACAAAACATGTACAGAATCTGTATAAAGAATCAGAATCACTATGAAACGATGATTAAAGAAATCAGAGGACCTAAATAAATGGAAATACATATCATGTTCATGGAATGGAAGACTCAGCATAATAAAGATATCAATTCTCCCTAAATCTATGCATAGATTTAATGCCATGCCAATCAAAATCTCAGCAAGCCATTTTGCAGATATTGATAAGAAGATTCTAAAATTTGTATAGCAATGCAAAGGACTCAAAATGTCCAAAGCAACTCTGAAAAGAATAAAGTTGGAGGACTCCAACTACGTGATGTTAAAACTTACTATAAAGTTACAGTACTCAAATGTGATACACCACATTAACAAATTGAAGAATAAAAACCATATGATCATCTAAATAGAGGCAGAAAAAGCTTTTGATAAAATTCAATATCCGTTTATGATTAAAACTCTTCAGAAAGTGGACATAGAGGGAAATACCTCAACATAATAAAGGCCATATATGATAAACCCACAGCTAACATCATACTCAGTGGGGAAAAGCTGAAAGCATTTCCTCTAAGATTAGGAATAAGACAAGGATGCCCACTCTCACCACTTTTATTCAACATAGTTTTGGAAGTCCTAGACACAGCAATCAGAGAAGAAAAAGAAATAAAAGGAGTCCAAATTGGAAAAGAAGAAGTAAAACTCTCACTGTTCACAGATGACATGATGCTATACATAGAAAATCCTAAAAATGCTACCAGAAAACTACTAGAGCTCTTTGATGAATTCAGTAAAGTTGCAGGATGCAAAATTAATATGCAGAAATCTCTTGCATTCCTATACACTAACAACGAAAGATCAGAAAGAGAAATTAAGGAAATAATCCCATTT
Organism: Eubalaena glacialis; assembly: GCF_028564815.1. Taxonomy (NCBI): domain Eukaryota; kingdom Metazoa; phylum Chordata; class Mammalia; order Artiodactyla; family Balaenidae; genus Eubalaena; species Eubalaena glacialis. Next base: position 45,118,876 of record NC_083718.1, on the reverse strand, counting down.
ACCGTTGCGTCAAAAAGAATAAAATACCTAGGAATAAACCTACCTAAGGAGGCAAAAGACCTGTACTCCAAAAACTATAAGATTCTGATGAAAGAAACTGAAGACAGCACAAACAGATGGAAAGATACACTGTGTTCTTGGATTGGAAGAATCAATATTGTGAAAATGGCCATACTACCCAAGGCAATCTTAGAGATTCAATGCAACCCCTATCAAATTACCAATGGCATATTTCACAGTACTAGAACAAAAAATTTTTTAATGTGTTTGGAAACACAAAAGACCCGGAATAGTCAAAACAATCTTGAGAAAGAAGAACGGAGCTGGAGGAATCACATGCACTGACTTCAGACTATACTACAGTAATCAAAACAGTATGATACTGGCACAAAAGCAGACATCTAGATCAATGGAACAGGATAGAAAGCCCAGAGATAAACTCAAGCGCTTATGGTCAATTAATCTATGGCAAAGGAGGCAAGAATATACAATGGAAAAAAGACAGTCTCTTCAGTAAGTGGTGCTGGGAAAACTGGACAGCTACATGTAAAAGGTTGAAATTAGAACATTCTCCAACACCATATACAAAAATAAACTTGAAATAGATTAAAGACCTAAATGTAAGACTGGATACTATAAAACTCCTAGAGGAAAACATAGGCAGAACACACTTTGACATAAATCACAGCAATATTCTTCTGGATCTGTCTCCTAGAGTAATGGAAATAAAAACAAAAATAAACCAATGGGACCTAATTAAACTTAAAGCTTTTGCACAGTAAAGGAAATGATAAACAAAAGGAAAAGACAACCTACAGACAGGGAGAAAATAGTTGTAAATGATGCTACCAACAAGGGACTAATTTCCAAAATATACAAACATCTCATACAACTCAATAACAAAAAAACAACCCAATCAAAAAATGGGCAGAAGACCTAAATAGACATTTCTCCAAAGAAGACATACAGATGGCCAACAGGCACATGAAAATATGCTCAATATTGCTAATTATTAGAGAAATGCAAATCAAAACAATACAATGAGGTATCACCTCACAGCAGTCAGAATGGCCATCATTGAAAAGTCTACAAACAATAAATGCTGGAGAGGGTGTGGAGAAAATGGATCCCTCCTACACTCTTGATGGGAATATAAAATTTTTTTAATAAGTTTATTTATTTATTTGTTTGTTTATTTTATTTATTTATTTATTTTGGCTGTGTTGGGTCTTCGTTGCTGTGGGCGGGCTTTCTCCAGTTGTGGCGAGCGGGGGCTACTCTTTGTTGCGGTGCCCAGGTTTCTCATTGTGATGGCTTCTCTTGTTGCGGAACACAGGCTCTAGGTGCGTGGGCTCAGTAGTTGTGGTGCACGGGCTTAGTTGCTCCACAGCATGTGGGATCTTCCCAGACCAGGGCTCGAACCTGGGTCCCCTGCATTAGCAGGCGGATTCTTAACCACTACACCACCAGGGAAGTCCCAGGAATATAAATTGATACAGCCACTATGGAAAACAGTATGGAAGTTCCTTTAAAAACTAAAAATAGAGTTACTGTATGATACAGGGATCCCACTCCTGGGCATATATCCAGAGAAAACTCTACTCCAAAAAGATACATGAACCCCAGTGTTCATAGCAGCACTATTTACAATAGCCAAGACATGGAAGCAACCTAAATGAAGCTAAATGTCTATTAACAGATGAATGGATAAAGAAGATGTAGTGTGTATATACAGTGGACTATTACTCAGCCATAGAAAAAGGATGAAATAATGTCATTTGCAGCTATATGGATGGACCTAGAGATGATCCTACTAAGTGAAGTAAGTCAGACAGAGAAAGACAAGTATTATACAATATCACTTATACGTGGAATCTAAAACATAGTACAAAACAGAAGAGGTGAGTTTTGAGTAAGCCTTTGAGGATCGGCCAGTCAGAGATGGTCAGGTAGGGGAGTAGAGGCACGAGCCCGCGAACGTCTGCCTCGACCTACAGAGCTGCTCACAGCACCAGCCGCCTGCTGTTCTTGATAACCTAGGGGCTGAGCAGGTCCAAGGGGCTCCTGGGCCAGTGGTGTGCCGGACGTGGCTCGCACGGGCTTTGGAGAACCAGTACTGTGCATCTCTTCTCAACCCACTTTTACGTAGCATTGTGTTAGTAGCTTGAAATCCACTGTGATGGGAATGTTTACACCACAGACATCAGCAAATTCTGCAAATCTGGGAATTATTTTCCCCCTGGATTTCTGACTGATCAGCACACTTTACCCCTGGCCCATTTCCCCCTGTGATTGAATGACAAAATAATAGAAATGATGAATGATAGAAATGATGGAAATAAGAATGATAGAAGTAAATCACGAACTCCAGGAGAATTCTCAACCTGGATCTGATCAAGATCTTACTTTTATCTGAAATAGTTTAGTAAACAGTTCAAGAGTTCATTTTCAAAAACATGCACTTTTGGGTACCTACCGCCTGGCAGGCATTGTGCCAGCACTAGGAACCCAAAGATGAGTATGACACAGGGGTGAGGAAAAGGCACATACAAATTGTTGGCAAAGTAAACTGGCAAAGGCTTTGATGGAGTTATCTGTAGGATGCTACAGGAGCACAGGAGGAGAACTGGAGTGGATGGAGAATCAGGAAATTTTTTATTTTTTAAAAATAAAAAATTTTTATTTTTCCTGAGAAAGCAGCTCTTGTTTTGATTCCTGAAAGACAATTCCATGCAGAGAAAACCTACCAGCAAAAGCAAAGGTATGTTTGAGGGCTTTCTGCTCCGTGCACTCTCATTTATAAGGCTGGGATGTAACAGGCTCTGTTTTTAGCACACAAGTAATGCATTAATACATTTTTGATGTAAAAAAAGAAAAAACCCAAAATCTCTTTAGATGCTCCCAATCCCCGTTAATTCTCAGAAGACAGTACTGTTCCTAATTGGTTATGTATCTCATAGCCTTTTATTATATTACTATATGTGTGTGCACTTATGAAATACTTCTTTAAAATATACAAATGGTAATACGCTGTATGCATTGATTTGCAATTGCTTTTTTCCCACTTGAAAATATGTCTTGCAGCTCTTTTCATGCCACTACAAATAGATTTATCTCATTCTTCTTAAGTGGTGTATTGTATTCCAGAGTGCTGATATGTATTCTTGGCCATCTTTCTACTGATGAACTTTAAGTTGTTCTCAATTCTTTGTGACTACAAACAATGCCAGAATTTAGATCTGTCTAAACCTTCTTGGGCATGTATATGAGTGTTTTTCTACATAATAATTATAATTACTGGGTCATAAGGTATAAATATTTCGTGTTCTAATAGGTAAATTATCTTTTTACATGACTTACCAATTTAGTCTCCCACAAGTCTATTTCCCTCAACCACTTACCTTGATAAAGACTATTATCAAATATGTTAATTTTTGCTATCTTGTTGGGTATAAAAATGAGATCTCACTGTTTTTCTTTTATTTTAATAAATAATGTTATTTTTGAAAATAGAGGTTTTTGCCTTGTAAAATTCTAGTATTTAAATTATCAGAGTGTGAAATTAGCTTTTTTCTTTTGGTGTACAGCTCTATGAATTTTAATGCATACAAAATTAAGACAGCTTCTTCTCATTTCTAACACCCGCCAACCATTAGTGTGTTCTCTATCTCTATAGTGTTGTCTTTTGAGAATGTTACGCAAATAGAATTATATAGATTGTAACTTTTTAAGATTGGCTTCTTACTCAGAAGAATACTCCTGAGATTCATGAGATTTGTTGCATAATATCAATAATTTGTCCCTTATTATTGCTAAGTAATATTCCACTATAAGGATGTACCAGGTTTGTTTATCCATTCACTGAATGAAGGACATTTGGGGTGTTTCTAGTTTTTGACAAGTATGAATACAGCTACTCTAAACATTTGTGTACAGGTTCTTATGTCAATATATATTTTCATTTCTCTAGAGTAAATACCCTTGGATGGAATTTCTGGGTCAAGTAATAAGTATATGTTTAACTATAAGAAATTGCCAAATTATTTTCCAGAGTAGTTGTGCCATTTTGCATTCCTACCAGTAATGTATGAGAGTTTCAGTTATTCTGCATCCTCACCAGCCCACTCTTGGTAATGCCAGTATTATTTATTATAACCTTTCTAATAGATGTGTAGTAGTATCTTATGGTGGTTTAAACTTGCATTTCTCTAATAGCTAATGATGTCTAGCATCTTTTATTTGCCAACTTTATATCTTTTGGTGATGTGTCCAAAATTTTGCTCACTTTTTAGTTGGGTTGTTTGTTTTTTTATTGTTGAGTTTTGAGAATTCTTTACATATTATGGATATAAGTTCTCTGTTAGAATTGTGATTTGCAAATATTTCCTCCCAGTTTATAGTTTGTCTTTTCATTCTTGCAGGAAAAGTTTTTAATTTTGAAAGACTCCAACCTATAAATATTTTTTATGGATATGCTTTTGGTGTCATGTCTAAGAACTTTTTGTAATTAGGTCATGGAAATCTTCTCCTATGTTTTCTTCTAAAAGTTTTACATTTCACATTTAGGTCTATGATCCATTTTCAGTTAATTTTTTAATAAGGTTTGATGTATAGGGCAAGGTTTATTGTTTTGCATATGGATGGCAATTGTTTCAAAACTATTTGTTAAAAAGACTCTCCTTTCTTCATTGAGTTGTTTTTGCACCTTTGTCAAAAATTAAATGGACATATTTTTATGTGTCTATTTTTGGACTCTATTATGTTTCAATGATCTCTTCCTCTATCTCTTCACCAATACCATACTGTTTTTCTGTTTGTTTTTTATAACCATTTTTTAAAATGGAAGTATAGTTAATTTACAATGTTGTATTAGTTTCAGGTGTTCATCAAAGTGATTCAGCTAGATATATACATATAATATAGATATTAAATATAGTTCCCTATGCTATACAGTAGGTCTTTATTCTTTATCTATTTTGTATATAGTACTGCATATCTGTTCATCCCAAACTCCTAATTTATCTCTCCTTCCGCACCCCACTATCCCCTTTGGTACTCATAAGTTTGTTTTCTATGTCTATGAGTCTATTTCTGTTTTGTAAATAAGTTCACTTGTATCATTTTTTTTAGATTCCACATATAAGTGATATCATATGATATTTGACATTTGGAATTATTTCATTATTTTTTACGGCTGAGTAATATTCCATTGTATATATGTACCACATCTTCTTTATCCATTCCTCTGCTGATGGACATTTAGGTTGCTTCTACATTCTAGCTATTGTAAATAGTGCAGCTATGAACACTGGGGTGCATGTATCTTTTTGAATTAGAGCTTCTGTCTTTTCCAGATATATGCCCAGGAGTGGGATTGCAGAATCATATCGTAGCTCTATTTTTAGTTTTTTTAAGGAAACTCCATACCATTTTCCATAGTGGCTGCACCAATTTACATTCCCACCAATAGTGTAAGAGGGTTCCCTTTTCTCCACACCCTCTCCAGCATTTATTATTTGTAGACTTAATAATGGCCATTCTGACTTGTGTGAGATGATACCTCATTGTAGTTTTGATTTGCATTTCTCTAATAATTAGCATATTTTCATGTGCCTGTTGGCCATCTGTATGTCTTCTTTGGAGAAATGTCTATTTAGATCTCCTGCCCATTTTTTGATTGTGTTGTTTGGTTTTTTTAATTATTGAGTTGTATGAGCTGTTTGTATATTTTAGAAATGAACTTATTTACAAAACAGAAATGAACTCACAGACATAGAAAACAAATTTATGATTACCAGAGCGGAAGGGGGTGGGGGATAAATTGGGAGTATGGGATTAACAGATGTACATTGCCATATATAAAATAAATAAATGACAAGGATTTACCGTATAACACAGGAAACTAGATTCAATATTTTGTAGCAAACTATAATGGAAAAGAATTGAAAAAATATATAGACATATACACATATATGTATAACTGAATCACTCTGCTGTACACCTAAAACTAACACAATATTGTAAATCAACTATACTTTAGAAAAAAAAAAAAACCTCCTCCAACATGCTTCCCGAGAGAGCCTAGAGCAACAAGGCACCCCTTCAACATTTATGAAATGAGTTGGGTCTGCAATTGCTCTTTCCCAGTTCCCACAACTTTTTGGACTTGACGTGTATACTCACAATTGTTCTCATATGTATATGCTCCACTTGTTTTGTTTCTATTTACCCTCATTTGCTCGGCTGGATTATAAGCTCTGTCTGGACAAAGACCATTTCATGTATTTCTCTTGGATCTTCTTCTCACCTGGCACAATGCTAAGCACACAGCAAGGGTTTAATATCAATATATAATTAGCACCAGGCCTAAGTGCCCATCTGGAGATTGAGTCACAGGAACTCAGTGACCACATCTGGGGTGTCTGTATGCAGGCACCTCATTGGCTTGCCCAGTCTCTGGCCTCTGGGCCATATTTTGGGTTCTACCTCTGGCTCTTGCCCCATCTGTCATTAAACTTCACACCTCCATTCTGTTAGCCCCACTCACTATGCTGCTTCTTTGTTTGCAAACACTTTCTAGTTCCTACTCACTGCTTCTTCAGGATGGGTCACACCCCTGGTGTGCCCCTCACAGCCAAGTGTGACATCTTGGACGGATGGTGGGATGAAGGAAAGATGATTGGTGAATAAACAGAACAGCTTGCTTTCCCTTTAGATCTCACCAGACTTGCCACTAGTGGTAACTGCCACCTACGGTGTCTTTGCCTTGTTCTTGCCTCTGCTTATGAATCTTACCAATGCTCCAAGGCTCGCATCCAAACCCATCTTATTTAGCAATTTTCAACATATACTTAATGAATACCTAAGGTGCCTAATAATGAGTTCCTAATAAGGAATTGCCTTTTGTAATTCTTCCAACTCCGTGTGACAGGTCACTTTTCTGAATCTCTGAAACACCTCTGGTCAACTTCTCTCATTATATTTATCATACTTTTTCTGGTCTGATCTATTTATGTATGTGCCTTTGCCATCACCCCGATTAGATGGTAAGCCCTTGAGAGTAACTTTTTATACATTACTATCTTTATATTTCCGGCAGCCCTCGAAGACAGGGTTTTGTGGCTAGTAAGGCACAGTGGGTATTTCTGATTTGACTCAACTCACTAAATTGAATTACATGGCCAGATAAATGGATGGATGAATGAAACTATTAATACACAGTTCTGCAAGTCTCCCCACAGTACCCAGTCCGTGGTTCTTCACAGAATAGACCCTCAGTCAATGCTGTTGACAGACCGATTGATGTGTCTGAAAACAAAGAGTGAAGATTCCTGGTGAGTCAGAGGTTTTTATTTGCTGAATATGTTTTAGCTTCAAATCCTAAAACAGTCATAGCCCCCGAGGTTTCAAAACCAGAACTGCAATCACCTTCTTTCTAGAGCCAGGTTGCCACAGAGACAGGCCTGGAGAAAAAAGTACTTCTGAATGGATAGGTCCAAGCATATCTGAAGACAGAGAATTCCAAAGGTTTTCCTGGACTGCCTCTAGGCTGGGCTCTATTATTAACCTCCTCTGTGAGGCCGGGCTTCTGTCTGCCCTTGTGCGACTGAAATGGTTTTCTCCTGGGCTCATGCCATGGCTTTGTAAGCCACAACTAATTCCTAGAAGCCAAGTCAATCAGAAAGATAAGGGAGGCCCCAGTGGTTCGTGGTTGTAGAAGGCGTTTCCTTTGACATTAAGCCCGGGGAAGGACAAGCAATCCACAGCAGGCCCAAGAGAAAGACAAAGCGTGGTTTGGGATGTCCACAGGGGCACTTCCCAGCCCCAACCCTTCCCTTCTAGCAGCAAGACCCTCACCAGATTAGTGCCCACTGGGGGTTTGGGGGAGTGAATGCCCAGAGTCCTATGTGCAGCCAACCCCGGAGGTATCGCTGATATTCAGAAAGAGTGTCAAGGAAATAAGCACAGCTCAGGCCCGCCAAGTTGCGAGCCGTGCACTCTGAGAGAGCTGAGGGGGCATGGAGGAGCCGGGGGGGGGGGAGGGGGGCAGGGGCAGGGAGGGGAGAGGGAGGGAAGGGGTGGGGGCAGGGGGACAGGAGGGCAGGGAGGAGTGAGAGACAGACTACAGATGTGCAACCAAAATGGAATTCAGCCTGTAGACGTTTCCTGCGGACAGTGTTTAAGCATGTCCTACTGTACAGACTAGGGACAGGGGAGGAGGGGGTAGTCCCTCCAGCTCCATTCACAAAAGAAGAGGACGTAACTTGCACCCACAGGGATAAATGCCCTCAAGAGCACAGAGCCACAGCCTCCACAACTGCCAAAATAAGTGGGTGCCTGTAACAGTGTGATTTCAAGGGCTCTGGGCAAATCTCCCAGCATAAAAAAAAATTTAATTTTCCCATGAACCAGATAATACCTGAAATTCCATCATTGCTTTGCTTGAGGCTTAAATTTCTGTAAAAATACCAACACGTAGGGGGAGCACTCCAAATATTATCAGTCATTTACACCTCAGTGTCTGGAACTTTTTGGATCCTTTCCTGCAGGTAGGTTTTCTGAGGCGCGGGGATGACAGAGTCAGGGGACTCTGGGTAACTGAGAAGGGAGGAGGCTTGGAGGAGCAGAGGAGGGGGTCATAGAGGGGACACAAGTTCCTAAACAGACTGTTCCCTGCACATTGTCACCTGGGGCCAGCCTCGCAGGTCACTGTCAGATCCACTAATAAATCGGGCTCCGGGTTCTCCTAACCAGGGCCAGCTTCATGGGCGTAAACCTGCACAGTCCCACACGGCCCCGCACTAAGAAGGGCCCCGTGCTTTGTTCAGTGCTCCGCTGTCACCATCTTGATGTTCTTAAAAATGTTTAAACAGGTGGCCCCTGCATTTGTAATTTGACTGCACCTCCAAAATTCTGAGTGGGAACTGCTCCTAATTACTCCCTAGAATATCACAAAAGCCCTCTGAAGGGCGCAATTCTCTCTTCATCACACATGTATTTCCTTCAGTCTATTTTTACACATCGGGGGATATTTGAAGAAATGTCCTTAATTCCGAGCACTTTAATTCACCTCCACCAACTAAGCCTCTTTCGAGGTGACTTAGGTGTCATGTGATCCATCCTATTATTAGCACATGCCCAACCCCCAAACTCCTGCTTCCTTTGCCCTTATATACATATCTCTCTCTTAGCAGAAAAGTGGCACATGACCTCCTAGCCTCAAGAATACTTGGCACAAGTCCCTGTTTCTCAGCCATGTCCATTGTTCTCGTCCAGAATGACACTGATTCTAAGTGTCATTCTAAGCTGACATTTCTGACTTTTAGTGGGGAGTGCCATTAATCAATCGGCTGCATCTGTTTTGGAAAAATTAAATAGCTCAAGTCAAGGCAAACACAGTAAATAATCTGTCAACAATCCAGGAGAGTAGTGGGGGCAGTGAAGGCAGGGTTTTGTCTTCTCATTATTTGAAATGCATTTAATCTGCTGCTGGATCCTCCACACCCAGGCTAGGGTTACTGGATGCAGAAAGAAGAGATCAAAAGCTCTTTTAAAATGTGGAGACCAAACCAGGTTATTAACAGTGTAAGTGGGCTATTCAATACATGTGTCATGGAGAATGAGTTAGCCAGCAGGAGGCTCATGAAATGGCTCTTCAGAGAAAGGAGCTATAACCTTCCTTGTGGTTTAAAACTATAGAAACATACTCTCTCTAAATTCTTTGGTATGTGTGGCCTTCCTCAGAAGAGACAATAGTGGAACTGTGGGTAAATATGGTTTCTGGAGCCAGACTGACTGGGTTCCAATCTTGATACTCTCTCTTACTAAACATTGACCTTGGGCAAGTTACTTAACCACATCATGCCTCCATTTCCTTATCTATAAACTAATTACTTGTAACTATCTCCAGGTTGTTGGGGGAATAAGTAAATTAGTATTTGGTGGATTAAAGATTGCTGCAAATTCTTTGACGTTCTTCCGATTGAAAGGTGGGAATCTCATTTCCCCTCCTCTTGATTCTGGGCTGATTTATTATGGCTTTGGCTAACAGAATAGGGCAGAAGTGAAATTTGCAGTTCTGGGCCTAAACTTGTGAAGAACTGGTAGTATTCACCATCTCTGTCTGACTGGAGAAGCCCCATGGAGAGGCAGTAAGACTACAGGAGAAGAAGAGGAACACAGCCAAACCTAGCCTTCTAGCCACTCTACCAAGGCACCAAGCATGTGAGTCAAACCACCTTGGACCCGGAATACCAGCTCAACCACCAGTTGAATATCACTGAATGACCCCAGCTGACACATCTGAAACAGAAGAATCATCCAGCAGAGCCCTGCCCAATTTTCTGAACCATAAAATTGTGAGACATAGTAAAAGGATTGTTGTTTCAATGTTTTAAGTTTTAAAGTAGGTTGGTAATTAGCCACACATAAATGAAAGAATCTATACAGCACTATACAGAATGACCTATATGCAAAAACAGAACAGTGCTTGCAACAGAGTATGCATTCAATTCACTCTTCCAAATTCTTCAGGGACATACTTGTTTTGGTAAAATTGGGTGGATTTAGTTTTATGAATATTTTAAAACACTGGAAACTGTATCTAAAACTCCACAACTTTGAGCTCACTGTAGTCAGCCAAATGTCTTATATTACTTTTTCCTCCACTATCTCTGTTCAGGCAGTTCTCTCTTCCATTTCCTAGCCCCATTCCATTTGCAAATACTTTTACTTGGCTACCTCCTATTCAGGCTTTATATCAGTGCTTCTCAAACCTCAATATGTACATGGGTCACCTGGGCATTTTGTAAAAAAGGCAGATTATGATTCAGTAGGTCTGGGACAGACCTGAAATTCTGCACTTTTTACAACCCCCTAGGTGATGCTGATGCTGCTAGCCCACAGTCCACACTTTGGGTAAGAAGGGTATAGTCTCAGCTCAGGTATTACCTCCTCCAGAAAGCCTTCCTGGTTCCTACTCTTTCACCCCAAGGCTGAGTTAGATGCTGTTGAAGATTCTTTTGGCTGACTGCCTAAAGACCAACTTTTATTTTCTTTAGTGCTGTCAAAGCCCCAGTTTTATTTAAGGTCTCCTCCTTCTCCCATGACTTGGTAAATTTTAATAAATCTAAATGCTGTTTTTGACATTGCCCTTCTTTTTACTGTGATTTTTTCACAAGTGGCCAGGTGACTTGGTTAGGAAATGTTAGGAGCAGCCTGCTGTTCAGGAAGAGGTACTTCTTAGAAAGTTTTCTTCACTCTTAAAAACTGATACATAAAAAAAAAAAAAAAACCTGATACATAAGGAAGAAACAAGTCTTTATCTTTCCCTTGGTGTTAGTCTGTTGCTACTGTTGATGTCTGGATCTACTGCAGCCATCTTGTGATTATGAGGGAAGTCTTGACAATATATTGAATGAGGATGGCAAAGTGAGAAGATGGAAGAAAATTGAGTTTGTGTTTAGTCACTAAATGAACCAGCTCTGGGCTTTCCTAGGTTAGGATTTCTTTTTATGTAAAATGCGTCTCTTTATTATTTAAGCCATTTTTAGTCAAGTTTTCTGTTAAAAGTGGCTAAGGGCATCCTACTGTGGAGTCCTATGTCCTGGCTCTCTTCTACCCAGAAACCATATATATCTCCTTATCATTGCACTTCCTATATTATTCTGTGGTTACACACATCTGCTTCCTCTGGTCAGGGACCTCTTGAGGTATATTATTTGCATTCCCAGCACCTGGTGTCGTGTAAACGGTATGAACTTTTATGAACTAAAGTGAATCCGTGGGTTTTCAATTAGAGAAAAATCAAATTTTAGCCACTTCAGGTATTATCCCCTGTCAAGGTTTAACCTTGAAGAACTGCCTCTTGTTGCTTTGCACTCCTTAGCCTTACCTCCCATGAATAGCAATAGTCCTGGAACACAATCTCATTTTGATACCAACCCGAATGAAATATCATTAAGAAGGTTGCAGAAAGGCCACATGACTCATTCTAAGACTGAAAATAAATTTTAAAAAAATCATTATAATGATGATAGTAATGCCTTGCCTTTGCATAATAATAATGGTTACCATTAGCTGAGTCCATCATATCCCAAACACTCCTCCATACCCATAACTCCCAACTAACAGGGATAAATAACTTGCTAAAGGCCACAGGGCAAGTACATAATGATGTCAAGATTAGAACCCAGGTGTCTGGCCCCTGAGCCTGGGCTCTTCCCAGTTTGCTCCCTCAAAATCCCTTTCTCAGCACTGCATACTTGTCAAAGTGATTTTATGCACATGATCTCATTCAGTGCTCTCAAAGGAGCTGTGGGTATGATCAGCCACATCGTTTTGATATTATTCAAGCTGCTTACTAAATATATGTTACGCTGGGATCATTATAGAGCTTTTTTCCCCCTGTATCTTCCAGTTTATTGTTTTTAAAATCCATTTCAAATAAGAAAACACTTTTTGGAGGGGAAAAGAACCTAATGTGACTTGGGAATTGGGAAACTTTTTTTTAGTGCTAAAGGAAAAAAAATTAAGTTGGCCCAGTTTTTCATAGTGGCATGTTGATGCAATGCCATGAATGAAATGTGGGACGAATGAATGAAATATTTCAAAGTGGAAAAATAAATCATGAGGAAGAACCAATTCCCCAAAGAAACAAGGCTACAGATAGCAATTCCCTAATTTCCAGCCCTATGCACATTTTTCATTCTGAGAAGACCCCTCTGTCAAAACCTCTTTGATGGAGACATAGAGCTAAAGCAATAAGACAAATCTCATTTTTTAGAGCATCTCTTCGCTTCCATCCCAGGCTTTAGGATGCTGGAATGTCTTTGTTCCCATGGACCAGGTGGTCAGCACTCATCACAGCTACTCAATGGGTCCCTTAGAAGTGAAGACAGAGCAGGTATCGCTCGATGCCTGTGAACAACAGAGTCAGTAGGGACGTGCTTTCATTTCTCACAAGAGCACATGAGTTTTCCCACTCAAAGCTCCCCTTAAGAACAAAATCCTCTTTTTATGGATTATCTAAAGCATAATATTTATGTTTTCTTAACTCACTCATAATAAGCTTCTAATAGTTAACTACCTGATCAACTGTTGAATGGCTGTGCTTCCAATACAATAACAAATAGTGATGGAACAATTCTAAGCACAGAGAAGGCACTCAGTACATTTTTCAAAAATTAAACAGAATGAGGCCAGGTTGATATTCCTCCTTCCATCTCCACATCCAGGTCAATGCTTTGCCCGTCCCCGCCTATCCTCTGGTGTCAGTTGCACACATTTGATTGATGCAGACCTGTTACTTTAGTGGGACCCAGCAGAATATGGTTGTTGTTCCCATCAGATGTGGTGACCCTCCTGTCAAAGAAGGGGAATGGTGCCTGATAGCCACCTTGTGTTGATTTCACGTGACACACCCCTGGGTGACCTCTGGGATAGGGCAAACTTGGTAGCATCCTGTCTTTTTGCATTAGGAGGTAGGAGCCAGGCTAGAGAAACAGGAATTGAGTAGTAGTAGTAGTAGTAATAATAATGATTATGATGATAATAAAAAGAATAATTACTCTATTAAGAGCTGCCTCAGTTTGTTGAGCTGCTAAAACAAAATACCACAGACGGTGACTTGTAAACAACAGAAGTGTATTTCTCACAGTTCTGGAAGCTGGAAGTCCAAGATCAAGTTGACAGCATGGTTGTTCTGGTGAGGGCCTTCTTCTGGGTCACTGACTGCTGACTTCTCACTGTGTCCTCACATGGTGGGAGGAGTGAGGGAGCTCTGTGGGGTCTCTTTTATAAGAGCACTAATCCCATTCATGAGGGCACCGCCATTATGACCTAATCACCCCAAAGTCTCCATCTCCAAATACCATCACATTAGGATTTCAACATATGAATTTTGGGTTGGGGGACACAAACATTTGGATCATAACAAGGGTCTAAGATTATGCCAGACCCACCACATTGCCATTTGACAGCTTCCTGCATGGACTACTGTGATGCCTCCCTTCTTACAGACGAGGACACTGAGGCCCACAGAGGTTACCGACATCTCATGGCTCGAAGCTGGCAGAGCAAGGGTATGAACACAAGCCTATCTGATTCCAGAACTATTTCTGTTCACCGTGTCCAGCTGCCACTCACAGATCTGTCCTCCTGGAGCCAAGGACTTCCAGTGGCCTCAACCTCTGGAAGTCTGAGTCCAGTTCCATCAGATATCCTGCAGTGGCTTCCCAGCCACAGGTACACACTTCCTGTCCTGGTTCCACCTATATCTGTTGCACATGCCACATATGTCCCAGAAAGATTAAGGCTCTGGATTTTATAAATTTATTTATTTATTCATTTATTTTTGGCTGCGTTGGGTCTTCGTTGCGGCACGGGGACTTTCTCTAGCTGTGGCGAATGGGGACTACTCTTTGTTGCGGTGCCCGGGCTTCTCATTACAGTGGCTTCTCTTGTTGCGGAACACAGGCTCTAGGCGCTTGGGCTTCAGTAGTTGCGGCGTGGGCTCAGTAGTTGTGGCTCACGGGCTCTAGAGCGCAGGCTCAGTAGTTGTGGCACACGGGCTTAGTTGCTCTGCGGCATGTGGGATCTTCCTGGACAAGGGCGCGCAAACCCGTGTCCCCTGCATTGGCAGGCGGATTCTTAACCACTGCACCATCAGGGAAGTCCAAGGCTCTGGATTTTAAATTCCCTCGGGACATTTATCAGTCTGGCATCAAGGATCTCCAATGACTGCTTCACCCTCCATCATGACCCTACCAGGCATCTGCAGTGCCCATCACCCTAGGCTTCTCATTTCTCCTCATCTCCAGGCCTTTCCCTGGCCACCCCCTGGATGGCCTCCCTCCTCGTTTCCACCAAGGTCTCGATGAGAGCTGCCTGACCAGCTCAGTGCCCCCTCCACACCCCGCAGACCTTCCCTTTCCTGAACTCCTGCAGAGCTCACATTCTGTCCCACTTAGCATTTGCTTACAGTCTCACATGTACTGTGCATTAATAGCTTTCTGTTTTTAATATCCTTTTTCTGATTGGATTGTAAGCTCCTTAGAAGCTGGGACCATGCCTTGCACTTTGCTGACACTGCTTTTCCAATCCTGTCCTTACCAAACTCCAGTCTATTGCAGTGGGGAGTGGAGGGGACACCTAAAATAAAAGGATTCCTTTGAGCACCTGATCCCCAAGGCACTTTGCTCACTTTGGGTGTGGAACTAGAGTTGGTCAACTAACCAGCTAATTTTTCTTAATCATTTGACCTCCCCCTACCCCAGAATAGTCACAGAGGTGGCATTCCACCCCACCCCTAACAGTCACCCCTTGCAGAGAATCGGTTTCTCCCTCCCCAGTCCCCATGGAAACAGGCAGAACCAGGCTCAAAGGGAAGGGGCTGGATGCCTCCTCCTGGATGCAGTGTACACTCTCACAGGGGCACATTCTGTCTTAGCAGCAGCTCAGTTAGCTCCCAAAGTCCCAGCCATGTCCTGCATCAAGGCCCCCAGATGGCATGTTCTGTGGAGCATGCGGTGATGGAGGAGGCATGAGCGCCACCAAATCATGTGTCCCTCTGTCTCGGCCCTTCTGTAAGATGTCTTGCTCTTAACAGCCATCCTGATGGCGAAAGAAAGCCTGGGCCACATCCAGCCTGTGACTGCTGGAGGCATGCTGGCCAGAGGAGGTTGCTTTGCTTTCTTCTTTCTCATCAAGGTTTCCTTTCTTCCTCTCTCAGGCTGAGTTGGAAAGCTCTCGAAAGGTAGCAGATTGCAGGCACTGAAGGCTGGTGTATTCTGTTTATCCACAGAACGAGGACATCGGCCAATGCAAGAGCCCCTGTACTGTCCCTTCCATGTGCTCCTGGCTCCAGAGCCCTCGAAGCAGCCCGCCTGGGCTGTCTAAAGTTCCAACTCCCCCCATCCCCAGCCTCTCCCTCCTCTAG
The DNA here is from genome assembly GCF_028564815.1 of Eubalaena glacialis. NCBI lineage: Eukaryota > Metazoa > Chordata > Mammalia > Artiodactyla > Balaenidae > Eubalaena > Eubalaena glacialis. The sequence goes on along the minus strand of NC_083718.1, from coordinate 45,102,939 downwards.
GCTGTTTCAGAGGGAGCTGAAGGTGTGTTCTCTGTGGCACTGGTTCTCAAATTGTAGGATCATGACCCATCGGTGGAAAAAGGCAACTTACCAGGTCACAGCTAGCAATTGTTTTAATGAAATAGAATGGAATAAAACATCTCAGTGCATCGCATATAGGAATGGTACTGCTTCATTAGATTATTGCTACACACACACACACACACACACACACACACAATGATGTAAAATGCCCTTTTTCCTGTGGCTTACAATTTCAAAGGTTTGTAAGTCCTTGTTTCACAGGCTGGATGAGCCAAGTCTTGCCCTTGACCCTAGTTCTGGCACGGCGAACTTCTGAGGCAGTGTGGGATGCTTCCGCAAAGCTGACCAGCCCTCTCTCCCTCCCCCATTTGGAAAAAAAAAAAAAAACACCTGCTAAGGGTGAGGCATAGGAACAAGAATGTAGGAGACCAAGAAATGGTTAAGAAATGATTGCTGCCCTCCAAGAGTATAAATTGGAAACAATGCTTAAATAAGGCCAGCAGTCTGGAAGAAGATACTTGAAACATCTGATAATATGGTGGAGAGGTGTTAATTCCCACGGCTGAAGAGACCCTCACAGTTCTGGTTTTACCAAAAGCAGCAAAGAAGTTTTGCTGTCTCAGGTGTGGCCCTCAGAACTAGGGATGTGCTGTCAATTTGCCTCCAAATGCCTACATTTCCCTTAAGCTAGGTTTTTAGCCCTCCATGGCCCACCCTCTCTAAAACCAAACTGGTGCACAGGACTCTCAGAAGATACCCCTTTTGCCCAGAGAGAGTCTTTCCTGTTCTAGGTATCCATACTTCCATGCAATGTCTAGAAAAATGGGGACCAGAAGACTAGACTTTACCCAGGGACTGACATATTTTGCTCCGTGACTTTGGGTGAGACCTTTCACCTCTCTGAGAGATAGCTCTTCAGCTACTATCATGGAATGTGGACAAAAGTGACTATACCCAGTAAATGGCTTTGCTTGGTGAACTTGGCTGAGGAAAGACACATGTCCAGAAAGAATGAGGATAAGACAGGCTCTCACAGGTCATTCCCATAAGATGGAAAGATCTTTCCTCTACCCAGCCCCAGTCAAAGCCAATTCCCTGCTGTCTGGGACATTTATTCCCTGAAACAGTGAAATGCCTGTTATCTGGTGAAACACAAAGGATTATGGAGCACAGCTGACTTGAACTTGAACTAACATTCACACATGAACCAACCACATTGGTCTTAGGGATGGCTTTGCTGGGTAAGAGCTGGGTAAAAGCAATCCTGCCTGGGCAAGTGGAGTGGGCACCTCCTGTCTGGCACCAGCCTGATCACCCTTTGCCCAGAGATGTGATTCTAGCACAGAGACACTGAGGCACTATGGCTTCATGTGCAGCAAACTTACAGTTACTCTACAAGCCCTTGTTTGTAAATCGAGGTCCCCTGCCTTTAAAATTAGGGCATCATAATTCAAAAAGAGTCATGTACCACAATGTTCATTGCAACACTATTTACAATAGCCAGGACATGGAAGCAACCTAAATGTCCATCGACAGATGAATGGATAAAGAAGATGTGGCACATATATACAATGGAATATTACTCAGCCATAAAAAGAAACGAAATTGAGTTATTTGTAGGGAGGTGGATGGACCTAGAGTCTGTCATACAGAGTGAAGTAAGTCAGAAAGAGAAATAAAAATACCGTATGCTAACACATATATATGGAATCTAAAAAAAAAAAAAAAAATGGTACTGATGAACCTAGGGGCAGGACAGGAATAAAGACGTAGATGTAGAGAATGGACTTGAGGACACAGGGAGGGGGAAGGGTAAGCTGGGACGAAGTGAGAGAGTAGCATTGACATATATACACTATCAGATGTAAAATAGATAGCTAGTGGGAAGCAGCTGCATCGCACAGGGAGATCAGCTTGGTGCTCTGTGACCACCTAGAGGGGTGGGATAGGGAGGGTGGGAGGGAGATGAAAGAGGGAACGGATATGGGGATATATGTATAGGTATAGCTGATTCACTTTGTTATACAGCAGAAACTAACACAACATTGTAAAGCAATTATACCCCAATAGAGATGTTAAAAAAAAAAAAAAGGCCAATAGATACATCTTTACTGCAACACTGTCTGCTGCCAGTTATCGTATCAGTCCTAAAGCCAGAGATAGTCTTTCATGACTTTGACAAGTAGCTGGAGTCTAAAGCTCACCACTTTCCCTTTCTGGACATTTTCCCCATGTTTTTTGTCCCAATTCACCTCAACTGGATCCTGCACCCTGCTCCAGGACACTTCCTCTCACTCTAAGCTTCCTGTAGCCCCATATCTAACACCCTCTAAGAGGGGTGTAGTGCTGGTGCTACCTTTTCATGGTGGATGGTAAGGAGTGACAAAGATTAACCTACAGGAGGAATGATCTGGTGGTGCAGAGTCCAGCACAGTGCGGCGGGTGGGACCATTTGGGATAGAGAGAATTACCTCAGTAGTTATTCTACCTGGTCTCTCTTGCTCCTAAAGGCAAATTTGCTCATTTCCGCCATCCATAATAATGCCAGGCCGAGTAAAAATGATGTGTTACCATCTTACTGAATTCAAGCCTTCTTGGGTGGCTGGGGAGAGTGAGGTGGGAGAATCAGTTATAGTTGCTGATGACATGAGCAATCTATACAGTGGCAAAAGACACAGAAGTGATGATAGTCACCATTCCCGGGGAAAGATATATTGATTTCCTCCATCTTCATTACCGAGGGTTCAGTTTGGAAAATGGCATTAAAAGGGAGAAACTACATTTTCTCTTTATTCTCTAAAGGAGAAGCTAAAGATGACATCAAGAATAATTTGATACAGGGTTTCCCTGGTGACGCAGTGGTTGAGAATCTGCCTGCCAATGCAGGGGACACGGGCTCGAGCCCTGGTCTGGGAAGATCCCACATGCCGCGGAGCAACTGGGCCCGTGAGCCACAACTACTGAGCCTGCGCGTCTGGAGCCTGTGCTCCGTAACAAGAGAGGCCGCGATAGTGAGAGGCTCGCGCACCGCGATGAAGAGTGGCCCCCGCTTGCCGCAACTAGAGAAAGCCCTCGCACAGACACGAAGACCCAACACAGCCAAAAAAATAAATATAAAAAAAAAAGAATAATTTGATACAGATATTTTACACCTTCCCTTGCTAAGGCAAATATCCTTCATGATGGATGTTGGAGGGAAATCTCTCCCAATAGTCTCATTAAAACCCAAGTGATTATTGTAAGGTGAAGTCTCAGTGTAAAAGCAATGCCTGAATCCATAACAACTTTGGATTTTGTACAGAAACTATAATTATTCATTGGAAAGGGAGACTGTATTTTGCCTAAATCAGATTCAGAGAATATTGACCCAACATCAATCTCTACACACATGAAGCACTTTACAGATGTCCAGTAACTTTACTTCCATTTTTCAATTACCTTTTACACATTCTGGTGAGCCATGCAGGGCAGTTTTTAATCCCTCAACCTTATTGACAAGGAAAATGAAATGAATTGTTGGAGGCCCTCAGCAACCAATGCTTTAATTGGGGTCTCTTATCTCAGGCCCTCAGTTCTTCCCTCTATGCCATGTGGTTTTTCAAATTTCTGAGGTCCCTTTGTTCACACAATTCATCTTGAAACTGGTAGTGACCAGAGTCATTGATTATAGAAACGTGAGACGTAGAGGTTCTTACTGAATCAGGATACAGACTTGGGTATTATATAAACCAAGTGGTTCTCAAACTTAAGCGTGTATCAAAATCCCCCGGAGTCTTATTAAACCACATTGCTGGGCCTCACCCCCGGAGTGTCAGATTCAGAAGATCCGGGGTGGAGCCAAAGAATTTGCATTTCCAGCAAGCTCCCACATGATACTCATGCTTCTGGCCCAGGTCACACACCTGGACAACCACTGACCTAGGTATTTTCAACTGAAAGCACCTGAAGGACAGAGGTAAGTCTTCCCTCTCCCTCTGCACCTGTCTGTGGTCTGGTCCATCCATCTGGCCTCTGCACAGATTTATCACAAGATTGTTGCCTCATCTCTTAGCCCCTCTATTTCTGAGGTTTTCCCAGGAAGGAGCCTGTATTATGAATGCCATGGACCTCCTTCCCTGCCACATACTTTATATCTATCCTAGTGATGACATTTCCCCATTGGGGTCAGATTCCAACCTGATGGCTTATGATTATAAATTGCTGCCTTTCGCTGTAGGTTCTGAGAAACATCAAAGACTTTAAGGCAGAAATGAGCTTTAGCCACAGGAGTAACTTCGCTAAGTAGCTCCAGGGGCTAAATACTATCCCATACCATAGTCCCCCAGCCTCCCCACATGATTCAAAATGCACATTAGTACACTCAAGGCTCTGAGAAGTCCTGCAGTATGTAGACTGGTTTAACTTTAACATAGATCTTTCCAATTTTACATGACTACAGCCTCCTTTTCTTTTCCTGATAACACGTCCTATCATTCATGGAGTAAAAGCATTCTGATAAATACTCATTAGGAAATACACCCATTAAGGGGTGAGTTGCAGATCTTATGGAGTTGATGGGATAATTCCTCAATTTCAAGTTTACTCTTCAACCGTCCCTTCCCCAAAGGACACACATAGGGAGCCTGTCTTGTAAAACCCAAGGCATGGGGGTTAGGGGAGGAGGGGCAGAGCAGAACACCTGTCTCATGCGGGCAGCTGGATCCCAAGAAGAAGGAGGGAGAAATTTCTCTCAAATTTACAAAGCAGATGGATCATCCCCCCTTTCCTGGAGAAGAATGAGTGAGGAAGCAGAAGGAGGCCAGGTGTGTTACACAAATGGAGCTTCCTTTGGCATAAAAGACAGCAAGGCGGGGAAGGAGCAGCTCCTGTGGCCCCACCACCAACAAAGCTGATCAAGAATCGAACAGACAGAGACTTGCCCCCAAGGAGCCTTTAAGACCGTCAGGGAAGATTCATGCAGGAAGCAGTGCAAGATATCATAAAAGCACTGATGGTGTCAACCCCTACATGCAACCCAAGAGAAGAGTCATCATACACAGGAAACGCTTTACACATTTGGCGGTGGCTGGTGCACCGCCCCCGCGGACGGGCTCCTGGACAGGAAAGTGCCTAAGCTGCTCCTGCTGGCAAATGCGGGTGACTCCAGAGGATGGACCTGTGGAGTCCTCCTCGCACAAACAAGTAGGATCCCACGAAACAAATTAACTCTCAGAGAATGACGTTTTCCTACCTGAATGCCTCACATCTGTCGTGTATTGTCTTCCTGCAATCCAGGATGAGGGAAGCGCTGAAACAATTCCTGCCCCCGGGGAAGTGTGTTCCAGACGTAATCACCTTCCGTGATCCGAATAACCTCAAGGTCACAAGCCAAATTCTATTTTCCTGAGGGAGAAGGACAGAATCATGATATAGGAAGCCCTAAGATGGCCAGGGGTCAGGAGACAAGTAGCGTTTCCTCTGTGAAGGCAGGTCTCGTGGCACTGATAGTAGGAGCTTCAGCCCAATATCCTTCTTGCTCCTACACAGAGACGCCTGCTTCCTCTCGTGTCCCTCTGGGGACTCTTCCATGCCTCCGTGCTCTCCAGCAAAGCAATAGTTCTTGACCAGCAGTGAGGATGGGGTGCCTAGCTCCTAATCCATTAATAGCCCTCTGCCATCTCTCCTTTCTACAGGCTTTGAAAGCATTCTCTAATGCCTTTGAACCCATAGGCCAAGGATGTGAAGAGACAGTGTGTCAAAAAAAGACTGGTTCATGAGTATATGGAAACGTGTTCAACCTCCCTATGACTCAATAAAATGTCACCATTTTGCTTATCACATTAGCAATTAAACAGACATTAAATGCTGGGTGTGAGCCAGGGTGTGGTTTAAAACAAGATACTGCTGATGAGCACCTTACTGGAAGAGACTTTACAAAATCTTAGTAAAAGTGTTCATGCGTATGTATTGAATAACCTGGAAATATGTCCACAAGGTCTCTGGTTTTTAAGATGATTGTATTGGGTTGGCCAAAAAGTTCGTTCGAGTTTTTCCGTAAGATGTTATGGAAAACCCAGAATGAACCTTTTGGCCAACCCCAAATAAAATAGCATGTACAGAATAATCTTATCTGTGGGTGTGCAGGTATGTGTGTGTGTGGAAATGTATTTGGAAGGATAAATTCCCAACTTTTGGTTCTGATTTTCTTTGGCTCTATACTCCCCTTGGGCTTGGGTCCTTCCCAGAGCCCCATAATTTAGAGGGCCTCACTCTGGCCCTTCTGCAATCTGCCCCTCTCCCTGAGGCAGAAACTATGCAAGGCAAGAGGGATGAACCCACTAGAAGCCCTAGTTCATTCTCCTTCTAGTACACACTCTAAAGCCCAAGACCCTGGAATTCCCATTTCCAGGGCTGCACAAGCTTCCTAAGTCCTTTTCCCTGAGTAGATTGTGTTACTGGTGAGCACACCCCAGACGCAACGGGTGGCCAGGAGGGAGCTGTTGGCAGGGGTGCAGATGGTGCTTGCACCTGGGACTGCAGCATCCACACGTGCACCCCAGGGCCCTCGTGGTGAAGGCTTAAGTCATGGCTGGGACGAGACAGGAGGTGGCCAGGAGCCTGGGGTCAGCTCTCCCCAGGCTACCACACTCCTGCTCAGGACTTCAACAAGTCCCAGAACTCTAAATTTGAACCTGTACTTTCAGATTGTTTCAAGCATAAGGATAGAAGCTATTTAATAGTCCGTCAGCTGGGTTTATAACTTCTAAGTATTTAGACTTTCTCAACTTTCTAAATATGGTATGTGGACCTTCACTTATACACTTGCCTCAGACCACAAGAGTGTTAGGGATGGACCTGTTTGGGATAGTAGAATTAAGGATATTTTAATTCTCTCACTCTCTCCCTTCCTCTCCATCTCCCTTTCTCTCCTTCCTCCTCTCCTTCCTCTCTATCTCTCTATCACTTATTATCTCTCCCTCTGTTCTTTTTTTATTTTTTACTATATACTAACAAATTGATGTTCTTTGTTTTAGTAATTCCAAGTCTATGAATCTAATCTAAAAAAATTATTAGAAATGTAGACAAATATTTGTGCATCTAGAAATTAAAATAACCTAAATGCTAAACAATGGGGAAACAGCCAAATGAATTATAGTACACCATATGGATAAATACTTTAAAATTATATTAGTAAATCCATGTTACGCTGATGAAGAATTTTAGTGAAAAATGCTCAATACATTAATTGAAAAGCAAGTTACAAAATATATAGTATAAATATAATTTAACATATAAATATACGAGATATATATATGTAAAAGATAGAAAACCACCAGGATATTAACTATGTTTATGTTAAATGAAATCCTGGACGAGGATTTTTTTCTTTATATTTTTGGGGTTTTCCTACAATGATTAGGGGTTACTTTTATCATCAGGAAGAACTTGTTTAAAAGTCTAAACATGTCTGTCCCTGCGTCCAGGTTTGTGTTTCCATGAGGAAGCCATACCCTGGTGGCCTTTGACGTAATCTACAAATGAACCCTGCATCCTGTTGCCACCGTGGAATCCTGCTTTCCAAGTGCTATTTCCCTTCTGTACCTTCTAACGTTTGGATTCCTAGAGCAGCCCTGGGGCCTCAGCCTAATCACGACGGTGCCTTTTACCTGGGCGGCCAGGAGGGTGGCCTCCCCAGGGAAGCAACACTTACAAGACGCTCTTACAGAAGCTGAGCAGACCCGCCTGCCTCTTCCCTGTGGGAACCGGGCCTCTATGAGCTGTTGAAGATCCCGCTTCATACATCGCATCTCCGCACACCACTGCCATCCCTTCCCTCCCCATACTCCACAAGGCAGGTACTTTCATTATCTCTCACTTCCTGGGAAAAGTTCTGATCGATTACTTCACACAAACATTTACCCTCCTAAGCGTTTCATTTGTAACAGGGAGATGGCACACTTAGCCTAGGGAAGGAATCTCCAAAGGCAGGATGTCCAACACGTGACTTCTGAACGTAAAGACACTTGGGAACAGCAGTGGGAAGCAAGCTACCTGGTGCCTGGAAACCAAACCACGTCAATCAGCTCCTTTCAGTGAAGGCCACTAAGACCTCGAGGATGCAGGATTGAGAAGACCTCCCCTGAGTATCAGAAAACTGAAACTGGAAGCCACGCCAGTTGAGCCCAGACGTCTCTTACTCAAACTAGAAATCAAGCACAAAGATTCAGATGAGAACTGCTGGGAACTCCCAACCCTCAACCTGGACCTGACATTTCTAAATGTTGAGACCAGAGAAGAGAGTGTCTCTTACTGTAATTGCTCTAACCATTATCAGTGTTCTAGAAACGCTTCCAGATAACAGACTAGCATCCTATTATGATTTCCCCTGGTGTGGGCTTCCTCCTCCTCACCGTCCTCTACCTCATGCACAGAGCCTCACCTTAGGATGCTGGGCAAGGGCTTCATCAGCCCCTGCGATTTCCGGTTCTTGGCAGCCAGGCCAGGAGTCACGAGTCCATCTGGAAGTTAGTTGTAAATGCTAGAATACAGACCACCAGAGACAGATATCTACCGGTAAAATCGTGTGACAGTCATCCGGACCCCTAATTTCCGCCTCTTAAAAAAACAAAAGATTATACTACATTTCCAAATCCTTTATTCCTCTATATCATTAAGCCTAAATATGGCTTGTATCCTATTTTCCTTTTTTCTAAAATCTGAGATCAATTCTCCAATTTGTAATAATATAGCCACGCTCTAAAACTTTTTCTGAAATTGTACTTATTTCCAGCCTGCCCGGTTTAGCCCCTCATTTGATGCTTGTTTCTTCTGAGTTAGTTTTGTCTTCCCGGTAAATTCCTCGAGGGGAGGGCTCAGAGGAGAACACGTCATTCTCCTCTGCAGGGCCACCTCAATGCTGAAAACATTGTTCACCCATAATACGTGCTCAGGAAATAGGAAAACTAACTGGGCTGGCTGGATGGTCTCAGCATCACTTCCCAGGCAAAACCTAAACTTTGCAAACAAGCCGGCCTCGGGTGAATCCTGCTCTCAGATCCCTCATTTGTAAATGGAGGTGACTGTTTAATGAGTTTTAAATGAGATTTTATACGCAAGCGTTTATTACAACGCCTAGCACGGAACAAGAGCTCGGTAACATCAGCTCTCACGTTTTATTGCCATTGTGAGAATTTCTTTTCTCTCCTTGAAGAACAGAGTTTAAAACCATAATCCCCACAAGGAGCAAAACAGTTGGTGTCAAATCCACCTCCGACAGTTTGGGAGTCTCTGGGAGGCGTCGCGCACAAACTCCGTACTTGGTACGGGTTTCGACCTCAGAGCTGCCACCCGGGCTCCATCAGCCTAAGAAAAGCTTGGCTTGTTGCCTTGGAACTTATTGGCACAATAAGAGATAATGATTTCCCTGTACACACTCCCTCAGAGCAGTTATTGTTTAAGTATTTCCCTTATTCCTCCTTTACCGGAAAACAATACCTTATAGAAATCAGCTGAGGAAGACACTAATAGCAACTTCAAAGTGCAGCTTTCTCACTGCCCTGACTTGGCAAGGAAGCCTGTTTGGAGCAGTTCGCCTCAGACCCAGGAACAGAAAGTGACCAAAATGAGTCCCTGGGGACTGATGTGGGCACCAAATCCTTGGCAGCTTTGGGGCCAGCAGGGCCAGCGATAAGAGATCGGTTTCCTCAATTGCCAGCCCCAGAAGGTCACAGCCATACTATGAAAATAGCGTGTTTTTTTTTCTCTTTTCCACTCACTCTTCTTGCTTTCCATGATATTTCTTCTCTGTCCCTTGGGAAATTTGTGTCTTTGCGGGGTCTGTCCTCTGCCCTTCTTTTGTGAGCGTACCAAGGCAAAGATTCATTTAATTTTCAGAAACTGTGTCTGTCAATAAATTGCTTTTGCTCTATCTTGGAGGAAGCGCTGCCACTGTCCTCCCTGAGCGGACATTCCTTATGTATGGGAAGCGTTTCTCATTATCTGTCTTGACCTCTTGTGCAATCTTCTTTTCATCCTCTCCTTGGGCTTTTCTTATCGTGGTTTGCACTCCCTCACCCTCGTTCTGTAATCGGCAGCATCCTCCTTAGCACATGGCGTTGTATCCCTTGTACATGTCCCTGTTATAACCTTGATTAGTTCCCCTCATCATCCACCAGGCCTTTTAAATTGGGAATGCTGTCCTTGCACTCACCAAACCCAGCACTTCAGCTAGTTTGCTTCTAAACCCTCCAACCTTGCCTTGTAGAGAGATCAGGCATGAGAAATTGATGGGCTCTGTTCCTCCACTGCATGGGCATTTATTGAGCACCTCCTGCATGCCAGCACTCTTCCAGATCAACAAGACAGATATGCTCCCTGTCCTCGTGGGGCTTACAAGTGAACAAGAAAGAGACAAGTAAGCAGACGATGCTGGGCGATGAGCCCGAAGAGCCCAGACCATCACAACAAACTCACAGGGCTCTGGGGATATTTGAAGTCTTTGAGCGTCACACGGCACTACCCTCCATCTGCCGGATACAACATGAACTACTGGCTTGAGATAGTATCTATTTCCACATTAGATCACACCGCTTTCCTTTCAAGGATATATCTAGAAAGCTGTTTTTTTCAGCATTTGCTGTGATAAAAGAGACACTTGCATAAAAATCAAATGCAGTGTCTAATCTGATCCTAAAGTTTCAGAAGGTGGATACTGTCCAGCAGCTCTGTACATCCCATGAGTAGGTAATTGTGGTTATCTAAGAATGAATTTTAAGTACTATATTTCCTTCTATTTGTGAGAATTATTTTTCAAATGGTTACTAAGGCATTAAGGTATAATGACTTATACTACATTGTTCAGACCTAACTACTTAATCAGAATAATTGCTAGGGATTTCCCTTGGCCTAAAGCTCATGAAAGCTGGGGAATCTCTGATCTAAGCTGAGACCTGAAGGATGAGGATTTGGTAGTTGGGCTGAGAGGAAAGAATGTTCCAAGCCAAGTAACATGATATCCAAGGCCCAGATATGAGAGAGAACAGGGGCAGTAGGGGAAATGTAAATTGTCTAGTATGTCCTGGATTCCTGCTCCCCTCCCGGCCCCCCGTCCATAAGCCACCACTTTCACCCAGCCACTGGCGTCCCCATGCCCACTCACTCACACATTTGCATACCCCTCCCCTTCCCAAGTGCCTGCCCCACTCTCTCCCCTCCCTCCAAGGCCTGAGATCACACCTGAGCAGGGAAAATCAAGACCTAAAGATGTGACAAGCGTACTGGAGCGGAGCCAGGCAGATGGTCGCCCAGGAGTGTCGGGTGACAGACAAGAGTCGGGGTGTCGGCAGCCCACATGGCAGGTCTGGCAGCAGGTGACAGAGACCCGGCCAGGGAGAGACTGGATTTCAGAGACAGGAGTCCAGTCCCTGGAAGGAACTGAGGCCCCAAGCAGGAAACCAAGCAGGGACACTGTTCCCAGAAATGGGGCACCGGGTGGAGGTTCAATGACAAAGGACAAAGTTGGAGCCCAGTTATAAGAACAGGCAGCAGAGCTGAGAGTGACCAGCTGGGAGGAAGTGGTCTATTTATAACAGGAGAAAATCAGAAACAACTTTAATGTCCAAAAGTAGGGGATTATTTTAAAAATTATGGTAAAACTACACTGTGGAATAAGGTGAGGGATAAAAAAACGTTCTGTAAGACCGTGTGAAAATAGGGAACGTTTCTTAAATCGTGTACGCTACTAAGCTGGGGTGTTAAGTTGCCCTCTACTTTGTAAACTAAAATGCCTATCTGGTGTATACAATTAGACACAGCAGAGAGAAAAGAAGAAATTGAACAATGGCTGGAAGAAGACAGAACCAAATATTATCTAAGTGGGCAGAGTGTAGCTGATTTTAATTTTTCTTTTTTCTATTTCTCTATATTTTCCAAATTTTCTAAAGTTAAAAAAAAAAAACTATCACCTTAGTGTCTTTAATAAAAATTAAAACAAAACCAAAAGCTACTTGGAGTCATAATCTTTCCCAATGCAGACCAAAGCCATAGGAGAAATGGATCTCTCCAAATGGGTTGGTTCTCCATACAAATATGGAAAGCCAACAATTAGAAGGCAAGAGATGGGGCTACCCGGATTTTTGATAAAACACCAAGGCCAGCTTGGAATTAGGAAGAACAAAAAATTAAAGACCAACAACCCAGTTACCCCCATTCCTGCTGCTACCTCTTTGTGTGGTTCCCTTTCCTTTACCTCTACTCATGGCCAGGTATTTTGTCTCTCCCCAGTTGTAACCTGCTGCTCAAACTACCTCTGAAGCCCTAAACGTCTGATGAGGGGAAATCAGTTGCAGTGGTAGCATCAGGCAGGACAGCACTGTCTGGGCTAGTGACAGAACACAGGGTCTGGGCCAGCAGTCCTGGGTCTGAACCTTGACAATGTCCAAAACCAATGGTGTGACTTTGGATAAACCATTTCTGAGCCTATTTCTTCACCATAAAGTAGGGAGAAATAATAATATTGGCTCTAGTGGATTACTGTGAGGCTTAAATGAGATAAATCCTCCTGGCAGTGCTTTGTCAACTACAAAGTGCCATGCACGTATCAAATTTACATTACTAACTGCTAGTTGGAGGGTCTACTAACACAACAAGATAAATTTCTGGAGCATATCAGAGATCTCACCAAGTCCATTAAACACATCATCTTTATTCACTGCAGTTATGTCTCTGTACTTGCTTCTTTTTTTTTTTTTTTTTTTTATTTATTTTTGGCTGTGTTGGGTCTTCGTTTCTGTGTGAGGGCTTTCTCTAGTTGTGGCAAGCGGGGGCCACTCTTCATCGCGGTGTGCAGGCCTCTCACTATCGCGGCCTCTCTTGTTGCGGAGCACAGGCTCCAGACACGCAGGCTCAGTAGTTGTGGCTCACGGGCCTAGTTGCTCCGCGACATGTGGGATCTTCCCAGACCAGGGCTCGAACCCGTGTCCCCTGCATTAGCAGGCAGATTCTCAACCACTGCGCCACCAGTGAAGCCTGTACTTGCTTCTTTGTCCCATAGAGACAGACCACATGGCTCTGATTTCCATGGGGAAAATGCAAATGAGTGCCTCTTCTGTCTCCATTAGGGAAATTCCACAAAATAAAGTCCCAAGACTATGAGGCTATAAGGGAGCTAGAGAAAAACTAATGACAAAAGTCCTTGGTCATGTTGGCTTGGCATCCAATATTTCTAGCTAAGACATCAATACATCTCTGCTTTCCAATGATCCTAATCTTGATCAGAGCCTCAGGTCATGACCTGGGAAATACAAAGCCTCAGAAGATTAAATGAAAAGAAGCAAGTCTAAGATGATCTCTTCTTTCAGGGTTCCTAAGAAGTCTCAAAGAAGGCCATCAAATATTCTCTCATTGAATTCAGAGATTTTATGTTGAAAGATGAATGAATTAATAGACAAATGAATAAATGATGAGTAAATGAAGACAGGGAGTTTTATTTGGAGGAATGAGAATTATTCTCTAGTCCCTTAGGAACAAAAAAAGAAGAAGAAGAAAGGATATGGCCATTTTAACTACCAAAGAACCATAAAAAGTGGACAGAATCCAATCCGGGGGCTTGGAGTTCTGAGAATACTTTCAGAGAAAACCATTAAGTTCTGAAAAACTATTAAGCTTCCCAGCCAAGGAACTCCACCCTCAGAGAGCCACATGAGGCTCTGAATAAAGCTGTCGTTAACCCAACAGACCAGAGTCTCTGCTCCATCCTCCCTCCGGCCTTTGTTTCCCTGAAGACACCCAACACCAGCCACTTTCCTCAAACTGCAACCTGCCAGACTATGACTCTCTCCTAAGCCAGCTCCCACGCAATCTCTTTCTGTTCCCACTTCTACTACACACTCAGTCACTGCCTGACCCAGGGCACCCCACGCTGCCAGCTCAGAGCCAAGTCCTGAAGCCTCAGCCCCAGGCCAGGCGTGGGAGAAGCCGGAGCGCAACAGCTCCTGCCTCTGGATGGAAGAGGGCTTCCTTCTCAATCCTGACTCCTAAGCTCTGAGAAGTCAAGGCTCTAGGATCTGTGGCCGCCTTCTTAGTCCTTGACTATCTGAGACCTCTTCACGTGTCTTAAGGACTTTTTAAATAAACATATTCAACTCAAATAGAAATATGAACCACCGCCTTGAACTTAATTCACTTCGACTGAATCAGAGTTTTGTTTTGGAAAAAGCAAATCAACTCATTTTGTGGAATTTTCCACCTGTTTCTGAAAACCCTGAATCTGGCCCCATGCCAGGGTGCGAGGGATCAGGAGGCAACCATCTTCTCTCGCCGCTTCTTTGTTCTTGCCTCACAATTTCCTTCCATCTTGTAAAGCACTGCTTCACTCGGAGGGCTTCACAGGCAAGGCACACTGCCACATCCTCCCTCCCAGCCTGGGAGGCCACGAATCTTTCCCTGATTTCCCACAAAATCAGCCAACGGGTGGAGCCATATAATGCCCTACCCCTTATTCATGTATTTATTCATTCATTCATTTAACAAACATTACTGAGTAACTAGTATGTACCAGCCATTATATTTAAGACGATCTCACCAAGGAAAATGATCTTAGCAAAAATATACATACTATGGTTTATTTTAAAAGTATAGGAAATTCCAGTCAAAATTCTGGTGGGTGTCTTACTAGTGGGGAACAGTAGGGAATGAATAGGGGAACGTTCTTGCTTTGCCACCTCCTAAAACAGCCACCTGTCTCATCACTTTGGGCTTTATAAGGAAGAAAGGAAAGGCAAAGAGGAGACTCAAGGGTCCAAGGAACTGAGTTAGAAAGGATTCAAGTGCACTCTAGCATAGGTCTGAGTAGAAAAACCAGTTATTTTCCCAGAAAAGAATCACCAAAATGATAACGATACTTTATGCCCCTATGTCTGTTTAAAAAGTGATTTTCAACTTAGGCAAAAGGGGTGGAGAGGGACCTGCTGGATGCTTCTGCGGTGTGTGGACTGTCCTGAGCTCTCTGCCCCAAATGGAAAGAAGCTTCTGAGATGCGGCTCAGCATCCTTCATCTACACAGCTATAATCCCGAGCCGGTTCAGGGTTTCCCCAGACCCCGCCGTGGAGAGGAGGAATGGGGGAGAAGAAAAAAAGAATTCTGATCTGTTTCGTGAGTCACAACTGCTTTCTCTACCATGCGCTTCAAGTCCACATATGAGTCAAGAAACTCCACAACTGGTACAAATGACAGATTTGAGGAAAAAAAGTAATCATGCAAAACCGCCAACTAGAACAGATTTCCCTGTGATTGAAGATGGCAATAATAGGACAAAAGACAGATTTTTCGCCTTCAAGAAACTCTCTCTTCATTGCAGCCAAGGCAACACAAAATTCAAGGCAAACATTCCAGTATTTTCCCCCCACTGTTTGGAAATATGGAAAAAGAAAATCTTGCCATGATTTTTTTTTCCCCTAGTTCTACCAGAAGTGACACTTTTTTTTTTCTCCAACGTTAACAAATGACAGAGTATGATTCTTCTCGTGCTTGGAACGGAGGACAGACCCAGCAAAGAAAAGAGTCTGGATGGGAGACAGTCTGCAGGAAATTGTAAACCTGCTAAGAAAACAGAGGCCCCCTCAACTGGCTGTCTTCAAAACATTAGTCTTTTTGAATATGATGAAAATATTATCTGCCTTATTGATCACCAGCTCCCTAAATAGAACAGAGTTGTTTATAACAAATGCAACCAGCTATCATAAATGTGCAAAACAATAACACGCTACCCTCATATCTTGGCTCCGTATCCACTGCCAAACACCAAGCCGGGCAGATGAAACACCATGCATCTTGTTCATACGGAATCTGGGGAATCATAAGAATCTAAAAATGTCACAAGATTCTAAATGTAAGATGCAGTCTGTTTTGAAGGATCAAAACACAGAGTCCCCAAATTACTTTTTTTCCAGGAGAGTTCTGAATTTTTTTCTAATCTTTTGGTTTCCCTAACTGTAGATTGCTAAAAGTGAATGGGACCCTGGAGATCATTTAATCCAATCCACTCATGTTATAGGTAGGACAACTGAGGCCCCATAGAGGATGTGTCTTTTCCAAGGTCACATAGATAGCCAGTTACAGAGCTGGGAATAGAATTCAGATCTAACTCTAGATGACTCAGTGCCCTGGTTAGGTGAGTTAAAAGCCAGTTCAATTTTGGGTGGCTTGCACAGCAAGAATTCTATTTGTTAATATGAGATTGTGTATCCTTTAAGCTAGCTGGTAACGTACATGTTGTTATGACTTCCTTAGCTCCTTCTCCCACCTCCCCATCCATGTCTAGGGAATACAGAAGATGGGTAATAACAATATCCGTAGCTCTGAAGGACAAAGATACACTTCCTCATGGATATTCTCCTGGCACAGGTAAGATTGTGTTTCTAGAAGTTTTTTGTTTGTTTGTTTGTTTTCATGCATCTTGGGACAAGTTATCTTTCCGTGTCACTTTTTTTTTTTTAAACAACCTTGAGTTTGAAAAGTGACTTCTTAAAGCCTAACTTCCTTTAAAATCGGGCTTATAGTCATCACATATCAGCCCATCTATGTACTTAGCAGGGCAGGCATTCAGTGCCTCTTTAAATGCTCCCTAGGTTCACCTGACCCTGGTCCCAACCCTGTCCTTTAGTTTTCACATTGTTTATTTCCTACATTGTTCTATATGTATATTTCCTAATTAACAACAAAGTAATTGGGTCCTTCCATTGAAGTAGCTCTGGCTTCTCCGTAGGGAGCAGGTTCAGGTGAAACAGACCAGTGAGCTTCAAAAGCGTATAGAAGTCAGAGCTGTCTCCGTCACCCAGCGCTGGTCCCAAACTGCCACTGACCCTCTGAGTGATTACTCATGCAGCCTCTCTGTTCTTTAGTTTCTTCTTCCTGTCTCATCTGAAATGGGCTGTGCAGCTAAACTAGGCATGTATTTACCCTTCTCTTCTCAAATCCCCTCCCCGTGGTTTCTACAACATTCTCCTCTGGGTCCTCCTGCCTGGTCTCTCTCTGTCTTCTTCTTTGAACCTTCTTCCTCTTGATGCGCTGAAAGATTTCTTCTCCCAGCTGTGACCTTGGCCCTGCTTCTCTCACTCCTATGCTGGCTGATGAGGCCCAAACCCGACTCACACCTGAGCACTAACCTGCATCTCTTCATGTCTTTGGAAGGTTATCACTTGGATATTCAAATATCAGTTTTACATTTTCTTTTTTTGTGTGTCTCTGAATATATCAAATTCATTTTTTTAGGAAATTCTTGGTTGAGATATAGCTCACTGAATTTTTTTCTTTTTTTTTCCACTATTTTTCAAATTGAAATATAGTTGATTTACAATGCTGTGTTAGTTTCAGGTATACAGCAAAGTGATTCAGTTATACATATATATATATTCTTATTCAGATTCTTTTCCACTATAGGTTATTACAAGATATTGACTATAGTTCCTTATGCTATACAGTAGGTCCTTGTTGTTTACCTGTTTTATATATAGTAGTGTGTATATGTTAATCCCAAACTCCCAATTTATCCCTCCCCATCCTGCATTTTTTTAACTAGAAGAAAACACAGGTGAATGTTTATCTGTTTTCTAAACTCGTAAATGCGAAATAACTTTCTTTTTTTTTTTTTTTTAATAAATTTATTTATTTATTTATTTTTGGATGTGTCGGGTCTTCGTTTCTGTGCGAGGGCTTTCTCAAGTTGTGGCGAGTGGGGGCCACTCTTCATCGCGGTGTGCGGGCTTCTCACTATCGCGGCCTCTGTTGTTGCGGAGCACAGGCTCCAGACGCGCAGGCTCAGTAGTTGTGGCTCACGGGCCCAGTTGCTCCACGGCATGTGGGATCTTCCCAGACCAGGGCTCAAACCCGTGTCCCCTGCATTGGCAGGCAGATTCTCAACCACTACGCCACCAGGGAAGCCCCGAAAGAACTTTCTAAACCTAAAAGCAAGGGAAGAAATCACAAAGGAAAAATAGATTTAATCATAAAAATATTTAAACATCTGTGTGTTAAAGAAAAAAAAACCCAACGTTTCCATTCCCGTGTTTGGATATGCCATCCTCTGGGGCTCTCGGTTTGTACAGCCTCTAATCAGTAACCTAGTTTTTGAACTGTCTGTCCTGACACTGACTTTGGCTCCACTTGGAGCAATGCCCCTGCCCAGCCGCCATCACTGTGCTCTGTCCACGTGGCCACCCTGGCGGACAGGGCCAAGGTATCAAACTTAAAGTTCATCGTCCTCCTTGGTAAATCTCACAGTTTCGCTTGACCTGTATCTCAATATTTGACTTCATAAGGGCAAAAACTGTGTCTTCAGCTCTTGGCATGGTGAGAGATTTGAGAAAGGTTTACTAAATGATTGACAGAACGAGAGAATGACAATTATGAGGCCAAGCGAGAGGAAACTAATTTAAGGATTTGAATTCTTCAAAAGTAAGGCTTTATGATCAGCTGTCAATTTTCAGTGCTAATGATTAGCCAAAATAATGTGAAAGATCAAACCCCGAGTGATGGAAAAGCCCACCATCTGAGCAGCAGGGTGTTCTCACCCCAGGGCCCGCTTCTGGACGAAGGGGACACACGTTGATACGCTGTGCACAGCGAAAAGCTGACCCTTCGTTCCATCATAGCCAAAGCTACGTAAAACCAGCTCTTCCAGTGGCTGGCTTTACTCTGCTCTCTTCCCCAACTGGACCTCATTTACAAGGCTGGTGGAGAAAGCCTTTCAGAGACAGGAGGATGACCACCTCTTGCTGGACTACAGGAGCACAGGAGCGTGTGTGGCCATGGAGCCACCAGGCAGGAAGGGCCCTCCCACACTGACTCCCATCGGCCCAGGGATAGCGCCCCAGCGACCCCGCCCCCGGAGCTGTCACCCAGAGCATGACGGAGGAGCGACAGAAAGCTCGTTACTCCTTTTCACTAAGTTGCCCTTAGCCTCTCTATTCCCTCCTCATCACTTATCTGCACTGGCAAGGCTTTCCAGTTTACTTTGCAGTGTCGTTGTCTTCATCCTTCTGATGGAGCCAGCCTTTGCCAATTCCTACCATTTCCATAACTCAGACAGTCTTAAGCTATCTGGCATTTATAATTAATTTACCTCCTACAATTATTTTTCCATGTCTTTTTCTCTCTACACTTCTTTCTTTCCAGTATTTAAAATACAACAAAATAAAACAAGAAAGAAAAAAAACTTGCATATAACACAATCTGGGGGGAACTGGGCATTTTACCATGTCATTCAGGAATCTCTATAAAATGTGGAAGCTCCCACTAGGCTACAGCACACACAGTTTCAGATGTTATTTTATTTTATTTTTATTGAAGTATAGTTGATTTATAATACCATGTTAGTTTCAGGTGCACAGCAAAGTGATTTGCTTATGCATATATATGTATATATCTATATTCTTTTTTCCATTCTTTTCCATTATAGCTTATTACAAGATATTGAATATAGTTCCCTGTGCTATACAGTAAATTCTTGTTGTTTATCTATTTCATATGTGGTAGTGTGCATCTGTTAATCCCATACCCTCAACTTATCCCATCCCCTCCCTCCGGTTTCAGATGTTATTAGGTTAAAAATCTATGAAATTAGCATTTTGGCAGATCAAAAGTGGTTGCATATTGAGACTGTCCCATGGTTCAGTGTCATATTATAAGCACTCTGTTCAAATTTGGCTTCACTATGACTCCTAAAGTAAAGGATTTGTGCATGTCCAGCAAAAAGTCAGCAGAACTGTTACATGGTGTTCTGAGCAAGGCACGAATTGAGGGTCTGGCAGGATAAAGCCATCGGCTTCTCAAAGCAGCTGAAGAAAGTGTCGAGGGACTGATGGTCTGTGTCCCGGCCGCTCGTGGTCAGGAAAAGGACACCTGTGTGCCTGTCTGCTCCTTTCTCCCGCCTGCCCTTTGCAGAGGAAATGCAGCTGTAATGTCCTCTCACCACAACAATGAGGAGAAGTGGACAAGAGGCTGTTTCATCACCTTTTCCTCTGCCCCGATGCCCCGCTGGGGACCGGAGAGCAAGCGTCCACTGTGTTTTGGAGGCTGCAAGAGGAAGTCGCTGTCGTTAACCCAACCTGGGTCATTCCTTCCGGGGTACAATGGTTGGAGGTGGAAACTTTAGCAGGAAAGCCAAAGGAGTTCTTTGACCCACGTGCTTGTGTCTGGGTCTATGGGTGAGGTCGCAGGCGTCCATTTGTGTCACCGTTTATGATACAGATCACAGTGGAGTTTTACCCTGAAAGTAAAGACGAAAAAGAGGAAAAGTCTGGGAGCTGGTGTTGGTGGTGTCATCACAGCCCCAGAATGGAGTCCTGTTTTGTTTTCATAAACAGGAAATTTCTCTTTTCACAGCTTAAGATGGGATATAAAGAAGTATTGTTCTGGAATGACTCTCTTCCTTCTTCTAGTTGATGTTTCTAATGGATTACCCCACCCCCCCAAAGGCCAAGAGGGCCAAGATTATTTTCAACAAATCCAGCCCCGGGCCACTTCTCCAAGCAGAATGGGCTTCACTTTGACATCTTCTCTACCCTTGCTCACTTCTATGCCAGCAGTTCTCTGCCTTCCAGCAACTTATCCCTGGTCCTGCCTGGTCCTTCCTACCAGGAGTAATGCATCCCATTTGGTCATCTGTGCCAGGGTCCTTAATGGGTCTGCATGTTGCATTGAGGATTAAATGTACATGTATCTGTATAAGGAGAGTACTTAGACCCACACTATATAAATAAGCATTCTATAAATGTTAACCAATAGTACTGTAGGAGGTTATAATTAATGGAGCATTATTGTTATGAAGACTGGGGTGGTATAAGCAATCACTACTTGAGGACTTTGATTAAAAGTCAACTCTAAATTACTGGATGAGAAATTACAGGATCTCTTCACCTTGGCTCTCTAAAGCAGTGCTGTCAAATAGAAATGTTAAATTTTCTAGTAATCACATTTTTTGAAGTAAAAAATAAAAAGATGAAATTAATGTTAATAACATATTTTATTTTATCCATGAATCAAAATATTCTCATTTTGACATGTAATCAATATAAAGTTTTTAATGAGATATTTTACTTTTTTGAATGCCATGTCTTAGAAATCTGCTGTATAGTCTACACATATAGCACATCTCAGTTTGGATGCTAGGTTTTCAATGATTAAAGTCAAATATAATCCTACCAAAGCACTGAAGTTTTGTTTAATGGGAAAAAAAATGGTCCTCATTGCTTCATGTTTTAAATTTGAATTTGAATTTAAATTAATTAAATTTCAAATTCAGTTCCTTAGTTTCACTGGCTACACGTCAAGTGCTCAGTAGACATGGGTGCCTAGTGGCCAGTGTATTGGACTGGGTAGGTCTGAGCTGCCCACCAACTTCCTCCGATGCCCTCATACCTCCCGCCTGGCCCGTGCAAACCCTGGCTCCGCCTTGCTCTCCTCACTCCCCTGCACTACTTCCTGCCTATGCTGGGCCTCTGCTCACACCTTTCCTTTTACTGGGAATGCCTTCCCCTCCTCTAATACATGGCCTCCTTCAACTCCAAAGTCACCTCCATCATGAAGCCTTTCCCAGCAGCTTCCTCTTAGAACTTATCAGCATTCCCTCCAACCTGGTGTGCTCAAGGCTCTGTTATATGCAATATGAACGCGTTTGCACCTATTTGCTAAGTGTGTATGTGTGTGTGTGTGTGTGCACGCACATGCATGCAAGTATTCTATGTTCCCGACTTGACTGTAGACCCTTCAGGAGAGCATCCCTGGCATTACAAACCATTTCCCTCTCACCTGGGCTATCACAGTAGCCTCCTAGCTGGTCTCCCTACTTCCTCCCCTGGCCCCCTTGAAAATCCACCCTCCACACAGCAGCCAGAGTGACCCTGTTGGAAACACAAATGATCATATATCTCCCCAGCTAAAAGCCTTCTGGTGACTTGCTGCTTTTCTTAAAATGAAGTGCACATTTCTCAGCCTGGCCTCTACAGCTTTACTGAGGGGGCGGGGGCAGGGGCAGCCATCTTCTGTGGCTTCATTGCCTCCCCCATCACAGTGCCCAGGTGCCCAGCCACACTGGACTTCCTTCTGCTGCTTGAGCACCTCGAGGTCATGTCCACCTCAGGGCCAGTGCCCTTGTTGGACCCTCTGTCTTTCATGCTCACCCCTGCCCCAGATTGTGCTCAGTTGGTCTCGTATTGTCATCTGTGAGGTCTTACCTGACATCCCATTCATCTCCACTCCCACTCCGAAGCCCCAGACTTACACTCTTCCACAGCTCTCTGTCTGATTTTCTTCATCTGTTCTTACAACTTTGTTGATTTTTTCTTACAACTATTTGAAATCATTGTTCATTAATTGACTGGCTTGTTTAATGTCTGCCTCTCCACTAGAATGTAAGCAGGGAGCTCATCCCTTCTGTTCACTACTCTACCTTAGGGCCCAGAGGCTCAGCAAAATGGAAATCTTCAATTAATATTTCAAATTAATGAATGAATATAAAATCCCATGTAACTCCTACAGTTGGTAAAACCCAATGATATATTGAGGGCTAAATCAATATCACAATTCACAAAGCAGATAAAACAGTGGTTGCAAACTCAAGTCCTTACAGAGACTTGGCAATAGTACATGAGTAAGGCACAGTAGGGAGAGGTGGGGACTGTAGCCAACTGGAGAGTGCTGTTTCCATTTAGAAGAGGCAAAATCATTCAGCTCAAATCATTACCGTCTCATCAGAATACAGGTCTAGTGTGACCTGAACCTTTGATTTTTCAAGAAAAGCTAAACATTCAACTTTTTAAATAAAATGTTTTAATTATTTAAATTATATAGACAAAATAAAATAAGTCTGCTGGATTTATTTAGCCTACCAGTTTGCAACTCTGAATTCTAATGCCTTTGGTTTAATTTGGTTTAATTATGGGCACCTGAGACCCATAACTTCTCTTTTCTTTTTTACATTCCCCTTCTAGTGCTTCCTTCAACTCAGTAACTCAGAAGTCATTGGGTTTTTGAGTTCCAAATCCAATGACCCTTGATTTCAATCCTCATCTTCTTTGATCATGTTAGACCTTGGCCTCAGTCGTGTAGTGGGTGCTGAAAGGCACCACCCAGATCCCCCTTCAGGAATGAAGGTTTATACCCCTAAACTGCTGGGAGCATTGCCTGCAGACAACCCTTAGCTCTCAGCCTCCTTTGGGGATTATCTAAGTTGAAGAGAACTGCCTTGCCCAAGGCCATGCCCCCTTCTTGGTGGGGGGCCCACATCTACTGACAGTTTGCCACAAAAGTATAGAGTCCTATCTCTCTTGCCCCAACTCAGGGCATGTTTGAAGGGGCACACCCATTTTGGAGCTCCCCACAGGGTCTGCTGAGGCCTCGGTTGTAAGGCCAGCACAGCCCAACTTCTCCCTCTACCTAACCCTGTTTCATTAACCTCCCTTTCATAAATATTAGCACCCCCTAATCAATTTTTACACAAAATCTTCATGTGAGTCTGCTCCTTGGGGACCCCAAGTATGACTGTTGGTATAAGAAGCGAAAATGTGGACTAGATCTCTTACCACCTGGCTGGCAACAAGGACCCCATCCCTGGTGTTGGGCCAAGCTCAGACAGCCCCTGGCACAAGGTTGCAGGGTCACTGTCAGAGATTTCCTACCTGATGAAATAGGATGATGTGCTTGTAGAGGGGGATGCACTAGCTGGGGTTATGAATCAGGTATTTGAGAAACTAATTATGGGAACAGTATAATTTGGTGGCTCTTGGGAAGTTCAGTTGAGGCGTTGAAGAAAGATAGTAAAAGTTGGATTGTGAGTAATGGGCACTTTGGGCTTCGTGTGTGCAAGAATGAGCAGTCAAGAAGAGGAATCACCATCTTGGCAAGGGGAATAGACCCTGACCTGCAAGAGGAGGTAGGGCTGTTGTTACAGAATGGGGACGGAGAAGAATATGTTTAGGCCCCCGTGATGCATTTGAGCATGTCTTGGTTCTTTCTTGCCCAATTTTGACAGTAAATGGACAAATACAGCAACACGCCTCTGAGAAAGACATGATGTCCAGTGGCTCAGATTCTCAGAGACAAGGCATCAGCTAAGCCAACAAGACCAGCAGAAGCATTAGATGATGGTGAAGGGAATCTAGGCTCGAGGGAGCAGGGGAAAGGTGGGGTATCAGCTATAGCCCTGAAACCAGCTGCAGTCACTGGGGCTACAATTTATCCCGTAACTGTCCTCTTCCAAATTTTCCTCAGGAAGAGATGAAATTCCCATTGAGTCCTGGAGGAGCTGCTCCGAGAACATATATGCAGTGATTCCGAAGGGCACAGTGTGGACTGTAGTGGACACTGTAATGCGCCGCCCAGATCTCCCTTCAGGAATGGACCGGCCACCACCCCCACCATCCAGCTGCCAGGCGTGCTGCCAGCAGACTGTCCCAGGATGCCAGTCACCTCTGGGAATGGCCTCAGCTGAAGAGAGCCACCTCACTCAGGGTCACATCCCTTCCCAGAGCAGCCCACTTCCTGTAACTCATCAGCACGGGGGTATAAAGGCTCAGTCCCCTCACTCCAACTCAGGACATCCCTGAAGGGTCATCCCAGCTCAGAGCTCCCATATGTCATCAGAAGCCTCAGCTAAGGTCACATCACAGCTCAGTGCCTCTCTCTGTCCAATTCTGCTTCTTTATCTTCTCTTCTACTGGTGGGTTAATTCCAAAATCCTCCTGGATGTTAATCTTCTTAGGATCTACTTCCCCAAAGATTCAGCCACTGACATGCTGACTTTTCCTTCTTGAAGTCCCCCTTAATGCTCAAATGCTGTATTCCTGCTACCTCTCTGATGACCTCTACCTCCATCTCTGGACACCCCTCTTCTTCCTCCCAATCCTTAAGGGTAAATGTAGCTTATCTTAGTCACTGCTCTTTGAAAGAGAGGATTTTCTGATAACAGGATGCTACCTACTAGCAGAAGATCTACACCCACACCTACATAAATGGATTGCTGTGGGACCTTTACCTCTCCTATTTTTCACATTTCCTAAAAGTAAAGCATCAGTTTCTCTTGTTTGGCCCCAGAAAATATAACAGAAGGTGATATGTTGGCAAATGGTCTTCCCAAGTCAAGAGAGTACTAGAAGTTTCTCTAATCCTTTATAAAGATTTACATTTTGCAATGTTATACCCTCTCCCTCATTGCTGGTCTACACACATACACACACTCTCACTCACTCACTCTACTCATCACAAAGATAAGGCAAAAACACATACCCACAGACTATATGTGAATTCCATCTTACTGCCCATCTTTTAGTCCATTGCCTGATAACCTCCAACCTCTGGGCAGCAAGGCCAATTCCCTTTTTTAGTTCACATTAATTCTTTGACCCCCATATGACCAACAGAATCTTATGAGACTAACAGGTGGTTTAACATAATGGAAAACACAATGATCTGAGAGCAAAGAGACCTGGGTTTTAGGCATGGTTTGCTGCTTACTAGCTATTCTTAAGCAAGTTCTTTGTTTCCCACTTACAAAAGTAAGACAATAGTCCTTGATTAACCAACCCCCTTCCTAGTACCAACAAGAAGCTAAACTAAAAATTTATATGTGGAAGTGAGTAGGAAATGGAGACACATCCATTAAGGCAAATTTCCCCTTGAATGTTCTCTTCTGATGTACATCCTGCCTAAAGGAAACATCTAGATTTAAGTAAGGGCAGGTGAGTCCAATTCAGGGGTCCCAGGCCTCCTGGAAACCCACAGATGACTCAAGTCTGAGTTTTCTGCTCAAGGCTGCTGATGCACTGAGGAAGGAGGTCTCTGGAGGAATTAAGCCTCTGCTGAAACCACCCTCTGCCTCCCTCCTCTGCTCTAAGAGGCCAAAATAAGGGCTGCTCCTTCCTCCAGCAGCTGCTTCCCCATGTTCCTGAGAGATCCGTAGGAAAGTTGCCTGCTTTTGAAATTCCCTGCCCTCTGCTTACTTTTGGGAGCCTCCTCTGGGAATTCATTCTTTATGAGGCTCATCTGTGCCCCCAACCTGAGACTGAGTGGGGATGACCACCTGCCATGCTGATCCCTAACCAAGTACAAATACCTCTTGCAGAGGAATCTGCTCTTTGTTCTATTTCCACTGGGGAAAGAGAGTCACAGTGTACCAGTGACTAGAGCCCAGGGAGATGCTGCTTTGGGGCACAGGCATGGGGGGTTGGGTGCCACCAGCTGCTTGGAGGAGGATTTCCCACCCTATAATTCAGCTGAGTACAGGGCAGAGAGGACTGCTGAATGGGACTTCCAGAGATTAGCTTGCTCAGACTTTTGCCTTCTTGCAGGAGGATATCTAAACTCAGACAAACAGGCACTTAATATTTTCTGGATGATCTTCAAGGATGGGATCTTCTCAAGCTCCCCGGGCACTGAAATAACAATGTTTGAACATTTCAAAGATATGGAAGTTTTACCATCTAGCCAATCAAAATCTCGATTGCTTTACCTTAAACCCATTTAATTCATTCATTCTTTTATTTATGAAATACTCTAATGCCTGCAGAGGACAAAGCATTAAGAGAGCTATTTCTCTTGCAGAGTTATCGGCAGGCATGAATGATGGCAGCTCACCATCTACCCCATGAAAACCCTTCGTCTTCTTGAAGTCATCTTGCCCAGCATCTCGCGCGCCACCTCTGTGCCTCTTGCCCCATTCTATCTTTAGCCTTTCATACCTTCCCGGTGTTTAGGAAGATCAATGAGAGGCCACAGCAAGCTGGATGCCACCCGTGATATTTAGAGCTGGAACCCAGGGCTGCCGCCCCCTTCCTCCCCCGCCCCCGACCTTCTTGTGGAGTATTGACTTATTTCCCTTTGGTTCTCTGGCACTCAGCACAGATTTGGCACACAATAAATAGCTGATATAAATAAAACAGCCCGGTTCCTCACACAACTTCCATGCCTGCTTGGGGCTTTGTCAGTCCCTGGGCAGGTCCCAGAAAACATAAAGGCAAAAGGAGATCCTAACATCAAACACCGCAGACAATGGGAGAAAGGTGTGGGACACGTGAGTTATCACCAACGGTTTCCAGGGATACAGAGGAAAGCCTGAGAAATTGGCTTGGAAGTGAGTCACCCCCAAAGGGTTTGGAGAATTAGGGCACACGTCCAGGCTGATGGGAACAAGGGGAGTTGGCACGCACCTTCCACCCTCTGAAAGTGTGGGAACATCGACTGGGTCAATAAGGGCAGTGTGGGAATCCCCCTGGGAGCTGAGAAGTGGCCATGTGACCTCTCAAGGCCATCACCAGGACGCTCACTACCTGTCTCTCAGCACCCAAGTCCCTGGCACCTGTATCACCTACTTCCTGGTTTTGAGGCCCAAGGAGGTGGGAGGGGAAGAAGAGCCACAAAGCCAAAAGATTAAGTGCCCGGAGCCTTAGAAGGATGGTGGCCTTCCCCTCATCTGTCTCACTCTTTTAAGTTGAGTCTCTTCCTTCACTTTGCTAATAATGTAAAGTATCAGCTAAAAATTGCAAAGCATGCATTTCATTTGAGTTTTATTACCCTAACAGACAGCATTAGATTACAAAAGAGGACATTTTTCTTCTCAGTTTTAGCTTATTCTGATGATTTATGATTAGATACAGCAAGAGTTCATAAACTTCCCTGACCTGCTGACAGTTTTTACAGGCTCCCAGATTTATTTCCATCTCAAACTTAACAGCTTTCATGTGACTGATATTCCCAGCGTCGCAGCGTGGCCGAGCCAGGGGCTGGGAGAGCGCCTCTAATCTCCATGTTACTAATTTAAATGAAGTCTTGGTCTGTTGTTTAAAAAAGACATCAGTCATCCTGGGGAGGTTTACAGATCCTCTTGTAATGTAATGTCAGCCCCTTCTGAGATATGAGGTTTATAAAGCCTCACGATGTTGAGTGTTGGCAGACACGCCAAGGTCACTGTGTATGGCAAAGGGGAGGGGAGGGGAATGCACTTCAGAGCAAGAGCAAAGAATTCCAAAGAAAGAGTGTTCTCCTGGAGAGATGGGCTGTGACTATCAAGAAAGGAACCTGAGGCTGGTGTCTGGGGGGGACTGGAGAGAGGAAGGCGGAGTCGAGTTCTAAGGACGGGACCCCTTGCTCTCAATTCAGCACGTCTCAACTCCCTCTGGGGCTGAGGAGCCCTGAGAAAACGCAGCCCCTGGCCCCTGCCCTGAAGGTCATCCTGGGCACCCGCTCTTTGTTGGCAAAGGACCCGCTGCACAGGGCAAGTTGAGCTGTGCCCCCAAGTCTGGGTAGACAGACCCTGAAAAGTCTGCTCCTCTCTCCACCTGCAGACAGTCTCCTGGGCTTGGGAAATCTCAAGAAGGAAGGCATGTCTGCCCAGCTCTGGGAGGCCCCCCAGAGGCGACGAGGAGGCGAAGGACAGGACCCCATCATCAGAGTGAGGCGGAGCTGGGAGAAGACAGATTCCTTGTGCCAGCCTGGGCTGTTCTCACACATTCACACGCCTGGGTGTCTGAAGGTCACTTCCAATCAGACTTTCACTGGGCAGGAGTTGCCTTTGTGTTATTTGGAGATCAGATAAGAAGTGACAAGTAGCAATAAGCTCTGGCTCACTAGGGAGATGGCTGAGGCCCACAGGGCTGAGGGCTTGGGGGATGGGAGGGCACTGTTCATTCCCCTGGGAGAAGAGGGAGGTGTGGAATAAATGCTTTGCCCATGTACTCTCTTGTTAGAAGGGGAGAAAGGCCAGCCTTGTGTATCTCTGAAGGCCCAGGTTCTCCAGAGGGAAAGTCTGCATGATGAGGATTCACCATTTGCAACCCTGGACCGACAGAGGCAGGTGACATTGCTGTTCCTACTGACATTCACCCAGTGCTAAGTATATGCCAGGCTCTGGGTAGGATCTTAGTCAACCTTCACAGCCATTGACAATTGAGAAAGGTGAATGAAGTGGATGTTATTATTGCCATTTTACAGATGAGACAACTGAGACTTAGGATACTACAGAACTAGCCCAAGACCACACACCTAGTAACTGGTGGACTTGAAGTTCCAATTCTAAGGTCCAGTTTCTCACCCACTACATCCTAACACCAACTAAGAAGACTACAGATAATAATAGTAATAATAATAATACTACTACTAAAATACCAAGCTTCTGTTTGTCTATAATCCTCTGGAACCCAGACAGTTGATCATTTCCTCTTGCCCTGGAGAGAGACTGAGAAACAATGGTTTATTTCAGTGTTTCTCAAAGTGAGGTTCAGTGCCCACCACCATCAGGGGCTGTAACTGGGATGTCAATCAAAGGCAGTTTCCTGATGGGAGCCCTTCCAAGCTCTGCATATCAACACGTGCCCTGGGAGATTCGTACTCACTGAACATTTGAGAACCACTCATCTTTTCAAAGCATGTAGTTGGTGTCCTGGAGCACTTTAGCAGCAAGGGAAATTACACAGTTTCCCAACAATTCCTGACTTCTCTCCTCAAAATGCAGGCTCTCTATTTGCTTGACATGAATTCCTAGCTCAGAATATTAGAAAAAATAAGCATAAACATACGTTTCAAAGTCACTTCAGAAAGGTTTGGAAAGTATCCACCATTCTTTGTCATTTATCTCTTCATCTAGAGCATCCATAGATAATGGTGATAGAGAAACAGCTGGATGAGCCAGATGTTGGCATTTGTTAAGTGCAGCCATTTCCCTGTTAGAATACCAGATGTCTCTGTTTCGGGGGATTTTCTCTGGAAAATCTGGTGAACCACATAGCACATTTTCTCAAAGAGTGTTCTATGGACCACCAGCACCCCCAAACTTCTAGGGCTGTTTGTTAAAAATGCAAATTCCGAAGCTCTACTCCAGGCCTACCGAAGTGGTTACCCTGAGGGATGGGATCCTGGAATCTGTATTTGTAACAAACTCCCTGGATGATTCATACATACACTCAGATTTGGGAATATACCTGGTACATCTGGGAGAAAGGACCTGGGTTTCACAATCAGGTGGACCTTAGCTCAGAGCTAAGCTCCACAGTCAAACCCTCATACACTGTTGCTTGGAACGGAAAATAGTGCAACCACTTGGAAAGGCAGTTTGACAGTTTCTTGTAAAATTAAACATATACTTACCATACAACCCAGCAATTCCACTCCTAGGAAGTTACCCAAGAGAAATGAAAACATGTTCACACAAAAACTTGTACACAAATGTTCAGAGCAGCATTACTCATAGTAGCCCCAAATTTGGAGCAGCCCAGAGCCCATCACCTGGTTACTGAATGAACAGATGTGGGCCATCTACACAGTGGAATGCTCCTCAGCAAGAAAAACCAACAAACCATTGATACAAAAGGGTGAATCTCAAAACAATACGCTAAGTGGAAAAAATCCAGATATGGATGACTACATACTATATCATTCCTTTCAAATGAAATTCTAGAAAAAGCAAAACTAATCTCTAGTGACAGAAAGCAGATCACTGGATGCTTACGTCAGGGATGGGAGAACTGACTGCAAAAGGACATGAGGGAACTTTTGAAGGTGATGAAAATGTCTCGTATCTTGATTTTGGAGGTGTTACATGTGTGAGTGTATTTGTTAAAACTCATCAACCTTTACACTTAAAGTGGGTGCACTTTATTGTATGTGAATTATAACTCAAATTGATTTTATATATTTTTTTAAAGTTCAAAAAGCCCCATCATTTATGAACTATGTGACTCTGACCAAATTACTTAACTTCCCTGTTCCCTTCTCCTTATCTCAATCCAAAGTAGTTTCCAATATTCCATTGTGCCTCTCACCCTAAAATCATCCTTCCTACTTTAAAACTCTAAAAGCCCCATTGGTTATATAAAGCTGTCTTTTATAATAAATAGGTAAGTGTCACGGTTCAAATGTTTATATCAATTTTTAAATGCTCTTGGTGATTTAAGGACGTGTTCACCATCAATCATGTGATCCTGGCTGACAAAGTTTGGCAGTAGTGTTGCATGCTGTCAGGAAGGATTTTAGGTGTTTTGGCCAATAGTTGATGGAGGCCATGTTTGCTTGGGGTTCATTTTGCCTGGCAGGAGGATCCCAAAGCCACTGGAGAACAGGACTGAGCTGGGGCTGTCCAAGGGCTTGCATATTTATGGATAGTGCATTACAGCCCAGAAGAATTAAGCCATTTACCCACAACACCCACATGGGTAGCACCCTATGCAGGAAACACGGGCTCCCTTCACCTTTCACTTGCACCTTATGGTTGCAGCCCCTTCATTCATGTACTTAATACATTCTCATTAAGCACATGTTTAGAATATGTGCCAGGCACAGAGAACAGCCACTGGGGGTTCAAAAATGAATTTTAAAAAATATATATTTCCTGCCCTCCAAGAACTCAAAGTGTATTCAGAGCACAGATACATAAGAAAAAAATAAAAGCAATATTTTGTAATGCTATGATACAGGCAGATGTAAGATGCTGTGGGTTACAGAGGAAGTCAGGCTCAGCTCTTGTTTGGGAGGAGTAAGGAAGGCTCCACGGAGGAAATGACGCTTTAGCTTCATCTGAAATGATGATTAGATGTGCAACAGACAGAGAAAAGGGGAAAGAAGGTTTCTGAACACAGGGAATAGCACGTGGAAGAGCTCAGAGGCCTGAAAAGGCCTGGAAAAGCCTGCTAAAGCCAGGGAATGCAAAAAAATGATGGTGGGAGTGAAGAGTGAAGTAGACCACAGTAGGTAAAAGCCTTATATGAGGGTGGTGGCCACCCATTACTGGGAGCTGCTCTGTTCCCACTTGCTGCAGAGAAAGTGTGGCTTTTAAGTGCTCACACTTGCCCTTGGCTGATTGGTGCTGCCTCATCTAGAGATACCGGGGCGTTCAGACGCCCCTACCTCTGGAAGACCCGCAGCCAATGGCTAACCTGCCTTGTCTCTGGACAGGACAACTTCCTCCTTGGTGCAAGTCTTGCTCCAGAGCGCCCCCTGGGATCAGACAGGGGTTGCGCAGCTCCTGAAACATCTGTGTCTGGCTTCTTCTCCAGCCGTATCCTGCTTCTTTCAGCCCCTTACATGCCCCTTCTGAGAGCTCTTCCTCAACAAATCACTTGAATGCTGCTTAAGGAAACCCAACCTAAGAATCCAAGCCAAGGACCCTGAGCTTCGGTCTCTAACCAAAACAGCACAGCACTTGTGCCTTTGCTGTATAGCCCAGGGCTGCCTATATTTACTGTTTGTGGTTTTCTTTCATTTTCCCCTCACTTGTGCCCCCTGCAGACCCCACCGTGGAGAGAAAACAAGAACTTCTCTGAAATGAGTCGCCTCTACTTTAGATCGTGGCTTTCTGATTGCCATCTCTCTGCGGACAGATCTACTTCTTGGGCTTCAGGGGACTCTTGAAACCATCCCTCGCTCCTTCCCTCCTCTGCCTCCCAACCCTTCAGCTCCTGGCCCCTCTTCTGTTCATTTCGGACCCAGTGACTCTTCCGCCATTGGTGTGTCCCTCCACCGCCGGGCTCGCAACCTGTCTGGCCATCTGCTTCCGTTCCGTTCTCCTCCTCTCCGCTAGTTTCCCCTCTGCCCTTTCTAAAGCAGGTCTCTGGCCGCATCCCTCTCCTACTTAAGAACCTCTGCTAGCTGCCTGCTGCCATCACCTTAAGGTGACTTGACCTTTCAAGTCCCTTTTCAATCTTGCCACAATATATCCTTCCAGACTCTCCCCTACTATTTCCTGATAGAAACCATTGAGTAGAGGTATAGCGGTGAGGAAAGTTTGGGGCATGTAGTAGCTGTATCACCTTGGACCAATTACTGATACTTTCTGTAACTCAGTATACTTATCTATAAAATGGCAATAAAATATCTATTTGGTGGTTTCTGAGGATGAACAAGAAATGAACTAAATGGCTAGGTCAATTTAAAGTACTTGATCAATTATATTCCAGCCAAATGGCACGACTTGTTACTCAGCAAACACCATCTAGAACTTCCTTCCTCCGTGTTTTTCCTCAAGCTTCTCTCCCCACTTAGGACAACTGTGACAGTCAAGGTACCTCAGTATGTAACTCCTTAATAACAGATTAATATCCAAAATATATAAAGAACCCAACAATTTAATGGCAAAAAAACAACTAATCTGATTAAAAAATGGGCAGAGGATTTTAATAGACATTTTTCCAAAGAAGGCTGACACATGGCCAATAGGAACATGAAAAGATGCTGAACATCACTAATCATAGAGAAATGCAAGTCAAAACCACAGTGAGATGTCACCTCATACCTGTCAGAATGGTTATCATCAAAAAGACAGGAGATAACAAGTGTTGGTGCAGATGTGGAGAAAAGGGAGCACTTGTACATTGTTGGTGCAGCCACTATGGAAAACAGTATGGAGGTTCCTCAAACAATAAAAAGAGAACTACCATATGATCCAGAAATTCCACTGCTGGGTGTTTAGCCAAAAGAAACAAAAACACTAACTTGAAAAAAACAATCTGCACTCCCATGTTCATTGCAGCATTGTTTACAATAGCCAAGATATGGAGACAACCTAAGTGTTCCTTGATGGATAAAAGGGTAAAGGAAATGTGGTATATACATATACAATGGAATATTATTCAGCCACAAAGAAGAATCTGGCCATTTGCGGCAACATGGATGGACCTTGAGGACATTATGCTAAATAAGCCACAGAGAGAAAGACAAATACCATATGATCTCACTTACATGTGGAAATGAAACGAAAAAAAAAAGGCCAAGCTGATAGACACAGAGAACAGACTGGTGACTGCCTTGGTTGGGGGGCGCGGGTAGGCAAAATGACTGAAAGTGGTCAAAATGTACAAACTTCCAGTTTTAAAATAAATAAGTCATGGGGATGTAACGTAGAGCACAGTGACTATAATTAATAATACTGTATCGTATATTTGAAAGTTGCTAAGAGAGTTGATCTTAAAAGTTCTCAAAAAAAGGGACCTTGTTTCCTTCCTTAGATAAATAGTTCCTTTTCCTGGCTTTTCAGCCCCATAAGAGGCTGTCTTATGACCCAAAACAATGTAGAAATGTGGATAGACTCTGACTGGCAACTAAGGAAGAATGCAACAATAAAATGTCATTTTAATGACAGGTGGGGTGGGGAGTGGTTGAAGGGGAGGGGGAGGAGGGCGGCAGAGATGAGCAGGAGTGGACACCTTGAGGACACTTCTCTTTCAGAGGGTGACAGTTGACCTGTCATTGGTGCTTTGGAGCTGTGAGCAGAAAGCAGAGGCTTCAGGTGCGGAAAGCGTCCCCCCGTCCATGCTGTCACCATGCCCTGCCTTGTGACATGAGACCAGGCAGCTTGGTGAGCCAGTCCCACTCACCCCACCCCACCCTTCAGCCAGGCCTCATCCAGCCCACCCCCAAGGGGCTGACAACCCATTTCCATCTTGGGAATGACGATCTAACAATCCCCATTCACTCTTGGGAAACACGTCCTGCAGCCTGTACTTCCTTGTGTCTAACTGCAAGTTGAGCCCATTTCTACCTATTTTTCCCCAGGTGGGAATGTGAGGACAGAATTGAAGATCAGTGACTTCCTACTGAGCTTGGTGCTAAATTCTGACAAAAATGTCCACTGACAGTTCATAGGCTGCATTGGTCTTCTGTGGCAGCATGCCCCTCCTCAGCCAGATCCATGGAGCTCCCCGTGTAGGATCTGAAGTCCCGATTTCAGGTCGTATGAGGCTGTTTCATCAGCATCACCCCTGGTGGACACCGGGGGCCTGTGCTTCCCCTCCTCACATTTGGATACAGCAATAAATGCTAACACTGACATCACATGTACTGTGTGCCAGGCACAGATCAGATGATTTACATGATAAAAAATACATATACTAAAATTCATTTCATCATCACAAGAACACTGAGAGCTAGATGCCAGTATCATCCTCATCTTACGGGGATGCTGTGACTCAGGTTAAATAATCCGCCCAAAGTCACCCAACTATAGGATGGCAAGGCTGGGTTTGAAGCTGGCAGTCAGGCTGTAGAGTTGTGCCCCCAACACCTCACTGCCTTTGGGGACCTTCCCCAGCCCGTCTCCCTGTCTCCGCCCCCCACTACCTCCTCCAGTCTAGACTGCACACTGTGGCTCTCAACAGACAGCAATGTCATCGTGTTCCTCTCTGGGCTGGAGCCCCCAATGGCTTGGTCCTGCCAGTCCCACACTCCAGGCGTGGGGATCAGGACCCCCTTCTCCCTTCCCTCGTCCAGCACCCTCACATGGTTTGTCTGGCTCTGCCACCAAGTTCACCCACATGCCACTTCTAGAAGTGCCCATATGCCCTCCTTATCATAGACCTGCCACTATTCATATCATAATACGACCATGACCTGGTTTATCCATAAATGTTTCAGATAAGAATTCTGGGTCTCTTATGGTTTTCTTCCTTATTATTTTTCAAACCGACTGAAGAAAAGGCTGGTTTATCTTTCCTCAGCAAGGTTAGTATAATTCCAGGGAAATTAAATTCTGCCCCTGAATGCCTAAAATTCCACCATTAGAGATTCATTTCTTTGACTTGAACTTTGTCTTCCCTCTTCCCTTAAAACGAATAGGATCTTAGTAGGAGTTACCAATTGAGCATTTCTAGCCATTATTCTTAGAATGGGTAAGCTGAAAAGATTCTAATCCTGTATCAGCATTTGAAGGAAGGGAGGACAATAAGGAGAACAGAAGAGTATAAGCACCAAATTTAGGAATTGGGAGAAAAGAAAGGTACCAAAAAGAGAGGAAAAGACACAGAAGGGGTTTGCTAGCGATGCCGCAGAGCAACTGATCTGCCCAATGATTTTGTTGCCCCATAGCACACCAACTTGCCCCTGCACTATCACTGACTCGTTGAGCTCAGCATTTTGGCAAAGATTTTCTAGGTGCGGGCTCAAGTTCTTTTTCCTTCCGACTTTCACTCCCCACTCCCCTAACAGCTGATGCATCAGATCTACAGCCACAGAGTCAGGACTTGCAACTGGGACTACCAGCCATTGGTTTGCAGCCCATCTACTTGTCTGCCCACCTGCCCTTCACCAACATTCCTTGGACCTCCACCCACCTCTGACATTTCCAGAAGTGAACTCTCTGAGGTGAAGGTTTTTGCTGCAAGCCAGAGTTTGGGGCACGGAGCCTGGCATCTGAGGTCCTTCAGATAATCCATTGTTTAGATGCTTTCATTTCCAGGAACAAAACCTCTCCCACCCCCACCTCTCCTCTCTGTCCCTTCAAAGGGCACCACTATGTAGCAGCAGAAATGCATCATGATATCATTTCTGATATCCATAGGTTTCAGCAATCAGTAACTGGGTTTTATTCCAGGAAAAAGCAATATTCTTTGACAAGCCATTTGCAGAGCAGTTTAAATGACATTGCAAAGAGTGACACTACAAACCCATGAGCCTGTTTTCTCTGGTCCTATTCACCGAGAAACAGCTAATGTACCCAGGTAAAGAATGTAGATCACATGCGACTTATAACATGAATACAGCACTGGATAAAGAGCCACAGGAAGAGACCACCCTGGTCAGCCACTGCGCTGATGAGACACCCAACCAAGCTGACTCTTTTTCCTTCCTATCTTCGAATGGGAAAATATCATCACCCCCATGTCCTTGAGGGTTTTCTTAAAAGACTTCTGTTCCTTAAACATTTCTCTTCTAGTCACTGATGTGGCCAAGCTCGGGTCTCCACTAGCCCTGGAACTATTGTAACCTGCTTGAATGTGGGGTGTTTCCAGGAGGCAGATGTTTTAACTAGCAGGGGAAAGAAAGGTCTGTTTCTTATTGATGGAACCCTAGCATGTGTAATAGAACTTCAAAGATGCAAGGCCAGATTGGGCAGGCAACATCAAAAGCTTTTGACTGGTGCTGAGTAAACTTTGTATTCTGACATACAAGTTCTTATCTATTCTGCTCCAGACTTGAGAGAGGGAGGCTGCATCTAACCAAATCACATTGTTTTTCCTCACAGCTGCCAACTTGGAAAAATATCAGGACACAAAGGGACCATTAAAAAAAAAAGAAAGAGAGAGAGAAACACACACACACACACACACACACACACACAGACATGTTTTGTTAGTTCCTAAGCAACGCAATATTGCCAAGATGGGGGCTTTTCGGAAAATAAGAAGACATTTGCTACACTACCCATCGACGCCATTCACTCATCCTAATTTTTATCTTTTTATAAAGAAATTAACAGTATGTATTTGGATAAAGTCTGCTACTCCCTACCATCCACTTCACTTCACAGTGTCTCTGTCTCTTTGATAAACATTCACTTTCTAATGAGGCCAAATCAATGGTTTAATTATATCTAAACTCAAACAATGAAGCTATTTCCTTATTAAATTTTTTTAAAAATAATAAATTCACTTATTTTTTAAATTGTTTAAAGGAATTATATTCACTTCTTTGGATTACCTGCTTTTTCCATTATTAAAAAAAAAAACAAAAACAAACCTTTAAAATGTGTTTCATTTCAACATAACTGAATAACATTTCCCCAGTCTGGGAACCAGAGTAAATCAGGAGGGCCATCTTTCTATCAAAGCCTGTATGTGCCTCCCTCATGTGGGTTTGTTTCAAGGCATCCAGTTATTTCCTCTGAGAACATCAATGTGTATCTACACTGGGGAAGAGAGGAAGAGCCCCACAGAAGGGAAATTAGTTTTAAACCTGAGGTTTCCCTCCTACATTAAGAACACATTTATTTAATCAGAGGGTCCTTCTGAGGTTCTTGTGTGTGGGTTCCGTCAGGGACAGAATCGCAGCTCCAGCCCACCTGCCGCAGAGCTTGCCCTCGGGGACCTCTCCGAAGCAGGCAGTTCTGCCTTCTCATCCTTCCTTTGAAGCTTTGAAACTCGACTCCATAGCCCAACTCCATCCTAATTTCCTCCTGCCTCTCAGCTCTGTGCCTCTGTGGTCACATCCATATTTAGAGAAGCTTAAACAGGAGACCCTGTAGACCAGTGCCATGATACTCACCTTGGGTGCGGTTCAGAAACCCAGGGCCCTCCTAGCCGAAGGATGGACCAGGGACCCGGAGTGTCAGCCCCACCTGGATGCTTGTAGAAAATGCAGACTCTCGGGTCCTGCCCCAGACCTATTGAGTCAGAATCTGCATCTTAACAAGCTCCTTAGGAAACCTGTGTGCACATAAGTTTTGAGAAGCGCTACCCCAGAGCTCTTCAATGTACACCTGCCCAGGCTCCAACCCTGAGGTTTTGGGGACGATCTGCAGTGAATTCATGGATTCTGTGTCTCAAAAGTGCCCGCAGTGATCTGCTGCGCCTTAAGTCTAAGAATCAGTAGTGAGATGTTCAAAGGTATCAGACAGACCCAACTTGCAATTTTGGCTTCTTTACTTATTAACCCGTGACACTGAGCTACTTAGAAATGAGCTAAAGGGACCCAGAGATTCTTAACATTCAGGGAACTACGTGTAATAAGGCCCCTCAAAGAGCCCAGGGAATGGCCATCTTTGAGGTCCCTGATTTTCCTTCTATCCTTCCCTGTCCTTGTCATGTCTTCAACCCAGAAAACTTTTCCACTCTCCTCTCTGCTTCCAAGGTCTGGCCATCTACCGGAGAAGGCATTTTGAGAAGGCTGTTTTCCTCTGATGCTACTCCTCAAGGCCCTTTCTGCCTCCTTTTTTTTTTTTAAATAAATTTATTTATTTATTTAGGCTTCATTGGGTCTTTGTCGCTGCGTGCGGGCTTTCTCAGAGTCACCACAACCCCTTCCTTTCTCTGTCCCTGTGTTCCCTTCAGTGGCTGGCCATGTTCCTCATGCTGAGAGGATACCCAATAAAAATCAGTTAAGTCTAATCGAAGTCATTCTCATGAGTTCCTTGAATTGCCATTCCAAAAAATCCTCTCTTTTATACATCAAGGCCAGGAGAAAAGAGGTATTTCTATTGAATATTGGTTTATAAAGGCCACATCTTTACAAGCAAAAGTAAGCAGAATATTGAGGCAATTCATTTATTCAGTGAAGCGATTATTAGACCAATAACCTATAATTGAAAGAAACATACGCATTTAAAGACTAATTTATTTAGCATATTCTACTGTCAAGCCTGATAGTATTAATTATCAGAGTAAGACATTATTTTGACTTTGGTTTCTGACAGAAGAGTGACTTTACAGTATCTTTCACTCATTGATACTTTAATTAAAGAAGTCCAATGGGGTCCCCCCATTCTCATTAGGTGGGTTTTACAGTGACAAGGAAGTGGGTGGGATGAGGGTTGAAGGGGGTTGTGCCACCGGAAGTGGTGTAGGAGGTGGGGCTAGACCACTCAGATTCATTGGATAATCTCTCACCCTCCACACCATTTGCCCTAGGTCAATACATTCTTGACTCACTTGATTAAAAAGTGGACAACTGCCCTGGATGATTCATAGGCCAGATGATACTGACCCAATAACCCAGAGGTTCCACTTCAATTATAGAGGCAAATGAAAAATTCCTCGCTGGTAAAGAATGAAGTATTTCTCAGGGAGAAAACTGGTAGCAAATAGTCCTCTATCCTGAACAGAGAATGCCATCATCTCCATGACTCTCACACACAATGGGATTCTTCTTTGAGGACCATAAGAAAACAGGGGTCTCTTTTTCAGCTGGGAGACAGGTCAATAGCAAGGGCAGGATTAAATCCTCACAGCTCTGTCTTCTGAGCAGAGTGGGCTGATCCCCACAGTAAGAGTGGCACCCAATCCTTTCATGTGGGCCTGTACTACAAGCATCATGGCCATTCTTTTTGTTTGAGAGCCCACTCTGTGCCAGGTGTTTCACATACAATATCTCATTTAATCTTTACAATCACCCTGCAGTAAATAGTCCAATTATTCCTTTTGACAGATGAAAAAACTGTAACTCAATGAGGTTAAGTAACTTGTCCCAAATCATTCAGTTAATAAGCTACAGAGCTGGGCTCAGTACCAAGTCCCCTGGCTCTGAATATGTCTTGCATCATAACTGGTCTTCTTGAGGCAGAGTCTCCAGGGTCTGATCCACGTTGCCTCCTCTTCCTCACTCTATGCTCTCCTAAACGAAACTGTGCAGGTTATCCCTCCTATTTCTGGTTTCATGTCCGGTCGCTTTGTAAGAAGCCCACTTGCCTCAAGCTTACATTGATCCATCAAAGAGGGCAATGACTTCAATTCACTTTTTATGGAAAGGATTTGATAAAGTCTTTGGTCTCCTTGAGGCTGCATGTTTTTGTGTATGTGTGTGTGTGTGTTTTTATTCTTTTTTTATTGGAGTATAGTTGCTTTACAATGTTGTGTTAGCTTCTGCATGTTTTATATTTCTTTGTGGCCCTGACCACCACTTAGATAATGTCTCAAACTCACCTTGGGTTCTCCATACCTGTTACTGAATGATTAAATGAGGGAAGGACTGCTAAATGCTATTGAGGTAGTAATTCCACACTTCTGCTCTGACCACAAATGATCTATTTAATTGATTTTAGTGACTCTGCAGTAGCTGTTACATTACCTCAGGGCAAAATTACTCATTTCTTGTTTCTAAGACCTAGGAATTTATATGCAGAATATGTAATAATCTATTTTATCAAATACCCACTCCTATTTAAATAAAAATAGCTTGCTGCAGAGTGTAACAGCCCTGGATACGCAAAATAAGGACAGGTGACTTATGAGTTTGCACAAAAGAGTCTTCTGTCCTGGACACAGCTGTTTCAGAAAAACACAGCTAAGAGTATAGAAGGAAGCCGGGTAGGTAAATATTAGAAGAGGCCTTTTAAAAGCAGCCCTGGCTATTGTAAATAGAGCTGCATTGAACATTGTAGCAACCTAAGTGTCCATTGACAGATGAATGGATAAAGAAGATGTGGCACATATATACAATGGAATATTACTCAGCCATAAGAAGAAATGAAACTGAGTTATTTGTAGTGAGGTGGATGGACCTAGAGTCTGTCATACAGAGTGAAGTAAGTCAGAAAGAGAAAAACAAATACTGTATGCTAACACATATATGTGGGATCTAAAAAAAAAAAAAGCTCATGAAGAACCTAGGGGCAGGACGGGAATAAAGACACAGGCTTACTAGAAAATGGACTTGAGGACAAGGGGAGGGGGAAGGGTAAGCTGGGACAAAGTGAGAGAGTGGCATGGACATATATACACTACCAAATGTAAAACCGATAGCTAGTGGGAAGCAGCCACATAGCACAGGGAGATCAGCTCAGTGCTTTGTGACCACCTAGAGGGGTGGGATAGGGAGGGTGGGAAGGAGAGAGATGCAAGAGGGAAGAGATATGGGGACATATTTATATGTATAGCTGATTCACTTTGTTATAGAGCAGAAACTAACACACCATGGTAAAGCAATTATACTCCAATAAAGATGTTAATAAATAAATAAATAAATAAATAAATAAATAAAAAGCATCCCTGACCACTGGATCCTTAGGATGTGTTTGTTAGACAAGGATACCCTAATAATGTTTAGTATTGATATAGCATTTGACAATGCAACAGACAGGCAACGAGAAGGCTGTTCTCCTAAAGATGAGCAAGTAGGGACATGAGAGACCAAGCTCATGACTTCAGACCAGGCAGTAAGTCACCCAACAGCAAGGAGCAAAGACCCAGGCTGGGACTGCCTGCATGACGGTCTACAAACAGCAGAGCTGACAGGAAAGGAATTTTTATCTCCAAGCCCAGCATCTCAACCACTCCATCAAAGCCGACAGTGGGTAGAAGTATACTGCGGAGGGGAAAAAGAAAAGGGAGCTGGATACTGGCAGAGAGCACCCCGTGCTCTCCTGCCCACTTCCCTGAATCTCTCAGGCCTGATGGTACCACTGGAGCAGTGTCCACTGCCTGCTACTTCCCAATAGTAGGTGGTGTTTGCAAAGCCCATGACACTTTTCAGTGCCCGCCTCTTTTTCATCCTTCCTCTTCAGCCCCCAACTCCCTAAATTAGTGCTGGCATAAAGAGCACTCCTCCTCATCCCCTCACTGTGGTCAAGTTACAAGAAGCCCTGGCTTTGGGGTCAGGTTCACCTGTGTTTGAATCCAGGGATCGCTATTTGCAATCATGTGATATTGAGCAAGTGACTTCATCTTGCAAAGCTTCCTTTTCCTTCTCTTCAAAATGGGCATAATATCATCTGCCTCATAGCGTTCCAGTCGGGACTGAATGCTAAAATATAGACTAAGAATCATGGGGCTTCCTTGGTGGCACAGTGGTTGAGAATCCGCCTGCCAATGCAGGGGACACAGGTTCGATCCCTGGTCTTGGAAGATCCCACATGCCGTGGAGCAACTAAGCCCAAGTGCCACAACTACTGAGCCTGTGCTCTAGAGCCTGTGAGCCACAACTACTGAGCCCGCGCACCACAACTACTGAAGCCCACGCACCTAGAGCTCGTGCTCCACAATGAGAGAACCCACCACAATGAGAACCCACTGCAAGGAAGAGTAGCCCCTGCTCGCTGCAACTAGAGAAAGCCCGCGTGCAGCAACAAAGACCCAACACAGCCAAAAATAAATAAAAGAGAGAAAGAAAGAAAGGAAGGAAGGAAAGAAGGAAGGAAGGACGGAGGGAAGAAAGAATCTAACCAAACGCCTGACATAGGCACCCATGCTCCGTAAATCCTAGTTCCCTTCCCTGTTGCTCTTACTTTCTGTCCCTCATAAGCTGCTCCATCTTCTGCTGGGACGTAACTAGGAACAGCTGGGAAATACCTGGTGAGGGTTTGCTTCATTCCATATGTCCTTGAAATGAATCTTCTGTCCTCTGTGTTCCTCTTCTCACCATTAAACCCACTTCCTTTCATCTCTGGGGAAATCTGGAAACCAGAAGATGCTCTGGCCTCCTATGGCAAAGTACTGGGATTGATCTGGGTTAACAATGTCCCAGAGTGGTCTGCACT
The DNA here is from genome assembly GCF_028564815.1 of Eubalaena glacialis. Lineage (NCBI taxonomy): Eukaryota > Metazoa > Chordata > Mammalia > Artiodactyla > Balaenidae > Eubalaena > Eubalaena glacialis. The sequence continues at coordinate 45,060,001 of NC_083718.1, read as the reverse complement.
GACTGACATCCCGGTTTCCCCAGAACTCACCCAGTATTAGCACTGAAATTCCCATATCCCTGGAAACACCTCATCCCAGATAAACCAAAGCTGTTGGTCACCCTCACTGTCTGCAAGGTAGTTTCAGAGACAAACAGAAAGCTCATAACTTCTCAGATTTGCAGATAGGAGCAAGTGACAAATAAAACTCAGTCAAAAATCTATCTGAGACACAGGAGTCCCATGTTCCTGTGGCTGAGTGTTCTTGTCAGGCAACAGAGGGTCACTTGAGAGTGGTCTCATATGGGACCTCAAACACCATTCTTTCAGATGGCCCACAGGCTGGTCGTGACAGGCAATGGAAGAAATTCAAGACACCTTTTTCTTATGGTACAAAGAATACTCTTCAGGCCTTGCTGCTGAATAAGAAGATAGCAAATGCATACCCAGAGGTGAGGTTGTTACAGTACTAATCTACTGACACTGCTGACCCAGGCAAAGCAATGTTCCCAGGCCAGGAAGTGGGTTTCTCTATCCTTGCAACATAAGAGAACAAAAGCCTACACACCAGAATCATTTAGACGTTGAGGGAATCCCAACTCTTTCACACTTTCCAGGTTGTGAGACCTGGAAAAACTGCTTAATTCCTCTATGCCTAGACTTCCTGGACTAATAGTACATATATTATAGGGTAGTTGTAAAGAATTAATAAAATAATCCATGTGCAATGCCTAACACAGCTTTCATTTCTGGTATTACGGAAGATCAGATTACTTGAAGACCCTCCCAATATGAAACACCTAGAAAATACTGAATAGATTATAATAAAAGTCTTTTTAAAAGCAATAACTGGATTTATAAGAAAGTGAGGGAAATTTCCAGAGACACAAAATAAAGAGAGAACTGAAAACCAGTGTAGAAACGCTGAGCTGATGCTGTAGCTGCCAGTGGGAAGGCTGCCACATTTGGTAATGCAAGGGCTTGGGTGTGAATGTCCACATGAGGTCAAGGAGATTAGACCTAGAGTCCATATAATGCAAAGAAGAGAAATGCAGACACCTCCCCCTCCTCTTCCTACAGAAAGCCAGAAGCCTTGATGTGCTTTCCTAGTTGTAGGAAGGAGTAAATAAAATCTACATTCAAACTCAGGAAGATGATCAAGTAGCTTAGCTATCTCAAATTGAGCCTGGATAAAGAAAAGAAATAGTCTCCTCTGATAATTCATGAGCACAGGCTTGCCTTCATATGGGTTTGGGGTTCAACTTTGCTCTAGATGCATGATATAGAAAAATTAATATAGAGAGTGAGTAGGGCCTACGACTCTGATGTGCCTGGCAGAAACAAATAAAAAAATTTCCCTGGAGGGACATAATCTTTCTCAAGCTGGAATAGTCCCTCAGATAAATGTCCACAACCATAGTGACAATCCAGATTTAGGAAGGACACAAGGAAGCAATCCACAATGGGCTAAAGTCAGCAAGTTCAGCAAATAGCAGAATTTTAACCCCTGATAACCCTAACCTAAAATAAACTATCATAATTAAGCTAAAAACTAAAGATGTTTAAAATCATTAAATACATTAAAGAATTTTTTAAAAGACACAATAAAACGATGATTATTGTGGGAAAAGAATTAAATAGAATTTCTAGAAATGAAAAACAGTCATAGTTTAACCAGAAAATTAGATATAGCCAAAGAGAGAATCAGTAAACTGAACAATGAATATGAGGATGAGATATCCGAAGATGCGAAGTGAGGGCACCCAAATTGCAGCCAAGAAAGACAAAGATATGTGAAACAGAGGCTAAGATTTGAGGATGATAGGATGAGAAATTTCAACACAGATCTAATGGGAATTCCAGAAGAAGAAAAGTAAGATAATATTCAAAAAAATAAGGGCTGAGTTTTAAGAATTAAAAAAAAAGATGTAAGCTCATGAGCCTTGAGTGTAATAAAAATTAATTTATACCTAAACACATTACAGTGAAAGTGCATAACATTAAAAACACAGATTTTTAAATAAAACTATAGAAAAAACACAGAATACTTTAAAAATAATTATTATTAGATGAACAGCAGCTCTTCCAACATTTTATTATGAATTTTTCAAACTGAGCAAAGTTGGTAGTGCTTTACAGTGAACACCTATATTCCCATTACTTAGATTCTACCATTTATATTTTATTCAGTTTAACTGTATTTGCTTTATCACATATCTATCCTTTATCCATCTCTGTATTCATCCATCAGTCCCTCATTAACTTTTTGTTGTTGTTATTTTATTTCATTTGGAGATGTTTTTCATATGTGTGCATTTCAAAGTAAATTACAGGTATGACTACACTTCTCCCTAAATGCTTCAGTAAGAATATCATTAAATAGAGTTCAAACTTTGTTCACAGGTGCTTTATTTTTATGTCAAATTTACATACAATGAAACGCACAAATCGTAAGTGTAAATTTCTATGTGACCTAAACCTCTATCAAATATAAAACAGTGCCATTGGGCTTCCCTGGTGGCGCAGTGGTTGAGAGTCTGCCTGCCAATGCACGGGACACGGGTTCGAGCCCTGGTCTGGGAAGATCCCACATGCTGCAGAGCAGCTGGGCCCGTGAGCCACAGTTACTGAGCCTGCGCGTCTGGAGCCTGTGGTCTGCAACAAGTGAAGCTGCGGTGGTGAGAGGCCCGCGCGCCGCGATGAAGAGTGGCCCCCGCTTGCCACAACTGGAGAAAGCCCTCACACAGAAACGAGGACCCAACACAGCCATAAATAAATAAATAAAATAAATTAAAAATTAAAAAAAAAAACAGTGCCATCACCCCAGAAAGTTCCCTCATGTGCCTTTCTAGTCAATCCCCATCCCCATCCCCTCAAAGGTAACCATTATACTGATTTTTTTTTTCTGTCATAGATTAGTTTTACCTATCCTGAAATTACACATAAGGGAACTCCTACATTTTTTGTATAAGGCTTCTTTCACTTACCATACTGATTTTCATTGTCATCCATGATGTTGCCTGTATCAGTAGTTCATTCCTTTTTATTGCTAAATAGTTTTCCATTATATGAATACCACAGTTTGTTTTTCTATCCCCCTAATGATGGACACCTGACTTCTTTACATTTTAGAGATTATGAAAAAAGCTGCTATGAACAAGCCTTTTTGTGAACATATTTTTTTGTTTTTCTTGGGTAAATACCTAAGAATGGAATTGCTGGGATCATAGAATAGGTGTGCATTTATATTACACTACCAGACCTTTCTCCAAATTGGTTGTACAATTTTACATTCTCAATGATGTATGAGAGTTCCAGTTGGTACACATCTTTGTCAACATTTACTGTTGTCAGTCTTTTTAATTTTAGCCAATCTAGTGGGTGTGTAGTGGTAGTTCATTGTGCTTTTAGTTTACATTTCACTGATGACTAATAATGTTGAATACTTTTTCATGTGCCTACTGGCCAGTTGTCTACCTTTTTTATGAAGTATCTATTCAAATCTTTTGCTGACAACAGTCTTTTGCATGGCAACAAATTAAAACAGAAAACAACAGAATAATATTTCATCAGTGAGGGTCCAGTAAGAAACCACACCAGCAATTTAAGCAGTGAAAGCTTAACATAATGAATTATTAACTAATAAAATGTGGTTAACAACTAAAACAGGCAAAACAAACCCTAAGGCATAGATAGATAGAAACTACAGAAAAAAAAAAACCTGCTACCCTTAGGGATTGAAGGAAAGTGAACAAGAAAGGAATTTAAAATCCCAGAGGACAGTCAATAAAAAATAATAATAATAAAATCTCAGAGGACAGGAACCTGCAGAGCTGAAATTTAGACCTCTAAGGAGAGGGTATGGATGCCATTGAAGTGGTAACAAAGAAATTGACCACCAAGTGAGCCATTAAAGCTAAGAGACACCCTCCAATGTGGTAACAAAGAAACTGGCTGGAGGGTGCCACAAATAAATAAGGATCTCTACACCTTGATCTGCTCATCCTGGTGAGACAAAAAACAGAACACCAGAAGGAAAAAAGTTTCCTTTTCCTCTTCCTCTTCCAGCATTGTAATGTCCCTCTGGTGCCCTCTCTTGGCAGAACCTAACATGGAACCTTCTTGCAAGGGAGAAACACAATCTACAGAGTTCAGGTGTGATATCACAAAGCATGAAAAATAAGGGTAGATTTGGAGCTGAGAGGCAAGAAATCAAAAACAGGCACAAAGATCTTCCAAGTGCTGAGAAAAAGAAATACCTGTGAACCTAGAATTCTATACCCAGTTAACCTATCATTCAAGAGTAAAGACATAACAATGACTAAAAATGGTTTTTCTTTGTTATACTTCATATAATACATACAAGAGAAAATATGTAACAGAGAGGTAAATTAAGACTTTTTCAGTAGGGGGCTTTAACACCCCACGTACACCAATGGACAGATCATCCAAACAGAAAATAAATAAAGAAACACAAGCTTTAAATGACACAATAGACCAGATAGATCTAATTGATATTTATAGGACAGTCCACCCAAAAGTGGCAGAATATACTTTCTTCTCAAGTATACACAGAATATTCTCCAGGAGAGTTCACATCTTGGGTCACAAATACAGCCTCAGAAAATTTAAGAAAATTGAAACTGTATCAAACATCTTTTCTGACCACAACGCTATGAGATTGGAAATCAATTACAGGAAAAAAACTGTAAAAAAACACAAAAACAGTGTACTACTAAATAATCAAGATATCACTGAAGAAATCCAAGAAGAAATAAAAAGATACATAGAAACAAATGACAACTAAAACACAACAACCCAAAACCTATGGAATGCAGCAAAAGCAGTTCTAAGAGGGAAGTTTATAGCAATTCGATCTCACCTCAAGAAACAAGAAAAATCTCAAATAAACAATCTAACCCTACACCTAAAGAAACTAGAGAAAGAAGAACAAAGAAAACCCAAAGTCAGTAGAAGGAAAGAAATCATAAAGATCACAGCAGAAATAAATGAAATAGAAATGAAGAAAACAGTAGCAGAGATCAATAAAACTAAAAGCTGGTTCTTTGAGAAGATAAACAATATTGATAAACCCTTAGCCAGACTCATCAAGAAAAAAAGGGAGAGGACACAAATCAATAAAATTAGAAATGAAAAAGGAGAAAACACAACTAACACCACAAAAATACAAAGGATTATAAGAGACTACTACAAACAACTACATGCCAATAAAATGGACAACCACAAAGAAATGGACAAATTCTTGGAAAGATACAATTTTCCAAGACTGAACCAGGAAGAATTAGAAAATATAAATAGACCTTTCACAAGTAATGAAATTGAAACCATAATTAAAAATCTTCCAACAAACAAAAGTCCAGGACCAGATGGCTTCACAGGCGAATTCTATCAAACATTTAGAGAAGAGCTAACACTGATCCTTCTCAAACTCTTCCAAAAAATTGCAGAGGGAGAAACACTCCCAAATTCATTCTACAACGTCACCATCACCCTGATACCAAAACCAGAAAAACATATCACAAAAAAAGAAAATTATAGACCAATATCACTGATTAACATATATGCAAAAATCCTGAACAAAATACTAGAAAACTTAATCCAACAGCATATTAAAAGGATCATACAGCACAATCAAGTGGGATTTATCCCAGGGATGCAAGGATTCTTCAATATGTGCAAGTCAAACAACGTGATACACCACATTAACAAATTGAAGAATAAAAACCATATGATCATCTCAATAGACACAGAAAAAGCTTTTAACAAAATTCAACACCGATTTATGATAAAAACTCTCCAGAAAATGGGCAGAGAGGGAACCTACTTCAACATAATAAAGGCCATATATGACAAACCCAGAGCAAACATCATACTCAATGGTGAAAAAATGAAAACATTTCAACTAAGATCAGGAACAAGACAAGGATGTCCACTCTCACCACTCTTATTCAACATAGTTTTGCAAGTCCTAGCCATGGCAATCAGAGAATAAAAGGAAATAAAAGGAATACAAATTGGAAAAGAAAAATAAAACAGTCACTGTTTGCAGATGACATGATACTATACATAGAAAATCCTAAAGATGCCACAGAAAACTACTAGAACTAATCAAAGAATTTGGTAAGGTTGCAGGATACAAAATTAATGCACAGAAATCTCTGGCATTCCTATACACTAACAACAAAAAATCAGAAAGAGAAATTAAGGAAACACTCCCATTTACCATCACAACAAAAAAATAAAATACCTAGGAATAAACCTGCCTAAGGAGGCAAAAGACTTGTACTCAGAAAACCGTAAAACACTGATGAAAAAAATCAAAAATGACATAAACAGATGGAGAAATATGCCATGTTTTTGGATTGGAAGAATCAATATTGTGAAAATGATATAGTACCCAAAGCAATCTACAGATTCAGTGCAATCTCTATCAAACTACCAACGGCATTCTTCACAGAATTAGAACAAAAAATTTTACAATTCATATGGAAACACAAAAGACCCCAAATAGCCAAAGCAATCTTGAGAAAGAAAAATGGAGTTGGAGGAATCAGGCTCCCCAGCTTCAAACTATACTACAAAGCTACACTAATCAAGACAGTATGGTACTGGCAGAAAAACAGAAATATAGATCAATGGTACAGTGTAGAAAGCCCAGAGATAAAACCACGCACATATGGTCACCTAATTTACAACAACAAAGGAGGCAAGAACATACAATGGAGAAAAGACAACCTCTTCAATAAGTGGTGCTGGGTAAACTGGACAGCTAAGTGTAAAAGAATGAAATTAGAACACTACCTAACACCATACACAAAAATAAACTCAAAATGGATTAAAGACCTAAATGTAAGACCAGACACTATAAAACTCTTACAAGGAAAATATAGGAAAAATACTCTTTAACAAACCACAGCAAGATCTTTTTTGACCCATCTCTGAGAGTAATGGAAATAAAGCCAAAAATAAACAAATGGGACCTAATTAAACTTAAAAGCTTTTGCACAACAAAGGAAAGCATAAATAAGACAAAAAGACAACCCTCAGAATGGGAGAAAATATTTGCAAATGAAATAATGGACAAAGGATTAATCTCCAAAATATACAAACAGCTCATGTCAAAAAAACAAACAATTCAATTAAAAAATGGGTGGAAGACCTAAATAGACATTTCACCAAAGAAGACATACAGATGGTCAAGAGGCACATGAAAAGATGCTCAACATCACTAATTATTAGAGAAATGCAACTCAAAACTACAATGAGGTATCACCTCACACTGGTCAGAATGACCATTATTTAAAAATCTAGAAACAATAAATGCTGGAAAGGGTGTGGAGAAAAAGCAACCCTCCTGCACTGTTGGTGGGAATGTAAATTGATACAACCACTAAGGAAAACAGTATGGAGGTTCCTTTAAAAACTAAAAATAGAAATACCATATGACCCAGCAGTCCCACTACTGGGCATATGCCCTGAGAAAACCATAATTCAAAAAGAGACATGTACCACAATGTTCATTGCAGCACTATTTACAATAGCCAGGACATGGAACCAACCTAAATGTCCATCAAAAGATGAATGGATAAAGAAAATGTGTCACATATATATAATGGAATATTACTCAGCCATAAATAGAAGTGAAATTGAGTTATTTGTAGTGAGGTGGATGGATCTAGAGTCTGTCATACAGAGTGAGGTAAGTCAGAAAGAGAAAAACAAATACTGTATGCTAACACATATATATGGAATCTAAAAAAAAAGAAAAAATAAATAGTACTGATGAACCTAGTGGCAGGGCAGGAATAAAGACGTAGATATAGAGAATGGACTTGAGGACACAGAGGTGGGGAGGGGGAAGCTGGGGCGAAGTGAAACTAGCATCAACATATATACACCGCATGTAAAATAGTTAGCTAGTGGGAAGCAGCAGCATAGCACAGGGAGATCAGCTTGGTGCTTTACGATGACCTAGAGAGGTGGGACAGGGAAGGTGGGATAGGGAAGGTGGGAGGGAGGCTCAAGAGGGAGGGGATATGGGGATATATGTATGCATATGGCTGATTCACTTTGCTGTACAACAGAAACTAACACAGTATTATGAAGCAATTATACTCCAATAAAGATCTATTTTTTAAAAAAAGACTTCTTAGGCAATGAAAAACTGAGAATATATAACTAACAACCTCTCAATGCAAGAACCACTAAAGTGCTTTCCTTCAAAAAAAAACTTTGAATTCAGAAGGAAAAATAACATGAAAGAAAAAAATGGTAAGCCAAAAAATTGGTAAACTTATGAGTAAATATAAATAAAAAAGGACAGTATAAATCAATAATGATTTTAAGAACACTAATTCGTGGTATAAAAGCAAAGTATAGTTGAAATGTTGGACAATAATATGGTGGATGGAAGGAAATGTTAAATGTTAAAATGTTAAAATGTTTTAAGCTCCTTGTATTTTTGGAAGGAGGATAGCGATCAAGGCCTTACCATCTAACAATCCAGAAAACAGTATGACTGGTACTGCCTGCAGGTGTACAACACAATCTTGGATGACAGTTTCTAATATAATGTGCTATATAATGTTAAGGTTGCCTCTAAATAACAAAAATAAAATGAACAGTCTTAAAATCAGTAGAATAGAGAAAAGAATAAAGAGAGCTTGATCAACTCAAAATAAAGTAGGAACGGAAGGAAAAAAGAAAAAATTAAACCACAAAAAAATGGAAAACACAAATCTTTGGGAGAAATAAATCTAAATATATTAGTAATTCCAATAAATATAAATGAAATAAACTTCCCAAGTAAAAGATGAGGTTTTTTGTTGTCTTTTCAAAAAATCAGTTATATATACTGCATAAAAGACATATAAAAGCATAGAAATATTATAAGTGAAAGGACGGAAAAAAGACATCAGATAAATACTATCTAATAGAATGCTGCTGTCACCATGTTAATATCAGATGAAATAGATTTCAAGAATTATTAGAGATAAAGAGACACTTTATAATGATAAAGAGAACAATTCATCAGAAAACTAAGAAAATTTACAAACTTCTATTGACATAGCTTTGAAATGTACAAAACAAAAATTAATAGACTTTCAAGAAGAAATTGAAAAATCCATCATCACAGTAAGAGATGATAATATACTTCTTTCAAATTAGTAAATCAAGCGGATAGAACAATCAATAATGACATAGAAGATTCAACAACACAATTAACAAAGTTTACCTAAAGTCATATAAAGAACTTTTCAGGCAACTCTACAGAATATATTTTTTTCAAACACATGTAAAACACTAACAAGACTTGGTCATATGCTAGGCTGCAAAGCAAGTTTCAATAAATACCAAAGTATTGATATCATACAGATCAAATGCCTTGACCATTACACAAGTAAGTTAGAAGTTAATTACAAAAAATATTTGATGATGTTAAAAGCACACTTCTAAGTAAAATGGGTAATATATCCCTTTTCAGTAGTGAAATTAGTGGCCGCAGAATAGAGAGAAAGAACCTGGCCTCTAAGCATAATGAATGTGCAATCTTGATTCCCCTAGGCTTGTCTGCCCAACAATTGACTTCTGGGAACTGAAAAGCACTTTCACCTGAAAAGTTTGGCTTATCATAGTCACCTGGAGCAGACATATCCAGGTGGAAAGTTTCCCTTTCACTCTTCCGAAGGACAAAATTACTGTCTTAAAGCTGAATTGGGCTGTCAGCGCTCCAAAATGCTTGAGATAAGAGGATGCTCACTGGGATTGGAGTGTGTAACTGATGGGTGAGGGGAACCCTAAGAACAAACATGCTTCAGTGTTTATCCAGAGCTGTCCCCAAGAAGAGACAGTGCTGGTCTATAAGCCTGTCTTCTATTGAAGTTCTAGGCCCTAGAGCAGGGGTTTCAGTCTGGCAGGACAAGAGTCTAGAAAAGAGAAGTAAGTGTGCACTTCATGCAGCAACATGGACTGAGGGCAACAATAGAAAGGGTGTCCAGCTCTCTGGATCCTAATCTGCACACCCCAGCATCCCATTGCTCTAACATGACATACCATGAGAGCATCCCTGTACATACCATGACATACCATGAGAGCATCCCTGCACAAATGGCAGAGTAAATCATTCTACCTTAAATGAAATATGGTGGCAACCTAATTTATCGGTCTGCCTCTGGCGAGTTTGGTGAATATAACTCTAGTCCTCTGGAGTGTACATTCTCAGCAGGGGCAATATCGCCCCCAAGGGGGCAAAATTTGATTGGGAGGGTAAAAATACTTAAATATTACAACTTACAGCCTTCCAAAGGACCATAGCACATAAATAGACATACAGTATATAAAATTTCATGGGGGAGAGGAGACAACTAGGGGAAAATTTTAAGTCTAAAAAGGCTCCATGAGGGGGCAACAATTTAAAAAAAAAAGGAGGAGGGGTTGAGAAATACCCCTCTAGAGGATAATATCTGTGAGTAGACAGATACATATGAGTCTGACAAGCAGATTCTGCCCTAAAGTAATTCTACACCTAGGCACCAGCCAGACTAATTGACCAACCTCTCCGTCATTAACAGCTTTTAAACTTCAGGAAAAGGTATCAATCACTTTGATAAAAGGCCACAGAACTCAACTCTCAATTTTCCAATCAACCTCTCAACAAATATTTATTTGGTAGTTTCTACGTCTGTACAATTTATTAGCCACTAGCCACATGTGGCTACTGAGCACTTGAAATGTGGGTGGTCCAAATGGAGAAGTTGAGAGATATTCCTTCACAAACCTCTCTTACTGCCGAGTGTTTTGCTTGGTATGAGTTATATCTTTGGGGCTTTTATAACAAAAATACCATAGACTGGGTGGCTTAAACAACAGAAATTTATTTCTCACAGTTCTGGCACCTGGAAGTCCAGGATCAAGATGTTGGCCGATTTGGTATCTGCTGAGGGCCCGCTTCCTGTTTCATAGACTGACATCTTCCTGCTGTGTCCTCACGTGGCAGAAGGGGGTGAAGGGTCTCTCTGGGGGAGTTTTTATAAGGGCACTAATCCCACTCATAAGGGCTCCACTCTTATGACCTAATCACCCCCCAGAAACCTCACATCCAAATACTATCACAATGGGGACTCAGTTTCAACATATGAATTTGGGGGGACACAATCATTCAGTCTATAGCAGTATGCCAAGAATGTGAGGCACTCATGCTTTTTACGTGGGACATTTATCGGATTTGTGTTTGCAGTAAGCAACCTTGAAGGATGAGATAATATCTCCCTCTGGGAAAAAGAGCGGGCTTGCCTGCTGCTCTCTATTAAAGACTGAGGTTCCCAAGCTCTAAGTTCCTCGACTGTGATATAAACTCACGTGCAGCATCTATCTGGGCCCTCTGTGTCACCTTCATAGGACTTATTAGTTTTCTATTACAGAGTAATAAATTATCACAAACTTGGCAACTTAAAATAATACTCACTTACTAGCTCATAGTTCTGAAGGTCATGAGGCCACACAAAGTTCTCTGCTCAGGGTCTCAAAAGCTGAAATTACAGTACTACCAGGCTGAGTTCTCATCTGGAGACTCAGGAAAAATCCACTTCCAAGCTCATTCAGGTTGTTGGCAGAACTTAATTCCTTGTGATTGTATAACTGAGGTCTCCGTTTCCCTTGCTGGCTGTCAGCAGGGGCAACTCTGGGCTCATAGAAGCCACCTGCATTCCTTGTCATGTGGCCCCTCCATGTCAAAGCCAACAATTTCTTACCGTAAATCCCTCCTGTGTTATTAATCTCTCTGACTCTCTCTCTCTCTGACCTCTAGCCCCATATTTAAAGAGGTCAGACCCACCTGGTTAACCTCAATTCTTAAAATCTATTTTAAGGTCAACTGATTTGAGGTCTTAATTATATCTGAAAAATCCCCGCACAGCAGTGTTTGGTTGAATAACAAGGAGAAAGTGTGTGTATGTAAGGAGATGGGAATGTCTCGGGCCATCTTGGAATTCTGCTGATTACAGGGGACCAGGGCAACTGAAGCAAAGATGTTGATGCTTACACTGCTTGCCGTGCCATGAGTAATAAAGTCCTTTTTCTCTGGCCTAAGAATCTCATCTCTTCTCTCAGCATCCGTGAAACAGGGTAAGTAGCTTGTCAGAAGGGTAAATTCAAATCCCAGACCTGCCATAAAATATACACTGGATTTGAAATGACAATATTTTGGATATATGTGATTAAGTAAGGTATATTATTAAAATTAATTTTACCTGTTTAGTTTTACTTTTTAATGTGGTTCCTAGAAAAATTAAAATTACATCTGGAGGAGGTTTGCATTATATTTCTATCAGGTAGTGCTGGTCCGTATGCCTGGCTACGATTGAAATCTGAGGCTCTTTGGCAGGGGTTACAGTCTGGCAACACATCTGTGTCCTACAAATATTTTGTTGTCAGGACAGTGTTCAAATTCTTTATTATTTAGATGTCTTTAAGAGGGGTATGTATCTTCTAGTATACCTCAGGCCCCACCACTCCACATGGTTTTTCACCTGGTCCATTTATGCATTTACTTCACCCACTGACTTCTATATTTCGATTGTGTGACTCTTGTAGTCACACCTATACTTTTGTTGGGTTATTAAAAGACACTAACACAGGAGGGCAACCAAAGAACAGCATTCAACCAAAGGTTAACCTGCATGGCCCAAAAGGGCTGTAAGAGCTTCAGAAGGAAGCAGTCCTTATGGGCAGGGTGGTGGCCATGAGTCAAGAGACCTGGTTCTAGACCCAGCTCTGTCACTGATTTCACTGGGAGACCTTGAGCAAGTCAGTTTCCCACTGTGGGTTCCCATTCCCTCCATGGCAGTGAAGGATAGAACTAGAAGGCCTCAAAGTTCCTTTCTGAAGACCTACAAGTGATGGCTTGCAGGCAAAAGCAATCAGAGAGAGCTACGCAGAAGGACAGGACTTGAAAATACTTGCTTCTCTGTCCTTTGCACATCATTTCCTTGCTGTCATTGGCCCTAAAAGAAGGGAGAGAGTCAAGGAGAAGACTCAAAGTCCTACAAAGCTCCAGTGCATAGTTTGCCAAAGAAGGAAGTCAAAACCCTCGGCTGCGCTGTTGTTTTGTGTTCTCCACGGATGTAGATCATTCGAGCTTTGGCCCTGTACCCCACATGGTAGGTAATCAAGTGCTGGCAGCATCCTGCTCCCTACATCTGCTCCCCCCTCCCTCTCACTCCTGACAGTGGCATTTAATACAGTCCAGAAGCAGATGCTGCACATTGGGGTTGGTGGCTGGCAAGTTCCCATTCTCTCTACCCATGACATCTTTTTCATAACCTGAATTTCTTTAATTAAAAAACATCTGCCAACTCCTGTTATCTGCAAAGATGTGCCATGGCAACTCTCTTTGCAAGCCCCTTTTGTAGCCGATGCAAACAGGTGGAAGAAAAGCCTCCGTGGAGTCTCTTGAGTGTAGAGAGAGAAAGGCAGGGAAGGAAGTGCCTCAAATTGTATGTGGGCGGGGGGGGACACAGAGGGTGGAAAGATCTCTCTTGCAATTTATCCTCTTCAAAGCTCTCCCTCTCATCAGAGAGGGTTAGAGGAATTTGGGAACATGGGCATCACCCCTCTCTTATGCGTTCCACAAAATAAGGACTGGTGCCTTGTGACAAACCAAACGCGCAGAGTGAAGAATTCATTGAGATGGGCCTTACTTGTGAGGGCTCAGGTTGCATTTTGCCCAGAATGAGTCCGATTTGTCAGCGGGAAGAGGAGGCCAGATGTCTTTGTCCTCCGCTGCCTTTGTCTTCTGCCCCATGAACTTCTGAAGGAAAATCCTTCACAATAATCTCGAGGAGGAGAGGGAACATTTGCACACCCAAGGCAGGTATACAAATGGAGACCACACAGGATGTGTCTAATAGGTACCAAGCTAATAAACTGTTAAATAAAATATTTTTCTATCCTCAAACCCTACACATACACTTTCAGATCAACCTGGAAGGCTAGTTTCACATTGAGAATTCTTGGATTCCTTAGAGTTCTGCCTGGGATGAGGAAGTGCAGAGAAAGCCAATCCCAGGATTCCGACCTGCTGCCTTTTCCCTTGCCATCCTGTCCTGCACAGCACAAGCCTCTCATGTACACAGATACTCCAGTCCACACACCCAAGTCCCAAATGTGTTTTCTTTAAGCCACAGCCCCCCTGGCAAACCTGCAGGCCCAGGGTGTGCATGAAAGTATTGTATTCTGTGCTCTGGAGGACTGAACCAGGAAAAAAGCTACATCAGCCCTGAAGGGCCAAGGAATTCCAGACCTTGGAATTTCTCAACCCAGAGCATGATCTAGAAAGTGGAGGTGGAGAGGCATGAGTTCAGGGTGGACACACGTCCTAGTGCCATGATCCTTCATCTTCCATAGAGCGCAGTCAGAAGAGAGACAAAGCATGGCCCTAAAAGGGCATCCCTCTGGCTGGGTCTAAGAGCAGTGCTGATGTCAGCCACTCACTTCCACTCCTGGGCCCCCTCTTAAGATGGATCCAAGTGTCTCTTCCTCCCCCATCCACCCAAGCATGGTCCTCTCTTCTGCTGTCCACCCCATTACAAACATGCTACCTTCTCTAAGAAGAGTGTTCCCATTCTTACAGAGGAGGTAAGTCCCTTTGGTCCCCAACCCATGTGGATTAAGCCTGAGCTCCACTAAATCTAAAAAGGAGGTACTGAAGGCAATAATGAATGACCTCCTCTATCTCAGGCTTATCCTCCAAACCTGACAGTTTCTAGAGGGAACGGCCTTCGTGCTTGGGATGTTCCCACAGCACATTCCCTAGCATGGCTCCATGTGGACAACGAGACAATCGATGCCTTTTAAAATTATATTTAATTTTTTCTGATCATAAAAGTGTAAAAGATTGAGAGATGTTTTCAGGTAGTAATAATGTCTGGCATGTTTTGTTAGCAATCTTTAGGACAAACCTCTAAATTTGCAGCCCGAAAGTCACTTTCCTCCAGGGTGGCTCCTCAGTTATCAGACGAGGTTAACTGCTCAGCAATTTCTTCATATTCTTAATCTCTGCCTTCTTGTAAGTTCCATCCGTTGACGCAGTTTCACCGGCTCGCTGCAGCAGCCAAGCTCTGTGAAGCAGCAAACCTGCTCCCTCAACACAAATCTAACAGCCCTCATTCCTTGACTTGTAGGGTCAGATGTGACAGCTAGTGCCAAGCGCCTAACACCATAATCACTACATAGTGGGCACCTCAATAATCTATTCTTGTTATTATCGCTTTATTTCTTTCCACTTCTCATTAAGAGGTTAAAATTTTTAAATAAGTAAAGACAGCTAACCCCCATTCTCTGCATATTTCTCCACCTTTTTTTCATTCCCCCTTTGCCTCCCCTGCCTCCTCTTCCCCACATAGTCCAGGGCAGGGCAAGGAAAACAGGAAGATGAAAACCATAAATGCTCCTTTCTTAAAATTCCACCTCAACCCTGGCTAAAGACAATATATTTACCCCCAAAGTGAAAATATCCAATGAACTATCTGCATTATATTTTGGATCTTTTAGCTACAAGGTGTCAACTATCCTAGTCCTCTTCCAATCGTCTTGAATAATGTCCCAAACAATGAGGACATATAATGCCAGGTGGTGGCTCAGAGTTCTGAAGGAGACTAAGCTGGGAGAAGACAGAAGACGTGGAGTCTTGTATCCTATTTTGGCCACAGCGATGAAGAAAACCCGTAGCCGGCTTTCCCAAGCGTTCCCAGATCATGGCATGAGTGTAAGAGAACCAGGGACAGGGTTAGGAGAGGTTCAAGGTTAAAACAGTTCAAGAGAAAGACGTTGTGGTAGAGGAGAAGGAAACTGTTGATTTCACTTGGAGAGAGTTAAGTGGAATGAGCTTATGTCAAATCCAAAATAGCATCTCCTTGGATTTGTAAGTGCACTTAGTAGTAACCACATTTCCCAGTACTCAGCACAGTATCAGGACTTGTTGAAAAGGAAAAAAGGGGAAATGTATACTATTCACAATTAGCAATCAACCGAATGTCGGTAAATGTTAATAAGAAATAGCAATCATGAAATATTCAAGCAATCCCAGAGTTTCCCAGCGTTCTAAATTGTATAAATGGCATGGTGTGACAGTTCTCAACAGATGGATATCTTCAGCCGCTTTTCCTAAGAGCTGGACCATTGGGTGTTCTTGCCAACACCGTCAACTGCCAAGGACCTTGCTGCCAGGGAGGAGGGTGGGCATGAGGGGAATGGGCCCCTGGTTTGTTTGACTCTTCAATGACACTTTCAAATTGCAACATTTTCCTTTTTTTTCTTTGTGGCAGCCCTTTGGAGGATCTTAGACTTTCTGGGTAGACTGTCCCTAAAACAAGTTGAAGACCTGATTTTAGGATGAGATTTCTTCCATGAATAGATGTGCTTGTGAATGGCCGTCATGGATAAAATATACCACTTCCTGTCCCCGAAGCTGGACGTGGGATTCACTCAGCCTAGCCCAGGTGGGTTATTTCTTTTTATTTTTATTTTTTTTGTGGGATCAGCCATGGCTAATAACAAGGGGAGAGGTGACCCAATTGGTAATATTTACTTTCCTCTATCTAGAACAGGGTGGTTTCCTGGACTAAATAGAAGAACCATAATTCACTAACATAGATAAATTAATGTTTAGAATGCACTAAGATGCTATGTTGCTAGTTATTAGTTTTTTTTTTTGTAGCTAGGAAATTGCCTTCCTTCATATTATCTCCTTAAGAGTAAAATTATCCCTGTCAACCTCAATCTCAGAAAAGTTGATTAAAACAAAGTGTCCCCTAATAAGACTGCAGGGGAAGCACTGCAAATTCCCAAATATTCCACACCTATCCACTCTCTTTACCTATCCCCACAAGACTTATCTAGAATAGAGGTCAGTAAGGGTCAGGTAGCCACAGAGACCTAATTAGGTATACTCTGTGGCTCAGGCTTTATCAAGAATCCTATAGTATATTTAAAAATATACATACAGTCAGGTTTTCCAGGGTCTAAAGACTTTCTAAAGCTATATGCATGTAAATGACAAGTGGCAATTTTGCTAGATTTAAAAATTATTATATTTTAAATATTTAAAAATGTTACCATATTATTATTTTTCCAAGTAAGTGTTCCTTTTGATTTATGTTTACTACACAGTCATTTAACCAACATTTACTTAAAGGCATATCAGGTAGGTTATTTCTACACTTTTTTTTTACCCTATCCCCATATCACACTTGGGAAGATTATCCTACAAAGGTGAGTGAGGGGATATTTTAAAGGTGAGCACTAGAAATTCTGAAAGAGAGAAAGTATATTATGTTTGGATGAAATGCCTAATGGCTTATTTGGGTATGAAAACATAGAACGAAGAGTATGTTCTAGAAGGAGAGACCAAAACAAAAAAGAATTGAATAAATATCTCTGTGTCAGGAAATGAGAGGAAATTTTTTGTACCTATAATCGGAAAAGGGGGAAAGCCAAAAAGTTCAGAGCCTGGAGAAGTTTTGGGGAATATAAAAGAAGTCAAACAGAGAGAAAAGACGTGGGGGGGAAATGCAACATGCAGGGAGAGGAAAGGGTAGCCACTGAAATATTCCAGATGCTGGGTATGGCTGAGAAACTTTGAAGAATGGCTGTAATTAATGTTGCATTTTTAATTATTACACAGAACCATGCTGTAACCTCCCTCCTATGCCCCAAACCTTCAGTGGACCCACGGTGCTGGGAGGTGGGATGGAGGGAGTGGCAGTGGAGATGAAAGGAATTACAAGAAAAAAGAGGCCACATTTCATGTTTGCATCTACTCTACTCAGAGTAGGGGTCAAAAATTCTCTGGATACAGGAATCTTAGCTAGAAGTGACTAAGAAAAATGTAAGTCCCTCCACTTCCAAGAATCTTCGGAGGCATTGATGGGAATATTAGATTTCATATGGCAATTGAGACTTTGTTTTAAAAATATGTTAAAGACAAGTCACAGACTAGGGGAAAATATATACACAAGACATATCTGCTAAATATCAAAAAAACACAAAGAATTTTAAAATTCAACAACAAGAAAGCAAACAACTTGGCTAAAAAATGGGCAAGAGACCTAAACAGACACCTCACCAAAGAAGATATATAGATGGCAAGTAAACGTAAGAAACAATGTTCAACATTATACATCATTAGGGAATTTCAAATTAAAACAACAGTAAGATACCACTGCATATATCAGAATAGCCAAAATCTAAAACACTTGGATAGATGCCGAAACAAAGGACAACACCAGATGTAACAGGAATGCTCAGTCATTGCTGGTGGGAATGCAAAATGGTGCAGCCACTTTAGAAGACAGGTTGGTAGTTTCTTACAAAACTAAACATACTCTTACCATATGACCCAACAACCATGCTCCTTGGTATTTACCCAAAGTAGCTGAAAATTTAGGTCCACACAAAAACCTACACACAGATGTTTATTATAGCTTTATTCGTAACTGCAAAACTTGGAGGCAACCAAGATGTCCTTCAGTAGGTGAATGAATAAATTAGCTGTGGTACATCCAGACAGTGGAATATTTTTCAGCACTAAAAAGAAATGAGCTAATCAAGCCATGAAAGATATGGAGGAAACTTAAATACATATTACTAAATGTAAAAGCCAATCTGAACAGGCTACATACTATATGATTCCAACTATATGACATTCTGAAAAAGGCAAAACTATGGAGACAGTAAAAAGATCAGTGGTTGCCAAGGGTAAGGGAGAAGGAGGAATGAACAGGCAGAACACAGAGGGTTTTCAAGGCAGTGAAACTATTCTGTATGATACCATTAATGATGGATACACATCATTTTGCATTTGTCAAAACCCATAGAATGTACAACACCAAGAGTGAACCCTAACTATGGACTTTGGGTGATAATGATGTGTCAATGGAGGCTCATCAATTATAATAAATGTACCACTCTGTTGGGGGATGTTTATAGTTGGGGAGGTGGGGTGTATATGGGAAATCTCTGTACTTTCTGCTACATTTTGCTGTGAACCTAAGACTGCTCTAAAAAAATTAAGGCTATTTAAAATTTTATGTTTATTTATTTATATTTCAAAAGGGTGACTTCAGAAGTCTGTAGGCCACAGGAACTCCCAGATGGCTGACATCTGGGTTAAGTGACCAACACTTCAGGGTGAGCAGAGAGAAACAGCGGTCAGTGGTCCAAAAGTTTTCACTCTCGTGGAGCAGTGTGGACGGCTCATTTACTTCTGGGTGTGCTTTCCCACCCTCTTGTGGTTTGGCTGACCATGGACCAGTTCTGACCAATGAAATGTTCCTGGAAACGGCCTGTGTCACTTCCTTGCCAAAGCATGGAATTGTCAGTGCCTGGATCTCCAGGCTTCCCTTCCCCTGCCATGGCCATGGTGGAAGTGCACATTGGGAGGGATGGAGGAGCTGAGAGGTCAAAGCAGTCTGTGATGCCAGGCTGGAGATCTGGAGGGCAACTTTTGTGGAAAACCAGTAGCATATACAGGGGACTTTGCATGGAGAAGAAATAAAAACTTCTGCTGTATGAAGCCCCTGAGGTTCAGTTTGCTGCCAAAGCCCAAACTGGTCCATCCTAACTGCTATGCCAAGTTACAGTTTCCAGTTCAAGTTCATTGAGGCCAGACTGGTACAGGTATGCAGAGCAGGAAAACCAGGAACAAGGGAAGGCTGAAACTTTTGTGGAGAATATTAATCATTTTAGGTGAATTTACTTTTGAGGGTTTTCTCCAATATGAACAATACTTAGGTCAGGGCTACAGTGCCCATTTTGCTTCTCCCAGTTTCCTGGAGAATGTATTTTTAGGGGAGAGCAGAGAGGGCTGCTATCCATCATTTTGGAAAGTCAGGAGATGTACAGAGATAGATGCCTAAACAAAGGACAAGCGCATTAACAAATCTCGCTGTCCAAAAGTCAGGGCTAATGTTAACCAAGATGAGCATTACTGCGATTCCATCAAGATGTCCTGTTATTTATTTAACTTTTCCATTTTCATTTTTTATTTGGGTAAGATAATTGCTTGTGATAAGCCTCGGGTGTGGAGGTCTGGTGCATACAGAGTGGCGAGGTGAGATTCAGTTTGTAGTCTCAGGAGGCACTGGGGAAAGGAAACGATGTATTAACATATTGAAATGATCTCAAGTCATGTCCTTTAGCAGCTTTCTTCCGAGAAGAGAACCTCTCCAAAGCAAATGGCCTACTCACAACAAGAAAAAGGCCTGTTAGGAGGATAATGTGCTTACCTGCTTAAGAAAAGAAGGTCTCTTATGAGTGGATTTCCTAAGAAACAAAATATAAATATATATAGTGTTTCTCTCCCTGGGTCTGATACCACAATGCCACTCATGCATTTTACTTCATAGCACCTACACCAGTGCCTCCCACTGCTTTCTGGCCAAGACCCTAAACTGGACAACACTAGGAGCCACAAGTCCTACAATGGAGCTTCAGTCAATGAGTCCTGTTTATATAAATGATGGCTTAGCACACTCTCGTAATCCTTTCAGTGGGAAAACCACCATGACCTCAGGCTCTTGTGTGCCGCTGAGCACTCCTCTCCCTGCTACCCTCTCTGTTCTGGCCTGAACACACCAGAAGCTTCTGCAGAAGCAAATCTGGGTGTGGTCTCTGTTTCTGAGAAGCTGGTAATGGCTGCAGGCAAATTCAAGAGCTCTGTTGGATAAGAATGAAAATAGCCACTGGTATAGTGTTCACAACAAGCCCCAGAAGTGGTCTGGCTAGCCTCTTCTTTTTCAGATGAGAAAAATGAGGTCTAGAGGGTAAGTGTCTGGTCCATGAAGTTTCATCCCCAGAACTCAGGACCCCCTGCTCTACCTGGAACACTTCTGCTCAGCATTCAGAACACATTTAAATGTAAACTTTCTGGTGAAGTTTTTTCCAGGTCCTCCCATTTGTGCCATCTGTTTGCAGGCACTATTATCATACTCGTGCAGGGGATTCATACCAGTCTTAGCTTCTACACAGCTGTCTCTCCCACTGGACACAGCACTCCTTGTACAAGTGCCCTGAGTCCCATTATAACTCTGGATTCTCAATGCTTTACCCAGGGCTTGGAACCTGATTTGGGTTGTTATAAAACTGTAAGCTTCCTCAGAGGACAGTGTCAAGGCATGATGGATTTAAAAACTCAATTAGCGCTGTGCACATTTTCTTACTGGGTAAACTGAGATTCAGAGCTCTTCATCATGTTGCCGCAATCACAGGTCCAGTGGGGCTTATAGATCCAATGGATCGATCTAGGGACTCCAATGCCTTCTGGTAGTAGCATCGCTTCCTCTCCTGCTGTCTTCACTAGAGGTGGCTGGGATGCTAGGCAAGAACAATACGCAATCCACGCTTTATCACGCTCTGCTATCCCTTGCTCCAAACGGCACGACCGCAGCCTGTCCCTGTGTTCATCTGCTTCCCATCTCACTCTGCGGAGATGCCACAGACAGAACTGAGAGCCCGATCTGGAGCAAGGCCCCACAGAAAGATGACCCCCCCAAAACCCTGTTTGCTCTCCAACTGGAATGGCTTGTGATAAAGAAACCGCTGCGCTTCGGGTCAGGCAACACTGCCAACCACAGAGGCGGATGATAATTCCTCTTACTGACAGGGAGCCTCTATCGTTTTAGAATATGCTTATTTTTCTGCAAGGAAACCAGGCCAATTTATTCAACCGTTTACAATGTCATCGTGCATTTGTGGAATGGAAGCTTTCTCTGGGCTCAGTGTGACAAAATGCTGATCACCGATTTTTGGTGGTTCTGTCACCAGGAAGCTGGATGGATGTCAGGGCGGAGGTGAGGGTTCCAGGGCAAATAAAGAAAACAGGCTTGCCCTCTTGCAGATTACATGCTGGAAGAGGAGCCTTGCTGGGTAGTCTGCATTCACTGAGTATCTTCAATTACCCAACACTGCAGCAGGCAGAACAAGCTGGAGGGGAAAGAGCCAAGGGCTGTGTCCTTTGGTGTGTCACCACAACTTTCAGAGTCCCCTTGTCTATAAGATGGGGATCATAATATCTGCCCTGCCTGCATCAGAGTTGTGGTACGGATGAAATAATGGATAAGAGAACTCTTTGTAAACACAGTGTTCACAGCATCCCATTTCTTCCCTTTATGGCCTTTATCATACTCTAGACGTATTTTGTCTCTGTTTCTGCTTTGTTTAATGTCTGTCTCCTCCAGTAGAATGCAAGCTCTCTGTAGGCAGGAATCTAGAACAGTGGGGAATGCACAGAATAAACTCATATTTAGTAATTATTATCACCCTCCTGCTATCCCACCTCAAGACATACTCGTTCCTACATCTACAACTCCGCTCAAGCTGTTCCTTCACTCTGAAAACACCTTCCCCTCATCTTTCTAGCCACCTACACCCTATCTTCCTTGAAGGGCCACTTCAAGTCCCACTGCTTCTATGAAATGATTTTCTCATCCCTTCTTAAAATCTTCCTTTGCCAGGCATTTCTTGACTAGGAAGCACACTTTCTGCAGCCTACGGTCACACACTCATTCACACTGTCACTTGGCATGGGTGGGGTCATGTGGTAAGTTTTCTCTGTCCTCCTAAACCCAATGTCAAGCTGGGTCCAGCTCTGAGTCCTTGAGTATTCTCTAATAAGAGACATACTTCTCCCACAAAGAGCAGGAAAGTATGCCCTAGCCTGGGACTTAAAATCACCCCTGATGTGGCCATCCTCCCCATCTCCTTGGATTCCCTTGACCCGGGTGGATGGACTCCAAATTCAGAGATTCAGCCAACTCAAAGCCAATCCTCTGCAAACACTAAGTATCCTACAATTCAATTCAATTCTGACACTAACTACTCAGAGTTAGCACAGGCCCACAGGTTAAGGGCTCAGTCTCACAAAACTGCCCCCCCCAACTTTAGACACCCATCGCAAGTAGTGGGTTCCCAGTTTACCCACACTTTTGTCCTACTGGGCTACAAATTAGGAGTTCCCACCTCCCCTCCCCAGGTTTGTAATTTGCTAGAACAGCTCACAGAACTCAGGAAGATTCTTTACTTATGTTTACCAGTTTATTATAAAGAATACAACTCAGGAACAGCCAAATAAAAGAGATGCACAAGGCACGTTATGGTGGGAGGTAGCAAACGAAGCTTCTGTGCTCTTTCTAGGGACATCGCCCTCCCAGCACCTCAGTGTGTTCACCAACTGAGAAGCTTATCACATCTCCTTGTTCAAGAGTTTTTATAGAGCTTAATCTCCAGCCCCACTCCACCCCTGTTTCCTGGAGGTCAGTGGGTGGGAATGAAACTTCCATCCCTCTAATCACTTGGTCTTTCCGGTGACTAGCCTCATTAGCATAAACTCAGGTCTGATCAAAAGAAGCTCAATATAAATAACAAAAAACACTCCTCCTCTTACCACTCAGGAAATTCCAAGGGTTTTAGGAGCTCTGTGCCGGGAGCCAGGAATAAAGACCAAATATACTTAGCATAATGCCTTCCAAGTCCATCCATGTTGCTGCAAATGGCAAAATTTCATTCTTTTTTATGGCTGAGTAGTATTCCATTGTGTGAGTGTGTGTGTGTGTGTGTATCACATCTTCTTTATCCATTCATCTGTTGATGGACACTTAGGTTGCTTCCATATCTTAACAATTGTAAATAATGCTGCTATGAACACTGGGGTACATGTATCTTTTTGAATTAGTGTTTTTGTTTTTTTCTGATATATACCCAGGAGTGGAATTGCTGGGTACACCTGTAACTTACATAATATTATACAGCAACTATACTTCAATTAAAAAATAAAAGACAAAAAAAAAAAATACAAGACCAAATATATTTTGTATTATACCATAACAGCCAAGTGTAATAAAGGCATCTCTCTTGACTTAGATGAGTTGGAGGCCCTCTGAGGAGTTATTATGTTGTTTCCTTTCCAATAATGATGGCTGTATTACTCTGCTTTCCATCTTGCTCTGGCTGCTAGGAAGCAGAATCTGAAACCTGTTGCTTCATCACAACAATTGTATTAACCTATATGATTGGCAATATTTCTCCCTCTTCTTTGTCTCAATCAAGATTTTCTATTTTTCTATTCTATTAACCTTACTGTACATGTACATAGATTCTTCCTGAGAAGAGACGAGGTATAAATAAATGAACTGATAACCTAGCCATAGGACTGGTGTCTAAAGAGGAATTAATAAAATGAACCTCCAGATGGAGCCTGCTGACCTAAGCTGATCGGCTTTCTCAAAGCCAAGTACACAAATCCCCATGAAGTCAAGCTTTCAGGGTCAGTAGGATACTGTTTAGAACTCTACTCAGTGTCAACATGGAATGTCCTCAGTGTGATCTTAATCATAGGATTAACCATGACAGGGGGGTGGCATTGAGGCTGAGACTACAGAAGAGGAGACCATCAGCAGCAGGCCCAGGAACGAAGACGGGGCTGAAATCAGGGTCAACTGTTGAAGGCAGAGACTTCATGAATGAAGTGGGACTTCAGATGGGCCTTTTCTCTTCTGAGGTGTGAGCTTCTTAAGGACAGCAACTGGGCAGGACTTATTGATTTTTGACTCCTCAGCTTCTAGCACAGAGCCTGGTACACCCTAAATATTCAAGAAAGTGTTGCTTCTCTCTTTACACTATTCTTTGTTCTCCTTCCACACATAACTATGAACACTGGGGAGCACAGCAGTTTGTTTCCATGGGAGAAAAGATCTCTGGGCTGGAGTCAGGAGACCCGGGCTCTGGGCCCCACTAACAGGAGTTATGTGATTTGCACAGAGCAGAAGAGCAGCAGTTGAAGGACGTAGCTTAAGTCAGATTATTTGGATTTGAACCCTGACTCCTCTTCCTGCTCTGTGTGTTTCAGCAGCCATTTAACATCTCTATGCCTCCTGCTTCCTCCTCTGTAATATGAGGGTAAATACCTAGGAGGTGTTGGGAGGATGAAATGAGTTACCATATATGAAGTATTTAGATAGAATACTCCCTAGCACATACTCAACATTCATGTTAGCTTTTATTATCTTTAATCAGTCACAATGTTTCTAGGCCTTCATTTTTACATCTCTCAAGAGTCAGGTTCAAACTAGATGAGAGATGTCAGATATGTACCTTTCATCGCTACAGGCACACCTCAGAGATATTTTGCATTTGGTGCCAGACTACCTCAATAAGGGGACTATCACAATAAAATGAGTCACGCCAATTTTTTGGTTTCCCAGTGCATGTAAAAGTTATGTTTACGCTATACTGTAGTCTATTAAGTGTGAAAGAGCATTATGTCTAAAAAACAAATGTGCATACCTTAATTTTGAAATACTTTATTGAAAAAATGCAAACCATCATCTGAACCTTCAGTGAGAAGTAATCTCTTTGATGGTGGAGGGTCTTGCCTCGATGTTGATGGCTGCTGATTGATAAGGGTGGTGTTTGCTGAAGGTTGGGGTGATTGTGGAGATTTCTAAAATAAGACAACAATGGAGTTTACTGCATAGATTGACTCCTCCTTTCATAAATGATTTCTCTGTATCATGCGATGCTGTTTGATAGCATTCTACCCACAGTAGAACTTCTTTCAAAATTAGAGTCAGTCCTCTGAAAACCTATTGCTGCTTTATCAATGAAGTTTATGCAATATTCTAAATCCTTTGCTGTCATTTCAACAATCTTCCCAGCATCTTCACCAGAGGTAGATTCCATCTCAAGAAACCACTTTCGTTGCTCATCCATAAGAAACAAACCTCATCTATTCAAGTTTTATCAGGAGATTGCAGCAATTCAGTCACATCTTCAGGCTCCACTTCTAATGCTAGTTCTCTTGCTATTTCCACCACATCTGCAGTTACTTCCTTCAATGAAGTCTTGAACTCCTCAAAGTCATACATGAGGGTTGGAATCAACTTCTCCCAAACTTCTGTTAATGTTGATATTTTGACCTCTGTGAGTGCTCTTCATGGCATTTAGAATGGTAAATTCTTTCCAGAAGGCTTTCAATTTACCTTGCCAAGATCCATCAGAGGAATCACTGTCTATGGCAGCTACAGCTTTACGAAATTTATTTCTTAAATAATGAGATGTTAATATCAAAATTACTCCTTGATCCATGGGCAACAGAATGAATGTTGTATTAGCAAGCATGAAAATAACATTAATCTGGTTGTACATCTCCATCAGAGCTCTTGGGTGACCAGGTGCATTGTCAATGAACAGTAATACTTTGAGAGGAATCTTTTTTCTGGGCAATGGGCTTAATATATTCAGTAAACCATGTTGTATACAGATGTACTGTCATCCAGGCTTTGTCGTTCCATTTATAGAGCACAGGCAGTATGATTTAGAATAATTTCTAAGGGCCCTAGGGATTTTCAGAATGGTAAATGAGCATTGACCTCAACGTCAAGGTACCAGCTGCATTAGCCCCTAACAAGAGAGTCAGCCAGTCCATTGAAGCTTTGAAGCCAGGCATTGACTTCTCCTCTAAAGCTATGAGAGTCGTAGATGGCATCTCCTTCCAATAGATTTCAATCTACAGTGAAAATCTGTTTTTTAGTATAACCACCTTCATTAATTATCTTACCTAGATCTTCTGGATAACTTGTTACTGCTTCCACATCAGCACTTATTGATTCCCCTTGCATTTTTATGTCATGGAGATGGCTTCTTTCCTTAAACCTCATGAACTAGCTTCAAACTTGCCTTCTGCAGTTTCCTGTTCTCTCTCAACCTTCATAGAATTGAAAAGAGTTAGGGCCTTGCCTGGACTAGGTTTTGGCTGAAGGAAATGTTGTGGCTGGTTTGCTCTTTCTATCGAGACCTCTAAAACTTTCTCCATATCAGCAGTTAGGCTGTTTTGCTTTCTTACCATTCATGTGTTCACTGTAGTAGCATTTTTAATTTCCTTCAGGAACTTTTCCTTTGCATCCACAACTTGGCTAACTATTTGGCACAAGAGGCTTAGCTTTCAGCCTGTCTTGGCTTTCAACATGCCTTCCTCACTAAGCTTAATCTTATTTCTAGCTTTTGATTTAAAATAAGAGACATGTTTCACTTGAACACCTAGAGACCATTGCAGGGTTATTAATTGGCCTAATTTCAATGCTGTTGTGCCCCAGGGAATAAGGAGGCCTAAGGAGAAGGGAGAGAGATGGAGGAACGGCCAGTCAGTGGAACAGTCATAACACACAAAACATTCATGGGTGAAGTCCCCATCTTATATGGGCATGGTTCATGGCATCCAAAACAAGTACAATAGTAACATCAAAGATCACAGATCACATTACAAACATAATAATGAAAAAGCCTGAAATATTGTGAGAATTACCAAAATGTGACAGAGAGACACAAAGTGAGCAAATGCTGTTGGAAAAATGGCACCAACAGACTTTCTTGATACAGGGTTGCCACAAATCTTCAATTTGTAAAAACAAAAACACAGTATCTTCTAAGTGCAATAAAGTGATGCACAATAAAATGAGGTCTGCCTGTAGTTTCTCTGCCCATAACAGACATCACTAATTGATTACAGCACTCCCTTCTACTGGGTCCAGTTATAGCCTCAAAATCTTTCCCAGGGCAATACTCCAGGCAGCCATTGCCAGTCTTTCAGAGTCAGCACAAGAAATGAAACCAATTCCTTATCCTGCATAGAGATTATCTTACAGATTCTGTGATTCTGTGATTCTTAATGAACAGATGTGAGAAACCGGTGAGGAGGTCAAGGGAAAGGAAGGGAGTCTGCCTGGACAAGACCTTCAATGTCATTCCAGGTACCATCTTTGACTGACCGACCCCTCCAGACACACAGCTTTGAGATTCTGCTATTCCTCAGCTTCCCCTGGGACAATGACTGGACTGTTTTCTCCCTTTGCAGTGTAATTGCAGAGCTAAAATGGTGTGTGGCTAATTGCTGGGTAGGCCACAAACAGAGCAACCTCACATGTAATTTCAGATTGGCGGAGACTGTAAATTATTCAACATGATAACCAAAAGATTATAGCAATGTGTGGAAGTGGAGAGAATGTTTGAGGGGAACTAAAGGATGGCTTTGAAGCCAGGGTAGTCACAAACAACCTTGTATACACGTGAAGAATATACTTTGGGCCGAAATACAAGGGGACAGCTGAAACTCGGACCTGGGAGAGAGGCCTGAGGGTTGTCACTCTCCAGGAGCCTTTGTTCCTATAAGAATAATAAACTACTAGAGAAAATTAACACTTAGTTACCCATGAAATTCCACAAACAGTACAAAGTAAAATGCACCATGTTGATTAAAATAACCCAGCTGAAAGATCTTCCCATCAAGCCAGAGCCTCCTCTAACTCCCCTGTCTCCATTAACGACCCCTCTATTCTCTCCATTACTCTAAAGGCTTCTTTCTCTCTTCCCTCTTCCTCTAAGTTCTCATCCCATCATCACTGTATCCTGGTGAAGGCCTTCCTACCCTACTTTTCTTTCCATTCCCATTGCCATTGCCTTCACTCAGGCATGAACCATCATGGCAGCCTCTGAGCTCCAACTTCCAGGCTCTTGGCCTTCCGGCACATCACCACTTTTTCTAGGTTTCACAGAGAAAGCTCTGATCAGAGCACTTATCTACTCAAAACCTTCCATGGTTCACCCCGTCTGTCAAGTGAAGCTGAGCTTCCAGCCTGGCATATAGGGTCCCGTATGGCTCCACCCACCTTTCAGGCTTAATCGCTGTCACTTCCTTCCCCTCCCTCTGCTCTCCCTGGACTGCCTAGAAGCTGTTCCTGAGACATACTCTCTCCTCTAGGAGCCTTTGCTTGGCTGTTCCCCCACCTCGATGGCCTTTCCCATGGACTCTGCAGGCCAGACCTGGGTGACTGCTTCAGGATGTTTGAATGTGCTAACAATCACCTGCTTGAGCTCCAAAATCATGACACAGTTCCTGGGGCAGTAGGAGGGCTGTGCATTCCCTTTGAAGGGCTATAAGGAGCCTGCTCCCACCTCCTAGGATCCCTTGGCCTGTGCTACCAACCACCCACAGCACGGGCTCCTCCAGCCTTGACCACAACCCTGATTAGCCTTGGCCTGGGGGCAATGGAGGTTAGCCTGCTGTTAGGATAGTTGGCATGTGGTGGAGAAGGGGTTGGCAAAGAGGTTATAGTAGGTAAAAATCTCTTTAGAAGCCTCTCTGGTCCTTCTTTATCTCCCACATTCTTCATTGTTGTTCTCTGAGTTCCCAAATTCCCTTTAAGGCCATTAGAGTCAAAGCCACAATATTTTGATAGGATTCAAGTCACATTTTCTCCTCAAAACAAACCCCAGCCAGCGAGGTCTAGGAAACCATAGACTTCATCCCACTTTAACTCCTGTCCTATCAGTCTAAGGTGGAGAGATCATCCCGACATCCTCAGTTGACAATCAGACTCTCACCACCTCCACTTCATGCACCTCCAGGATGGGCCTGCCTTGGCCACTCCCCACCACTTCTACCCATCTGCTGGGATGGCATGGCATCCGCTCACAAGTTGGTTGGAGCCTATGGAGGTGCCAGGCAACAATGTGTTTTGATGGGCAGCCTGCAGAAGGTGGCAATTGCCATCTCTGGTGAGTGAAGGCCGTAAGCAGTGCCAGCCCTGGCATGCCAGGTCTGTACACTTGTTCACACCTGTTGACTCTCCAGTGCCAAGAAAAGCATACTTGAGCTAGGGACAAGGGTTGAGGGAGAGGACATTCTCAGAGCACCAGCATCTTTGGGTGTCCTTGTGGGGACAGACAGAAACTAGAGAGATTTGGTCAGTCAGACCCAGGGTCACATCTTTGTCCGGCACTGGAACTGCTTTGTCTGGCCCTGGAATATGTCCTCTACCACAATCTGCACTCACTAAGGAAAAGGTACCCAGCAGGGAGACTGCAGCACAGACACAATTCAACACAGAGACAAGCCTTATCTCCAAGCCAGAGAGGAGATGCAGAGAGAAGGGCAGGTTAAGGTTAGGAAAGTTCTTTCCACCAATAGCCTAAAATACTTTGAACCCTGATAAGATATGTCCAACGCAACTGGAGGCCTCCGGTTCCTCACTTCCTCACCTGTCCCAGAGAATTGCTATTTTCTAGCTAGGACATGAGTCCAGCTCCAGAGTCAGACAGAGCTGGCTTTACGGCTCAGCTCCACTAACTGACTGAGTGATCTTCAGTGAGTTACTGACCTTACCTGAGCCTCAGTCTTCTCTCTCTAAAATAGCGGTAACCCACCTACTTCCTTGGATTACTACAAGAGTGAGACAGGACAACATAAGTCAGGTGCCTAGTGTGGTGTCTAACACATAGTAGGTGCTCATCAAATTGAGTTTCCTTTTGTGCCTTGCCATTCCCTGTCTTCCCTGTCTTCCTTCATTCTCCATTCCAAATAAGAAAGGCGTTACAAGAGCCAAATGATATTACAGATGTCAGTCTAGGACTAAGTCATTGGAACTAAGTAACAGAAGAGATTGCAAGGTAAACACAGTGGGAGAGAAAAGGGAAAAGAGATGGAAATGGGAAAGAGGGAAACTGGGGTTCCCTTTCTAAAAGGCCCCTTCCATCTCTGCACTCCCATGTCAATGCCTCACCCCAATAACAGCCCTTGCTCTGTACTCGGACCCCACCTCAGCTCACCAAGACCATCCCATCGTCTGCTTAGGCAAATTCAAATTAGGAAAGGAAGTACATAGTGAATTTTCATCACCTAGAAACTCTATCTATGTACACAAGATGCTCCTACACCAAATCCTTGACCTTCTTGCTTGCTATTCTATGGTGCCTGCCATGTGCTGATGGCCATGCTAGGCAGAGGGAGGGTGACACGGGCATGAGTCCTGCCTTCAGTCTCTCAGTGCAAGAGGCAGAAACAAGCTCAAATAACCCTTAAACAAGACAGAATGGATGGATGCACCAACCAAGACATAAGCAAACAGCTCCAGGGAAATATGGCTTTAATTTGCCTCTACCTTCCTCGTTTGGCTGGTGTTCATGTGCTGACCACATCCGTCAGGCCTGTCTCCTGCCATCAGGTCCTTGAGAGTAGGACCCACATGCACTGCAACTTGGGGCCATCATGGAAGGTCTCACTAACCTGGACACACTTGTTTGCATTAGAAACTGTGAGCAGCCATGAGAAGTTTATTTGGGTGGCTGGTCTGACCCTGCTAGTTTCATGCCACTACTGTAATTGTGGCCCATTGGATTTTAAGGTTGGATGGCATACTTGGGGACAGACCTGGATGCTGGAACATCATGTGTAGGAATAAGATCTCAAGTCCATAGCTGAAAGCCTGAAGGACAGCTCAGATCTGCCAGAGATCCCCAAAGGATTTCCCTGAGGAACCGTCCTAAGCACTGGATGACATATGTGAAGAAGGAAAGAAAGAGTAGAAAACTATTGGGAGAAAATACACAGGAAAAGCTCCACCTGCTTCCCAAGGTGAAGAGCAGAGATGGGACCTGCCAGGGATGAGAATAGAGGCGTGAATCTTGGAAGTGGAAGAAACTTCTTGTAGAGACAGCCCCTGGATGCCTCAGGGCTATCAATGGAGTATGGACCCCTACAGCTCCAAGGAGGACAAAAGGTTGAAGAGGGACAAAGGGTGCTTGAACAGAGTGGATCGGATGGACACCCAATCCCAAGAAGAATCTAGCTTTCATGTCCACAAGACAGCCAGAGCAGAATTGACCCACCATAAGGAAATCAAGTCAATTCACAAAACATATAATATATCCCTCCTGTGAGTCTCTTTCTAGAGATCAATGGTGAGCTAAAACATAGTCCCCCCACCCCCCATGGAGCTTAAAGTCAAGAAGTCTGCATTCAGAGCCTAGCGACTCCACTGAGGAGCTGGGTGAACCTGAGCAAATTATATAAGCTCAGTCTTCCCATCTGTAAAATGGGAATAAAAAGTAATACATAATTCAGGGACTTCCCTGGTGGTACAGTGGTTAAGAATCTGCCTGCCAATGCAAGGGACACGGGTTCGATCCCTGGTCCGGGAAGATCCCACATGCCGCAAAGCAACTAAGCCCGTGCACCACAACTACTGAGCCTGCGCTCTAGAGCCCGCAAGCCACAACTACTAAGTCTGTACGCCACAACTACTGAAGCCCGCACGCCTAGAGCCCGTGCTCCGCAATAAGAGAAGCCACCGCAATGAGAAGACCGCGCACCGCAATGAAGAGTAGCCCCCGTTCACCACAACTAGAGAAAGCCCGCGCGCAGCAACAAAGACCCAACGCAGCCAAAAAATAAATAAATAAAAAGTAATACATAATTCAAAGAGTTGTTGTGAGAACTAGATCAGGTGGTACGTGGGAAAGCGCAGCGGTACGCCCGGAACGCAGGCTCAGGGAATGTTAGCTGCTGTTATTGTTGTTGCCATTGTTATCCTTATCATGGTCTTTATTATTATTGTTAGTTGCAAAGTTTAGGTGGGGAGAGAGTAATGAAATATAAGCACAGAAAATATCATTTCAAGCTGTGAAAAGTAGTAAGTGATAAGCACCCTAAGCAGAGGTCGCTTATGGTGATTTGAGAGTGAAAACTAGGGCCCTGACTTGGTCAGGGGATCTGAGGAAGCAGCCTTGAAGCTGAGAACTGAGAGCTATTTAGGTGTTGACAATGGCAAAGGGAGTAAGGGGATGTGAGTGGGTGGGTAAGACAAGGGCTCCAGGCAGGGGAAACAGCTTGTGTCAAGTCCCCGAGACACGTCCAAAGTCATGGCAAGAAGCTGATCCCCACAGGACTGATGGTGATTCCCAAAGGGCAAAAGATGGAAACAGGAAGTGCCAGAAGGCAAGAAAACACAGATCTATGTTCCCTACTGTGTGGGTGTGAGGTTGAGAAAAGATTGGGAGAATCAGCTTTTCTGCCCACAGCAGGCTGATGACTGCTGGAGATACCAGCACAACTCCACCATGATCTGGAATCCATAAGCCACCTAAGTGCCAGCAGAGCCCAGGCACACTGCCAGACCTGGGAAAAAACAGAACTGTCCATGTCCTTTCCCACTCCTCACCATCACCCAGGAGGCACGGTCAGTGTCCTGCCCCAGGCCATCCAGCTCCACGGTGCGCTCACTTCTGTCTGACAGGGTCACGTGGCTCTCGTCAGCCAGCTCCACCACTTCCCTGAAAGAAAAGCCAACTCTGGCACCAGCCCAATGGTGCCAGTCTCTGACTCAGCACATCCACTAACCTCCCTTCTGAGAAAAGAAAAAAGTGTTGAAGCAACACCTGAGGCTCTCCTCCCTGGCTCCACCTGAGTCCCTACCTCACCCATTGAGTGTCGGTCTGTCCAATGGGAGAAGTCGGGGCTTAGGAGTTTCAAAGACCAATGTATAAATCTCATCTCTACCACTTACTGTGAAGTAGCCTCAACCTCCTCATCTGTGAAATGGGGCTAATACCATCTACTCACAAGACTTTCCCAAGAGGATAAAAGAGATGATGTATAAAGCATTTTTGCAGTGTCTACCACATGCACTCTGTGAAGGGTCAATAGCATGGCTATTACTATAAAATTGATCTACATGGGGCAAGGAGAATCAATCATTTTGGGAAGATGGCACTAAAAGCCCCCACTTTGAGTCTCTCATAGTCACCACACACCAAATTTGCTCCTAAATTACCAACTGTGTGGTCTTGGGCAAGTTATTTAACCATTTTCTGCCTTCGTTTTTGCATCTGCAAGACATGTATAATAATAAATCCTACCTTGTAGGGTTGTTATGAGAATTAAATAGATTAATATAAATAAAATGCCTGGCACCCAGTAAATATTTGCTGTAATAATAATGATTATTATTTCAACTTGGATAATAAATAGGTCACATTGGCTGCTATGGAGGCGAAGTGAAAATAGAGAGACCAGTTAGAAGTTCACTATGATAAATCAGGCAAGAGGTAGCAGCTTGGATCAGAGTAGCAACAGGGTTGGAGAGAAGCACTTGGATTCTGGATATATTTTGAAGGTAGAGAGACAGTTATTTGCTGAAAGATCAGCTGTGAGGGTGGGAGAGAATGGGAGGAGTTAAGGATGAGCCCCAAAGGGCAAGGCTCAAGCAACTGCAAGGATGGAGTTGCCATTTCCTGACTAAGAGAAAAGCAGGTATGGGAGGAAATCAGGAGTCCCTTATTCCAGGGGAAATTAGTCATACGACTAAAGATATCAACTAGGTAGCTGGATGTGAAAGTCTGGATTTCAGAGAGAGGTACCAGCTGGGGATATAAAAAGTCAGGGGACTCAGATGAAATTATTACAGACTAGGAATGGATAAAGAGAAAAGGTCCAAAAACTAAGCCCTGTCTGGGCTTAGGAATTTCAAAGACCAGAGTATAAATCTCGTCTCTACCATTTACTGTGTAGCAGCCAGGGTGGCAGGAGGCTAGAGAGAAAATGTGTCTCAGCAGATGAATGCATAAAGAAGATGTGGTATGTATACACAATAGAATAGTACTCAGCCATAACAAAGAATGAAATAATGCCATGTGCAGCAACATTGATGGAACTAGAGATTACCATGCTAAGTGAAGTAGGTCAGAAAGAGAAAGACAAACACCATATGATATCACTTATGTGTGGAATATAAAATATGCCACAAATGAACTTATCTACGAAACAGAAACAGACTGACAGATATAGAGAACAGACTTGTGGTTGCCAAGGGGGGGGGGAGGGATGGATTGGCAGTTTGGGATTAGCAGATGCAAACTATTATATATAGAATGGATAAACAACAAGGTCCTACTGTATGGCACAGGGAACTACATTCAATATCCTGTAATAAACCATAATGGAAAAGAACATGAAAAAGAATATATATATATATATATATATGCATAATGGAATCACTTTGCTGTACCGTAGAAATTAACACAACATTGTAAATCAACTATACTTCAATAAAATAAATTTTTCTTAAATGTGTCTCAGGCTACAAGTGAAGCAAGGATTTCCTGGCAGAGGGAGTGGTTGATCATCGATGCCAATGTGGGGCTGATGGCCAAGTGGGACGGAGCTGAGGGCTAACATTGCACTTGGCAGTGTGGGGTCATTGTGTGCCTTCTTTGGTGGAGTGGTGGGGGAAAGCCTCGATACAGCTGAGATGCTTATCCTACTTTACAGAACAGGGAGACCGAGGCTTGTCCAGAGACCCAGAACCAGTAAGTGACAGAGCCCTCTTCCCAGACCTATCATCACTCCATTACGTCATGGGGTTTGCGGGCACATGGGACCAGAACCCAGGCTTCAGGCAGACAAGCAGCAGGTAGGGATTATATATTCAAAGAGTAGGCAGCACGGTGCTAAGGAAGCTACACCCTGCTGGGGAGGGCAGAGATTACTCAATAGAAATTGAACGCAATTCTCAGGACATTCCCATTCTGCAAAATCATGGCCTATCCTCAGTCCCCTCTGAGTCCGCTTGACATCTGGAGAAAGAATAGAAAGGGTTTTGGTCCCAAATTGAGAAACTTCGGTTGTCATTCTGCTTCTGCCACTCACTGTGGTGTTTTCCTCTTTCCATGCCTTAGTGGCCTCGTTTGTAGTGTGAGGTTGGCTTGTGGCATCCCTGGCTCCTCCATCCCTGACTCTGCAGTTCATCTGTGCCTGCTCTCCCAGAGCCGCACAGGTGCTTGCCCCGGGTCCTCACAGCAGCTTCATCACTGAGGAGCACAAACAACAAAGAAATCCCAATGGCTCTGGGTTACTGAAGTGATGAAGGAAAAAACTTGGGGTACTGATTATCCAGTGGCCCGTTAGAAGTCTCCTGGAAAATGCACTGGTGTTAGGAATGTAATTAAAGCAAAGCATTCATTCCTTCCTTCGTTCATGCAGGTTCTCTACAGAAAAATGGGCCAGGCACTGGGAACCAGGCATTGGGACCACACTGACCACATCGCTGAACAAAATCAGGCATAGTGTTTGCCTTCCTGGAGCTTGTGGTCCACTGGAAGAGACAAACGGTAGTCAGTTAAGAGCAGAAATATGTATAAAGTTACCATTGTAAGTGCAATGAAAGGGAAGTACACGATGCCTTGAGAGCATATAGTGGGGGATTTAACCTCGATGGAAAGATCAGGGCAACCTTTACTGAGGAAGTGACAGTGAGGCTGCCACGCTAAAGAGCTAACAAGGCAAAAAAAAGGAAGAATGTTCCAAGTGAGAAGAATGAAGTTGGCCATCTCCATGACGGGAGTGAGTGTGACAAATTCATGGTCTAAGAGAGGCCAGAGTAAAGGAATTATTGAGAGCGATGGGGAGCATGGTGAAGGATGGGGCTGAGATGCAGGAGCCAGGCCAAGAGTACCACTAAAAAGTTTTTAATGTGTGCATTTTTTGACCCAGCAATTCCAGCTCTAAGATCTGATCCTACAAGTACTTGCACAAGTCAACAAAGATATACATGTACATGTACATATGCATATACATATGCATAATGAAGCTTGGTACATCTATTGAAATAAAATGCTATTCAGCTATTAACGGATAACAAGGTAGATTTACATGTACTGATGTGGAGAGATATGTTATTAAGTGAAAAAGGTAAATTGCAGAACAGAATGTATAAGATGAAGATAATTTGCTTTTTAAATATGTATGCATATTATATATTGGGTATATTCTATACAATTCACTAAGCATAGAAATGAATCCAAGACTATATACATCAAGCTATTAAAAATGGTTACCTCTAAGAGGTAGAAATGGAGGAGAAGGCCTTTATTTTTCTTATGTGTCTGTTTTGTTTGAATTTTTTTTTATATCCAGTAACTATTTCTTTGGCAATGAAAGAATCTTATATTTTGTTTTGTTTTTGAAGAGACAGAGTACCCACCCATCTCCTTAAAAATCCCCCAATGAACCCAGAACAAAAATTAATCCTAGGTTTGTGCTTCCTTGGAGCAAGTAGACAACCATCCTAAATTATTCCTCACCACCAACCTGCCCTCTCTCTCGCTTTCATCTTCTCTTGGATTTAGTGGGGAAGAAAAAATGACTATGGGTTAAGTTTGATGAAAAGAAGGAAGGAAGAGAACTAAAGAAAGGAAGAGGGGGAGGGAAGTTCAGAGGAGGAGGAAAGGAAGAAAAGAAAGAAAAAGAAAGAAAGGGAGGCCTTCTATTTCTCTCTCCTCTCCATATGTCCCTCCAAAAGTCTCTGAGCAAGAGCCCTCAGGAGTGAGAGAAAAGCGAATCCAGGTGTGAGGATGCACCTGCCAAGGAGACTGACAGAATAGCCCCGGGTTTGGACACAGAGCACAAGAGCCATAAGAGTAACAACTCCCATCATCAGGTGCAGACTCCTGGGTTGGACCCTTTTACATACATTAACTCAAGATTAAGGATCTCAATCCCTAATTCTGCATTTAAAAAGCAGAAGCCCTGTGACCTCCCAAAACTGTAACTTCTCTCATCATCTCAGTGTTCTTAGCTGGATCATGGAGGAAACTTCCTAGCTTGTAGGGCTTTCTGAGGATCAAATGAGAGCCTACATAAGTATACATATTATTCATTCTATAATTGATATGATTATTGTCACTCCAGCTACTGAGCCAGAACAGAGAATGCTTATGAGCATGAAGTGCAGTAATCCTGTTATCCAGTGGTTACTATGTGGTTGCTCTTTAGATCTGCTGAAAAATGGTGACTGTGGAAATAATTTTAGTCCCATTCACAGATTTTTAAATAACTGACTGTATGCAGGGGAGAGGATTTGGCTGTGGAGAAGGGTGGTCGCTAGTACCACGCAGCTGCTATGGCTGTGAAAATTTAACCTCAAGCAGCCTAAACATTCATTTTACAATGTACACTGCTGATTACTTAATTATGTCTAAAATATAAGTCAGACACACTACAAACCCCAGGGAGTAAATTACACAGATCTATGAAGCAATATGCACTCATTCTGGTCTCACATTTCTGAATTATTTTTCCCCCCAGTGAATTTGAAAAATCTCTTCCTTTTCTGCAAAATGTATGACTATTGCAAACAAATGATCATTTTCTCAGTATTATGAGCTCAGTGGAGGAGAGCCCATCTTCAACCTAATGTTTCAGACTCTTACCAACAGGTTCTTATCTTTATGTACATTTGAACTAGGAGATCTACATATGCTTGATCTCAGCATGAACCTCCCTATGACCTGATTTTGTTACCATAGTCACCAACTAGATGAGTCTTGTTGACTGCAGAACAACAGTCAAAGGATTTCTATTAAGTTCCAGGGTGGAATAACAGTCATATTTTGTGAACACACTTTATAGATTATTTTTCCCATTTGCTTGCCCCAAGGTCTGCCTCCCTCTATCTGCTGAGAATGCAGTTGTTACATAAAATGCAAAGAAAATGCTTCCTGGGGCCAGTAATTAAATTTTCCTATAAAATGAATGGATCAGCTGGACTCCTATTTCCCTCTTCTCCCTCTGGGATATAGCAATGTACGTCTTACTCAGGACTCACCTACCGTCATCCTTTCCTAAAATAACTTTACCCCCACTCCATGGCCACACATGTGTACATGTGCGTGAAAATACACTATGACCTTTACTGATATCAGCTATCCTATATATGAAAACACTTAAGGGTAATTTTGAAAGGTTTAGCTGGGTGAGGTTTTTCATATAACCATTCCAGCCAATGAATGTGGTCAGTGATTCAATGATCTCATGAAAACCATGCCTGATGATTTATAAATGTTGACATTAATAGGTAACATGTACTTACTCTATGTTTTATGACTATATGAGTTTCCAGTGGCCACCACAACAAATTAACAAAAATTTAGTGATTTAAAAAAACAGAAATTAATTCTCTCACAGTCTGGAGGCCAAAAGTCTAAAATCAAGGTGTCAATAGGGTAGTACTCCCTCCAAAGGCTCTAGGGGAGAATACTTCCTTGCCTCTTCCAGTTACTGGTGGCTTCAGGCATTCCTTGGCTTGTAGCTGCATAGCTCCAGTCTCTGCCTCCATCTTCACATGGTCTTCTGCTGTATCTGTGTCTTTTTTTCTATCTCTTATGAAATACTTGTCATTGGATTTAGAGCCTACTGGATAATCCAGGATGAGCTCATCTTGAGAGCCTTAATTACATCCGCAAAGACTCTTTTTCTAAATAAGGTCATATTCACAGGTTCTGGAAGTTAAGATGTGGATCTTTTGGGGGGGGGCCACCATTCAACCCACTATAATAACGACATGTTTTCCAAAGGTTTTATAAAATTAAGCTTAGAATTTTTGTATGTGCAACATCAGATACTTACCACCAATTTGAACTTAATACAATGCCAAAGACTGTTTACAAGAAAATATACTTCCCTCAGCACTTATTTATTAATCAAAGGTTAAAAGTTCGATTTTAAATTGGCAAATCAGGTGTAAGAATGCTGAGAAGTCGTTAAAAAATCCTAATCAAATACCTTAGGATTTCTCAAAATGGCTCTAAGACCAAAATAAAGTCCAAACATGAGAAGCATTCTCAGGATAGTGAAGAAACAGAAGAATGACTGGAATTGAGAAGACCCCTGAAACAGCTCAGAACTAGTCAAATAGACGAGAGTTAATAGAATGGGTGAAAACAGTCAACAAGCCATAAGCAGCAGGGAAGACATGGCAATGTGTCAGAGCACTTGAGTGCAAGATATCGGGAGCAAGGGCCACCATGGGATGTATTTTGTTGATGGCTGTTAGGATGGCTGGACTGGTATTGGTGTTACTTTGTGTCACTGCACCACTTCACCATGCACTTTGTGCAATATTATTTTGTTCTTGTGATGGTTGCTCTTGATCGTGTAGCTTCATGTTTCAAGCTATTTCAGGTGTCAGTGTATATCTCCTCCATTGTTAAAATGCTGTGCATGCCACAGAGTTTGGGTTGGAAAGTTTGGAGGTGTTTTTGTTTATTTTTGTTTTGTTTTTTAGCTCCTGCTAAAGCAACATATTAAGAAATGAGTTACCAGTAGGGAGAGGAATGGGGGAGGGGCAAAATAGGGGTAAGGGATTAAGAGGCACAAACTACTATGTATAAAATAAATAAGATACAAGGATACATTTTACAGCACAGGGAATATAGCCAATATTTTATAATAACTTTAAATGGAGTATAATCTTTAAAAATATTGAATCACTATGTTGTACACCTGAAACTAATATGATATTGTAAATCGACTACATTTTAATTAAGGAAAAAGAATGGGGTGAAGGTTTAAGTTTGTACTCTCCAAATATTGTTATTGAAAACCGGCCTTACGTGCCCATGTCCTGCCACCCCAATACCTTAAGAAAAGGGATTACGTTCTCTGTCTCTTCAACTGCCCTGTCACAAAGTCTACTGACCTCCTTGGGTATTGCTCAGTTTCCTATGCTGTTGCAACAAATTTCCATAAACGTGATGGCTGAAAACAGCACAAACAAATTACCTTACAATTTCAGAGTCAGAAGTTGGAAATGTGTCTCACTGGGCCAAGATAAAGTGTCAGCAGGACTGTGTTCCTTTCTGCAGGCTCTATAAAAAGAATCCTTTCCCTTGTCCTCTCCAGCTTCTAGAGGCTGTCAACATTCCATGGCTCACGGCCCTCCTCCTCTGTCTTCAAGCCAGCACAAGAGGTCTTCTCACATAGCATCACTCTAATCTCCTCTTCTGCCTCTCTCTTCCACACGTAAGGACTTTTGTGATTACATTGGGTCCATCAGGATAATACAGGCTGATCTCCCCATCTCAGGGTCCTTAATCACTTCTGTAAGTTCCCTTTTGCCATGTAAGGTAACATACTCCCAGGTTCCAAGGATTCAGACATGGTCATCTTTGGGGGGCCGCTATTCTATCTACCACAGGAACAAAACAGATCAAGAATCATGGCAGGGGCGGTGTGGGAAGATGTGGAGTTAGCATCTCCCCACAACTAGGACTCCTGCCGGCTGCTGGTGGGGGACTCTGATGCCCAAGGAGACGGGAGGAACCCCAAAGTGAACCGGTAGGATGTAGGGGGACTGAGGGGGGAGGAGAAGTGGAGGCCAGACAGGATCGGCGCCCCTGAGGCTGGGGAAATCAGGAGAGGCAGGCAGGAGGGACTCTCTGGGAAGAGAGGGAGAGGAGCAGAGGGTGATCACCTGGCCCACTCGGGCCGGGGAGCCTGCTGAGCTCCCAGGCCGGTACCCCCCCCTCCAAAGCCCCATCCAGGCCACGTGGGTCCTGGGGGCAGAGGAGGGAGGACAGGGAGATCAGGAAAGGCAGGTGGGAGGGGCCCTCCCGGGAGGGGCCCTCCCAGACCGGAGGAGCAGGAGAGGAGAGGAGGGTGTTTGCCCCACCCACTCGAGTCCAGGAAGCCTGCTGGGCTCCCAGGTGAGGTCCCCTGCCCTCTGAGACCAGGGGTGGGGGGCACGCCTGGGCCTCTTCTGTTCCTTGAGCCTAAGCCCCACCCCCCACAGCCCCCAGGGCCTTTTCTAGCCCTGTGGGTCCTGAGCATTGGCCCCGCTCTCTGCCCAAACCTTGCCCTTGCTTAGGCCCCGCCCTCCACAGCCAAGGCCTATCCCCCCCTGCCTTTTTTGTTCACTCCTCCTCTTTTTTACTATTGTGGTACTGTTGTACCTTTCAGTTATTGATTCATCTATATTTTTATTTTTATGTTCTTCCTAACATATCTGTTAGTTTCCTAGTCTAATTTTACTTTTTACTTTGTTATTGTTTTTTGTTTGTTTGTTTGTTTTGTTTTTGCCACCCCAGCAGCTTGCAGGATCTTGGTTCACAAGTCCAGGGTTGGGCAGAAGCTCCTGCAGGTGGGAGCTCCAAGTCCGAACCACTGAACTAACAAAGAACCTCAAATCCCAGGGAATATTCATCAGAGTGAGGTCTCACGGAGTTGTTATCTCAGCACCAAGACCCACCTCTACGCAATAGCCTACAAACCCCAGAGTTGGAAACCTCAGGCCAAACAACCAGTAAGACAGGAAAAATCCCACTCATTAAAAAAAAAAAAAATGAGACGGCAAAATAATATGTCACAGATGAAGAAGCAAGGTAAAAAACCTACAAGACCAAGTAAATGAAGAGGAAATAGGCAATCTACCTGAAAAAGAATTCAGAGTAATGATAGTAAAGATGATCCAGAATCTCAGAAACAGAATGGAGGCACGGATAGAGAAAACAGAAGAAATATTTAACAAAGATCTAGAAGAACCAAAGAACAAACAGAGATGAACAACATAATAACTGAAATGAAAAATACACTAGAAGGAATCAATAACAGAATAACTGAGGCAGAAGAACGAATAAGTGAGCTGGAAGACAAGATGGTGGAAATAACTGCCAAGGAGCAGAATAAAGAAAAAAGAATGAAAAGAATTGAAGACAATCTCAGAGACCTCTGGGACAACACTAAATGCACCAACATTCAAATTATAGGGGTCCAAGAAGAAGAAGAGAAAAAGAAAGGGTCTGATAAAATATTTGAAGAGATTATAGTTGAAAAGTTCCCTGACATGGGAAATAGTCACCCAAGTCCAGGAAGCACAGAGAGTCCCATACAGGATAAACCCTAGGAAAAACACACCAAGACACATATTAATCAAACTGACAAAAATTAAATTCAAAGAAAAAATATTAAAAGCAGCAAGGAAAAGACAAAAAATAACATACAAAGGAATCCCCATAAGGTTATCAGCTGATTTTTCAGTGGAAGCTCTGCAGGCCAGAAAGGAGTGGCAGGATATACTTAAAATGATGAAAGAGAAAAACCTACAACCAAGATTACTCTACCCAGCAAGGATCTCCTTCAGATTAGATGGAGAAGTCAAAAGCTTTTCAGACAAGCAAAAGCTAAGAGAATTCAGCACCACCAAACCAGCTTTACAACACATGCTAAAGAAACTTCTCTAAGCAGGAAACACAAGAGAAGAAAAAGACCTGCAAAAACAAACCCAAAACAATTAAGAAAATGGTCATAGGAACATACATATCAATAATAAACTTGAATGTAAATGGATTAAATGCCCCAACCAAAAAACACAGACTAGCTGAATGGATACAAAAACAAGACCCATCTATATGCTGTCTACAAGAGACCCACTTCAGACCTAGGGACACATACAGACTGAAAGTGAGGGGATGGAAAAAGATAT
Organism: Eubalaena glacialis; assembly: GCF_028564815.1. Taxonomy (NCBI): domain Eukaryota; kingdom Metazoa; phylum Chordata; class Mammalia; order Artiodactyla; family Balaenidae; genus Eubalaena; species Eubalaena glacialis. The sequence continues at coordinate 45,016,865 of NC_083718.1, read as the reverse complement.
TCCATGCATATGGAAATCAAAAGAAAGCTGGAGCAGCAATACTCGTATCTGATAAAATAGACTTTAAAATAAAGACTGTTACAAGAGTTAAGGAGGGACACTACATAATGATCAAAGGACCAATCCAAGAAGAAAATATAAAAATTATAAATGTTTATGCACCCAACATGGGAGCACCTCAATACATAAGGCAAATGCTAACAACCATGAAAGGAGAAATTGACAGTAACACAATAATAGCAGGAGACTTTAACACGCCACTTACACCAATGGACAGATCATCCAAACAGAAAATAAATAAGGAAACACAAGCTTTAAATGATACAATAGACCAGATAGATCTAATTGATATTTATAGAACATTCCACCCAAAAGTGGCAGAATACACTTGTTTCTCAAGTGCACATGGAACATTCTCCAGGATAGATCACATCTTGGGTCACAAATCAAGCCTCGGAAAATTTAAGAAAATTGAAATCATATCAAGCATCTTTTCTGACCACAATGCTGTGAGACTGGAAATCAATTACAGGAAAAAAACTGTAAAAAACACAAATACATGGAGACTAAACAGTGTGCTACTAAATAACCAAGAGCTCACTGAAGAAATCAAAGAAAAAATTTAAAAATACATAGAAACAAATGACAATGAAAACACGATGACCCAAAACCTATAGGACACGGCAAAAGCAGTTCTAGGAGGGAAGTTTATAGCAATTCAATCTCACCTCAAGAAACAAGAAAAATCTCAAACAATCTAACCCTACACTTAAAATAACTAGAGAAAGAATAACAAAGAAAACCCAGTGTCAGTCGAAGGAAAGAAATAATAAAGATCACAGCAGAAATAAATGAAATAGAAATGAAGAAAACAATAGCAGAGATCAATAAAACTAAAAGCTGGTTCTTTCAGAAGATAAACAAAATTGATAAACCCTTAGCCAGACTCATCAAGAAAAAAAGGGAAATGACGCAAATAATAAAATTAGAAATGAAAAAGGAGAAATCACAACTGACACTGCAGAAATACAAAGGATTATAAGAGACTACTACAAACAACTGTATGCCAATAAAATGAACAACCACGAAGAAATGGACAAATTCTTGGAAAGATACAATTTTCCAAGACTGAACGAGGAAGAATTAGAAAATATAAACAGACCTTTCACAAGTAATGAAATTGAAACCACAATTAAAAATCTTCCAACAAACAAAAGTCCAGGACCAGATGGCTTCACAGGTGAATTCTATCAAACATTTAGAGAAGAGCTAACACTGATCCTTCTCAAACTCTTCCAAAAAATTGCAGAGGGAGAAGCACTCCCAAATTCATTCTACAAAGCCACCATCACCCTGATACCAAAACCAGAAAAAGATATCACAAAAAAGAAAAATATAGACCAATATCACTGATGAACATAGATGCAAAAATCCTGAACAAAATAGTAGGAAACAGAATCCAACACCACATTAAAAGGATCATACACCATGATCAATTGGGATTTATCCCAAGGATGCAAGGATTCTTCAATATATGCAAATCAATCAATGTGATATACCACATTAACAAATTAAGGAATAAAAACCACATGATCATCTCAATAGATCCAGAAAAAACTTTTGACAAAATTCAACACCCATTTTTGATAAAAACTCTCCAGAAAATGGGCAGAGAGGGAACCTACCTCAACATAATAAAGACCATATATGACAAACCCACAGCAAGCATCATACTCAATGGTGAAAAACTAAAAGGATTTCCACTAAGATCAGGAACAAGACAATGATGTCCAATCTTGCCACTCTTATTCAACATAGTTTTGGAAGTCTTAGCCACAGCAATCAGAGAAGAAAAAGAAATAAAAGGATTCCAAATTGGAAAAGAAGAAGTAAAACTGTCACTGTTTGCCGATGATGTAACACTATACATAGAAAATCCTAAAGATGCCACAGAAAACTACTAGAACTAATCAATGAATTTGGTAAGGTTGCAGAATACAAAAATTAATGCACAGAAATCTCTTGCATTCCTATACCCTAACAACAAAAAATCAGAAAGAGAAATTAAGGAAACACTCCCATTTACCACTGCAACAAAAAGAATAAAATACCTAGGAATAAACCTGCCTAAGGAGACAAAAGACTGTACTCAGAAAACTATAAAACACTGATGAAAGAAATCAAAGATGACATAAACAGATGGAGAAATATACCATGTTCTTGGATTGGAAGAATCAACATTGTGAAAATGGCTATACTACCCAAAGCAATCTACAGATTCAATGCAATCCCTATCAAACTACCAATGGCATTCTTCACAGAATTAGAAGAAAAAATTTTACAATTCATATGGAAACACAAAAGACCCTAAATAGCCAAAGCAATCTTGAGAAAGAAGAAGGGGAATCAGGCTCCCTAACTTCAAACTATACCACAAAGCTACAGTAATCAAGACAGTATGGTACTGGCACAAAAACAGAATTATAGATCAATGGTACAAGATAGAACACATATATACAATGGAATATTACTCAGCCATAAAAAGAAACGAAATTGAGTTATTTGTAGTGAGGTGGATGGACCTAGAGTCTGTCATACAGAGTGAAGTCAGTCAGAAAGAGAACAACAAATACCATATGCTAACACATATATACGGAATCTAAAATAATAATAATAATAATAATCGTACTGATGAACCTAGTTGCAGGGCAGGAATAAAGAGACATAGAAAATGGACTTGAGGACATGAGTGGGAGAGCAAAGCTGGGGCGAAGTGAGAGTAGCATCGACATACATACACTACTGAATGTAAAATAGTTGGCTGGTGGGAAGCAGCAGCATAGCACAGGGAGATCACCCCAGTGCTTTGCGATGACCTAGAGGGGTGGGATAGAGAGGATGGGAGGGAGGCTCAAGAGGGAGGGGATATGGGGACATGTGTATGCATATGGCTGATTCACTTTGTTGTGCCACAGAAACTAACACAGTATTATGAAGTAATTATACTCCAATAAAGATCTATTAAAAAATTTAAAAAATAAAAAGAATCACAGCAAGCCAACTTCTTGCAGTCTACACACAGGCCACACCACCAGGTTTGAGCACATCTCTTCTAATCATCAGGGTTTTTAGTTAATGCCTACGTCACTAGAAGTAGCTGGCAGGGGAAGGGAGTGGCAATTAGAGGTAGGTGGCTAATGGTCAAGTCATCAGCAGCTGAGTGTTTACAGTTTCCAAGTACAAAACTATCCCTTTCCAAATGATTGCCCTAAAAATTCTACCCCAGATGGGAATGAAGTACAGGTGTGCCTCATTACAAGTAAACGCCACATAAGGAAGCCTGCCTTTACATAGATAATTTGCCAAAGCAATGCGTCACTGCACTGATGTCAACCAACCCTCACCCTGCTGAGACTCCCAGCAGTTTGTACCACTTAAAGGTCTACTAATGGGCTAAAGCAGTTACTAGTAGGCTAATAAGCTAGCCGTTAACAGCTTCTTAAGTAGCAGGCTGGGGGAGCTGTGAGACTCTAGTTACAGCCACTGAGAATGCGTTGTCTTCTCAGTTTAAAAAAAAAAACCTAAATTGGGACAAGAATTGTTTCCCTAAAGGTTGACTTACTTGGCTCCAAATATGGAGGCAGCAATTGTTCAAGTTACAGAGGAATTTCTCCCTTTATAAAGATATTCACTCTGAAGTTCCCTGCCAAGTTCTTCCCCTGGGCACTGAAATTTTGGTTTATAGACCATGAATTACTTCCAGAGACTCTAAGGAATAGAGATATTTTGTAATGGAGCCTTAAGACATAACTTTAAAAATCAGTCAGAAATGAAGATACAGTCTGGTTACAATTGTAATATGAATGTCCCAAGCATAACCAGCTAAGAGTGCAAATGAAGTCAGGGTCATATAAAAAGCTGATTAACCCTACCATGAATCTAGACCCTCTTATTCACTCACTCATTCAATACAGACTTATTGATCACACAGTGGGTAGTGATCTAGGCACAGGAGAACATTAGAAAATCAATGGGAGAAATTCTGTGTTATAGTTTACATTCTGTAAGTGGAAAGACTGAAAATAAACAAAAAACAATGAAATTATATAATATCTTAGAAGGTGACAAGTGCATGGAAAAAGAGAGAGCAAGGGAAGGTGAATCAGGAGTGCTGGGTGAGAGGAGAAGTAGTAAAGGGACACCTCCTTGAAAAGGTGACATTTAAACAAAGGCTTGTAGGGGGTGAAAGTAGTAAGGCAGGAGGAAATCCAGGCATGGGCAACAGCTAGTGCAAAGGCCCTGAGGCAGGACAGTATCTAGTTTATCTGAGGAAAAGTAAGGCAGCCCATGTAGCTAGAGAAGGGAGATGAAGTCATAGGGGTAACAGCGGCCTGGATTGTATGGGTCTTAAAGGCCTTTGTAAGGACTGTGGCCTTTTTTCCAAGAGGAATGAATTACTGTTGGTGGATTCAGAGCATAGGAGTGAAGGAATCCCGTTGTCAGAAGTCTCCCTAGTTGCTTCTGGAGAACCCCAAGGCAATGTCCACAAGCTGGCTTGTTCTCCTGTGGTACCCTCCTCATCAAGAAACGTCTTCTCCTATCCCTCACCAGTGCCCTCTGCGAAAATGCCAAAGCCTGGCCTGATGCTCTCTGATGCTCCTGAAGAGCCAGCCCCAGCATGCCAGAGCAGTCATGCAGGTCTTCCCAGCCCCATCCTGCCCTGGGAGAGCTGATTCCCAAAGCCACACAGGTTCCACACAGATGCTTAGAGCCTTCCAGGAGAATACCTCCTTCAGCTTTTGGTCCTTGTGCTGGTCTAGTAAGCCATGCCTATTTCTAAAAAAGACATTCCCCAACATTTTCCAATTTTCAACAGGTATTCTTCTCTTACAATTGAAGGTTTTTCTTGAATTATGTCTTCTCATAGCTCCATTTTCCATGAGTATCTTATTCCTTTGAAGACTAACTATATGAGTTTAAAATATAGCCTCTTTTCTCACTTCTCTTTTGGATTAATCCTATCTTGGAAACCCTTCTGATGGCAGGGAATATGTTTTTTATTGTATTCCCCCCCAATACTGAGCACCAAGCTTTGCATACAGTTAAGTACTTAATCAATATTGGCTACATTACTATAGCCTATGACCTCAGCCCTGTACTAGGCACTAAAGCCATCATAGATGTGAAAGGTACCCTCCTACCCCCAAATAAGCTTATAATATGTTTGGTAGACAAGACAAGTCTGGGAAACAGCATCAAATAATGGTAGAATATGGTTAAGTACAAGAATTGAACATTATAAACTCTGGCTCCTGTAAATTCAAGGAGGAACTGGGTGGGGTCAGAACAGTGGAGAATGGTTTCTCAGGGCAAAAAGGACTTAACTGGACACCCCAAAGGATGAACAGGGTCAAACAAGATACACAGAGCCACCACGCTCCAGTGAAGAGGAAGCTATAGAACAATTTGTGTTGCTTAGACTATTTTTATAACCATCCTTGTTAATGCCTATGATTTGGCCAGTAAACCCTGCCTGGTTTACAACATTAAGTTTGGGAGTGTAGAATAGACCTCAGCAGAAACCCTATTAGTGTCCCATGAACAACAAAAGCAAACTATACTGTACTTACTTCCATTAAATGAGCTTAAATAACAAAGATAAAAGTGTGTCTAACTTTGGGGTAAAAAAAGTCAGGCAGTTGGGGACACTGCAGGGTTTGTTGTAGGTATTCAGGATCTGGTGACTAGCCCTAGGAAGCACCACAAATGCCTAAGGGAGGAAACTTGTTTACATACAGATGGGCAGATGCAGGTAATGGATGGGGCTTAGGAGTTGACAGAACACGTAATTGAAGGGTGCTGAGCATTACATCAAGGGGCATAATAATGCTGTTCCTGTCACCTCGCCAATTAGCCCTCCAGTAAACGAATTAGCACCCTATTGTAAGCAGGAACCCAAGAAGTAGTTGGGAAACAGGCAATTCAAGATACTAGAAGCAGAGTTGTGAGAATCAGTCTGTCCAGATGGGAAAGAGACCAGATATTCAGCTGTTTGATACATGTATAAAACAACAAACTTATTGACATTCTTCTTCCACCAATGAAAAAATATTTCAGAACACATGCTTCAATAAAATACGTCTATGGACATAATAAAGGAGCTTAAAATGGCTTCAGGAACCATGAGACATCATCATAAAAATTGGTTATCCAAGAGATGAAAATGAGTTTTTATGCTAGCATTAAAGTTTGTAGTCTCTGGGTGCTGCTGCTGGGGAGAAAATTATAAAATTCATTAACCAACATCCTACTTACCCTCTAATACCTAAGAACTGGTATTTATTGGTTTGATAACCATATATGCGGATCCCAAGCATCATCATTTGACTCTGTTGACTGAGCCCAAGTTCCTGCTAAGAAATTAAAGTTGTGTTTAGTATAAAGACTTCACATTTGTGCAACAGATATTCTCTAGGCAAGACTTGAATAAATCAGATCACATACAAAAATAGGTTGCTGGCTAAGAATCTAGTAGGTCTTTTCATTACAGAATAATTATTTTGAAAAGTGAAAAACTATTGCCTAATTTATCTACTGTGTAAAAGTGGCCTTTTGCTAATTGTGTTTTCTGAAAGCAGAGTTTACTTGCCTTTGTGGGTTCTAATTCCTCAAAAAAGATCAATTGTTTTTCTTTAAATATAAAACAATAACCAACCTCCAAAGAAGGGTGTAGTCAGAGCCTCAAGTCACTGTCTTTTCATTCACCTTTCTTGCTTTACGTCTTAGCCAGATTTTTAGCCATGTGAGTTTAGGGCAATCATATAAACAGGTTTGCTCAAAACAGTGCTAGTTTACACTTGATGTGCTGGCATAACTATTTAATGCAACACACTCCCAAAATGTCCCGAGTTGCATGATAAATTATATGGTTACCCTATGTATTACAGGTTCTAAGGAAGTAGAAATTTATTGTATGTTGAAATCAATTAAGAATGTAACACACAGCAAAGGAAACCATAAACAAAACAAAAAGACAACCCACAGAATGGGAGAAAATATTTGCAAACGATGCAACCGACAGGGGATTAATCTCCAAAATATACAAACAGCACATGAAGCTCAATATCCAAAAAACAAAGAACCCAATCAAAAAATGGGCAGAAGATCTAAGTAGACATTTCTCCAAAGAAGACATACAGATGGCCAATAGGCACATGAAAAGATGCTCAACATCACTAATCATTAGAGAAATGCAAATCAAAACTACAATGAGGTATCACCTCATGCCAGTCAGAATGGCTATCACCAAAAAGTCTACAAACAATAAATGCTGGAGAGGGGGTGGAGAAAAGGGAACCCTCTTACAGTGTTGATGGGAATCTAAATTGGTACAGCCACTATGGTGAACAGTATGGAGGTTCCTTAAAAAACTAAAAATAGAACTAACATACGATCCACTCCTGGGCATATACTTGGAGAAAACCATAATTCAAAAAGATACATGCACCCCAATGTTCACTGCAGCACTATTTACAATAGCCAAGACATGGAAGCAACCTAAATGTCCATGGACAGATGAATGCATAAAGAAGATGTAGTACATATATACAATGGAATATTACTCATCCATAAAAAAGAATGAAATAATGCCATTTGTAGCAACATGGATGGACCTAGAGATTATCATACGAAGTGAAGTGAGTAAAAGACAAATATCATATGATATCACTTATATGTGGAGTCTAAAATAATGATATAAATGAATTCAATTACAAAACAGAAACAAAGAGGAAAGGTAGGGGGGAGGGATAAATTAGGAGGTTTGGATTAACATACACACACTACTGTATATAAAATAGATAATCAACAAGGACCTACTGTATAGCACAGGGAACTCTACTCAATACTCTGTAATAACCTATATGGGAAAAGAATCTGAAAAGGAATAGATATATGTATATGTGTAACTGAATCACTTTGCTGTATACCTGAACCTAACACAACATTGTAAATCAACTATACTCCAATGTAAAATAAAAATTAAAAGACAAACAAACAAAAATGAAGGCAGCATTTGGACATTATTCACATTGCCTCCAAGGACGAAGTCTCAGCTCTTTTATAATCCACTTGGAAGGTTTTGCTAAGAATTTGGTGAGTGTACATTTCCAATCCCAAATGAAAATCCTATCATTACCTCCTTCTCTCTAGCACCCGCTCTCTTTTGTCTGTGGTTCTCTAAACACTGTGGATAATATTTGCAGGTTAGCAACTGAACTTAATCAACACGAATTTACTAAGACCCCCAAAACATACCTCAGGTAATGCGAAATCCCTGGTATATCAATCATTTGATTAGATTATGATTCCTCACCATTTTCAATGCCCTTATACTCAAAACTTTGTCTTCCTGGTTTACATGTGGAAACTAAGACTTAAGAAAAAAGGATAACTCACTGGGGACATAGCCTAGTAACAATTCCAAGCTTTTCCCAACAACCACTACCCACAAACCCTGCCCCAACACACACACACACACACACACACACACACACACACACACACACACCCCTTCCCAGTGATAGCAGAAAACCTTCAAAAGAAACATTCATTCTACAAATGTCCTATTTTCTGGCTCTCTATTTTTTATATGCTGAATTGGTAATGGAGCTAATAAAGGTTCAAGATTGCTCTTTCTGGGGGCCAAATTTTTCTTTTCTCCATGTCGTGCTTTTTATTCAGAAAATAATTCTCTTTGCATTGTTTTCACAGAAGCTTTCCAACACCCCCAAATAATGCAGAGAAATTGCTTTTATTTTGAATGGGCATTTTCAATGCACACTGTATCTCTCAGCATATCTATTGTATTAATCTAAGCCTTAATGATACAATGGGTAAAAACAGTGTACGGATGTGTATAAATGAAAAATTTAATAGATTTCCCTCTTAATGTAATAGAATTGGCATGAGGCATTGGGAACAGGAGTGAGAGTAGTCACTCAAGCATTGTGTTTACATGATATTTAAATACAAGTGGCTGGGGTATAAGTACTCCTAAGTACACCTGAAAGGGATGGTGCCTCCTAATCATTGTTTCAGCAAGTGACAGTTGTTTACACAACAGCAGCACATTCGCTGCTGATTTGAATAATCAACACGCTTAAATACCAGCTGGATAATAGAAGGATAATTGAAACATAGTTTAAAGCTCTGATTTATAGGCATCGTAGCAACACTTTTATTTGCTGTACAATGCAACACTTCTGTGCAGTCTCTGAAAAAAAAATTTAAGGCATTGTTTCAAACATTGGGATCTATTAAACTTGATTAATATGTACCCATATGTACCCATAGCTCAAGCCGTGACTGGGCATACTTGAGACAGCTATTGTACAATGTGTTTTAGCAAAACACTTGAGGCTGTAATAGAACCATTCAGGAGGCCGGCAATGCAGTGTGTCCACCAGGGCCCTGAACGGTGGATGGCACCACAGGTACCTGAGACAGAACCAGAGAGCATCACCTAGGTCTTATGATTCACAGGTGAAAATCAAGAGGGTTGACCTGGTAATCTCTAAAGGTAAAATTTTACAAAGTTATGATTGTAAACTCTAGCAAATCTTTCTCGGTTTCTTCACACGTCCATTTCCTTCTTTCCATGCTGATTGCCACCATCTTAGTTCAGGACAGTTTTACCTCTTACCTAGTGAATGCAAGAGGCCTGACCTGGGTATCTGTTCCTAGGACAGCCCTGTTTCAACCAGCTCACACAGCATCGCCAAGTGAATAGTCCCCTTTCAGGTGGAAGCTCTGGAGTAAGACGGCTACCTGCCCAGGTTGGCCCTTATGGGTAGGCAGCACCTGGCAGGTGTTAGTTACCACCCAAGTCCTTACATTTGGAGACCCTGAAACGTGATTGCACCTGTTCACTTAGAATACGTCATACCTGGGGAAGTTCCTCCTGTAACCAAATCAGCAGGAGCCTAATTTGCCAGCCAGAATGCTAATGTGTTCATTGATTTATCAGTTTACTAGGGGAAATATCTCTTAGAGGATAATTCATATTGGTCATTCAACACTCTCTTCTGGAATGATTACCTCAGAGGAGCAAATTACGCGTCAGAAAGTTGCTTAATGAACATAAAGTAAGAGCAAAAGGAACAGAATGGATTGCCACTTTTTACTCCAGAGAAAATGTTGCCTAAAAGTAACGACACCCAGGCACCAAGCCAGATATCTATTATCTCTAATTCTTACAAAATCCCCCAAGAATTATTATTCCCTTTTAAATATAAGGGACTGATCTAAGGCCACACGGTTGCTGAGTTATAGCTTTGAAGCCACACTATTTGCTAACTAATTACTAATCATATTGCAAGCTCTCTCTCCCTCCCCCCACTTCCCCCCCCTCTCTCTCTCACACACACACACACACATTGGGATGAATAAAAAAAAAAAACAGGTGTATATTTTCTGACTCCTTTTTCAGTGAATCATTTGCACCAGTCACCGGGGCTGTCTCACACTCCTTGGAATTGGTGGGTGCCCTATAGGTGTGGAACGAGTGACTAAGTGAAAGATTAAATGAACGTTGGATGGTTACTTAATGCTAGACATGTCTTTCTGAGACCACAGCTTGGTGCACGGTAAGAGAGCTTGGGCAATCATTGCATCTCTAATCCATTAAGAAATGGTGTTGTTTCTGCAAATATCTCATCTCATCTGGTATGAGTGGCTCACTAAAATTTAGTTTCCATTACAACCACATCTTGAAATTCTGAAGACACATTAGCAGCATCCTATTTCTAAGGCCATCGGTTTCATTGTTACTCACCCATTCAAAACCAGGTCCAAAACCAGGAGGTCCATTTTCAGAAGAAAGAACAGCAGTTCCAAGAGCCTTTCCTGCAGGGTACTCAGCAGGTCAATCTTGGTACCATCTGGCCCTCAGATCGCCTTCTATGAGAATTTGCTCCAGTCACTGTCACTGTTGAAGTAGGAACTTTCTCCTTCTCTCTGAACCCCAGCTGAGTGGAGGGGCAAGGGCAATGACAGCAAGGACAACAGGTGCAGGGGCCAGCCAACAACCTACCACACGGCCGGACACAAAAGAAGAGCTGGGTCAATCATCTCAAGTTCTCTCTCTCTCCCTCCCTCTCTCTTACTCGCAGATTAGAGAAAACTCGGGCAGTTGGTAGTGAAGCCAAAGGCAGAAACTATGCCCAAAGAGAGAAGCCCTGAGGTACCATCAGGGCCATGAGAGCAAAGCCAATTACAGCTATATAGAAGCAGGAACTATGACGTAGAGCAACTAAAAGAACAGCAGAGGAAAGTGGTCAAACATGTGGACTCTGGAACCACTGCCCAGGTTTGAATTCCGGTTCATCTTTGTTCCAGCAGCGTTACCTTGGGCTACTTACTCGCCTCTCTATCAGTGCCTGGCACATGGTCAGCACCACACACGTGTTAGCATGTTAGGGACTGTCACTGAGCACTTAAAATGTGCCAGCCAGTGCTCTCAGTCTATTACATGTATTAACTCAATTAATCCTCATAACAAGCCCGTGAAACACTATTATCATCCCCATTTTGAAGATCAAGAAACTGAGGCACAGAAAAGTTAAGTGCCTTGTCCAAGGTCATGTCACTGGTAAGTGGCTGGGCTGGGATTTGAATCCATGCAATCCAGCTCTAAAGCAGTCCTACAGAAAAAGCACAGACATCCTCAAAAAGAGAAGAGGTGATCTGCAACGGGGAAATAGCACACTAAGGAGGTACTCTGGCCAGAGACCTAGTCCTAACTCACAAGCATCCTCCAAGTCACCCCCTCTACCCTTTGCCTCAGGTGGCCTGCATGGGTCTCTTTCTTGAAACTGAAAGAGTCTGACTAAAACTGAAATTGGTCCTTTGTTGGGTTGGGGCAAGGTGCCCTAGAGGAACAGAACAGGATCTCAGAAGACACGTGGGACAGATGTAAGCAGACAATGCACAGGAACAGGGTGAAAAGGGCAGTAAACGCCTATAGCCCCACACACCAAGACACTGACAGAGTGAACACCGGGCTTTCGTTTACAGAATCTCGGGACCCTGAGCCACTAGAGGGTGGCTTGTGGAAGATGTGGAGGTCTTGGTCCTAACTCAGTTTCATGGGGTTAGGAATGAGGTAAATGGACCTTCCTTGGGTGTTGTATCATTATATGATGCTAAATGTTGATATAAAATAAGTGATCTTCAGCATGAAAACACATTTACGTTCTTGGGAAGAGTTGCTTCATTTTATCAAAAGTCTTTCTTGCCATTCATTAAAATGATGTGTGGGGTTTTTTTCTTCAATTTCTGAACTATTGTGAGTAATTATATTAAGAGATTTCTTAATATAGTTATACAGGAAATATCCTGTATAACTAGAATAAAAATTCTTGACTATAATCTATTTTTTACTTTGCTGACATTTTATTTTATTTTTATTATTAGCAAATTTTATTTGCTGATATAACACATTTCTTTTAGGATATGTTCATCATATATGATCATGATGGATATATTCTCAAAGAAATTGATTACTAATTTTGGTTGTTAATTTTATCAGGTTATGGTATGAGATTATGCTCGCTCAGAAAATAAAATTATAAACTTTCACATTGTTTTCATGGTAGAAGTAATTTTAAAGGATGAGAATCATCTATACTTTAATAGCTTGAAAATAGTCAACATAAAAGAGCTTGATCCTTTTCTTACTTACGGTAAACTTTTTCAACTTTTCTGGTCATTAGTTTATTCAGATTTATCTTGACAAAATTTTTACAATTAGTAATATAAAACTTTAATCAGTAGTCTCTCAAAATTTTAAAAACTTTTTCTACATATTTAGTTATATCCTATTTTGATTCCTACATTATGAGTTTTTTTCTTTATTATATTTTCCAAGTTTTAATAACTTTTAGTGTTCTCAAAATCTTAGAATTTGAATCTATTTACTAACTACACTACTTTATAACTGTTAAAGAATTTATAAATCTCTGCTCTTACATTTAATTCCCTCAACCTGCTTTCCTTGGGACTTTTTTTTTTAACTCTATTTGCAGTTTCTTAAGCTAAAATATAATTCACTCATTTACATTAACTTTTTAATATTAAAAGCACTTAAGGCAATGAAGTTTAATTCTGTCACTGCTTTGGTTACATCCAATAAGTTTTGATATGTAATGTTCTTGATATTATTTTCTAAATTATATGCAACTGAAATTTTAATATCCTCATATCATTTAGAAACTGTTGGGGAGGGTTGTGTTATTGTTTTCTTATTTTTTGGTTTGATTGGAGGTTTAATTGCTGCTTTTTGTTGTTTGGGGCAAACTTCTAAGTGGTTGGGTATGTTTTCTTAAGTTAAATTTTGTGGGTAATTTCTAGTTGTTTTTACAGTACGACCAGAGAAGACAGTCTGTACCATATACAGGCTTTTTGGAGTTTGTTAAGATTTTTGGTTGAAGTTTAGAGGTTGCATGGATGCTAAAAAAGAACTAACATATACGGTAGCATACACTGCTCAATAAATACATATTTACTAAATCAACTCAATTCCCTTTGTAATTCAAATTCTCTACATATTTATTCTTTGCAGACTTATTCTACCAAAAGGAGAGAAACATTGAAGTTGCTTGATGATATTGTTTCTCTGTTGATTTCCTTAGGTATTTCCAGCAATTTCACTTTATATATTTCAATTAAATGTTATGGTGCATAGAAATACATGATGGATATCTCCCTTGTGAATTTTACTCTTTATCAATACAAAGTAACAAGTGGTGTGATGGTAAACTGGCTCTCTGAAGAAAAACTGTTAAAGCCATGATTTGTAGCATTTGCCAGTTGTTGTGTAATGCTCCCATCATGGTTAATTTCAAGTTAGTGATGTAAGGTCACTGAACTAAGAGTTGGAATGAGATGGACACAATTGGCTCTCACGGGCCAGCACATGCCAGCTCCAGAACACCACTGAAAGTAAGCATCTTTATGTTTTATGACCTTTGTCTTTGATTCTGTTCTAGTACTAAGAATACATATATTTTTTTTTTTTTTGCTTTTGTTTGTTTGCATCTGCCTGATATATTTTTGCCCATTCATTCATTTTTAGCCATATTATGTCAGTTTTTTACATTTTTGTCTCTTGTGAACTATACTTTGTTTTAAGACCCATTCTGAGATTCTTTATGTTATAATAGACAGGCTTATTACCACATTTATATTTATTGGTTTTGCTGATATATTTGGTTCTACATTTTTTTTGTTTTATTTTTCTTTTGCTTCCTTATGCTTTCTATCATTTATTATATATTTCACATTTACTTTTCCAGTTTTGATTTCTAGTATTTGTTATCTTGTGTTTTTTTTCAAAAGCATTCTGAAGTGTGTATTTCTCTAATTGTCACCTTCAAGAATGAAAAAGTATCTTTTAAGCTCCTCATATTTAAGATCAGAAATTTAGGACCCAAGAAGAGGGCTGTGATTTCTTAAAATGCTAAAAGAGAGAGGACTCATAACACATAAATGTCTTAATATTCAATTATATTATCTAAGGTTTGAATGCCAGATTATTATAATCACTTTAAATTATGTTACTTTATATACTTTAAGAATAAGACATTTGCATCCATTTTTATAATTACATAAAAATGTAATTTATGCCTATCTGTAACTTAAATAATTTTAGAACTGACTCAGCCTTTTAAAACAGGAAGATAATAGAGCATGAAGGTGAAGAGGACAGACTTTGGCACCACACTTCCTGAGTCCAAACACTAGTAGCACCATCAACAGGTCATGTAACTCTGGGCAAAGTTATTTAACCTTTCTGTCTCTCAGCTCCTCATCTGTAAAATGGGCATATTAATAGTATATACTTCATAATGTCATATAAAATTTATATCAGTTAATGTGAGTAAAGGTCTTAGAGCACTGCACATATTTGCTTTATCATCATCATCACCACTACATTTTAATGTTGCTCTCTCTTTCTAAGGACTCTCTCAAGAAAACATCTTGGAGTAATTTATCAAGATGGATATATGTAGTGTATTTTCTAGACCTAGTATAGCCAAAGCTGTCTTTCTGTTACCTTCACATATTAAAGACAATATTACTAGGCTTTAAATTCTTGGATCACAACTATTTCCCCTCAAAATCCCATAAATGAAAAATGCCAGTGGTAGTTTGATAAGGATTGCATTGAATCTGTAGATTGCTTTGGGTAGTAGAGTCATTTTCACAATGTTGATTCTTCCAATCCAAGAATATAGTATATCTCTCCATCTGTTTGTATTATCTTTAATTTCTTTCATCAGTGGCTTATAGTTTTCTGCATACAGGTCTTCTGTCTCCTTAGGTAGGTTTATTCCCAGGTATTTTATTCTTTTTGTTGCAATGGTAAATGGGAGTGTTCCCTTAATTTCTCTTACAGATTTTTCATCATTAGTGTATAAGAATGCAAGAGATTTCTGTGCATTGATTTTGTATCCTGCTTCTTTACCAAATTCATTGATTAGCTCTAGCAGTTTTCTGGTAGCATCTTTAGGATTCTCTATGTATAGTATCATGTCATCTGCAAACAGTGACAGCTTTACTTCTTCATTTCCGATTTGGATTCCTTTTATTTCTTTTTCTTCTCTGATTGCTGTGGCTAAAACGTCCAAAAATATGTTGAATAATAGTGGTGAGAGTGGGCAACCTTGTCTTGTTCCTGATCTTAGGGGAAATGGTTTCAGTTTTTCACCATTGAGGGCAATGTTGGCTGTGGGTTTGACATATATGGCCTTTATTATGTTGAGATAAGTTCCCTCTATGCCTACTTTCTGGAGGGTTTTTATCATAAATCGGTGTTGAATTTTGTCGAAAGCTTTTTCTGCATCTACTGAGATGATCATATGGTTTTTATTCTTCAATCTGTTAACCACTGGCATTTTTCACAGAACTAGAACAAAAAATTTCACAATTTGTATGGAAACACAAAAGACCCCGAATAGCCAAAGCAATCTTGAGAAAGAAAAATGCAGCTGGAGAAATCAGGCTCCCTGACTTCAGCCTAAACTACAAAGTGACAGTAATCAAGACAATATGGTACTGGCACAAAAACAGAAATACAGATCAATGGAACAAGATAGAAAGCCCAGAGATAAACCCACACACATAGGGTCATCTTATTTTTGATAAAGGAGGCAAGAATATACAATGGAGATAAGACAGCCTCTTCAATAAGTGGTGCTGGGAAAACTGGACAGCTACATGTAAAAGAATGAAATGAGAACACTCCCTAACACCATACACAAAAATAAACTCAAAATGGATTAAAGACCTAAATGTAAGGCCAGACACTATCAAACTCTTAGAGGAAAACATAGGCAAAACACTCTATGACATAAATCACAGCAAGATCCTTTTTGACCCACCTCCTAGAGAAATGGAAATAAAAAGAAAAATAAACAAATGGGACCTAATGAAACTTAAAAGCTTTTGCACAGCAAAGGAAACCATCAACAAGACAAAAAGACAACCCTCAGAATGGGAGAAAATACTTGCAAATGAAGCAACTGACAAAGGATTAATCTCCAAAATTTATAAGCAACTCATGCAGCTCAATATCAAAAAAACAAACAACTCAATCCAAAAATGGGCAGGAGACCTAAAAAGACATTTCTCCAAAGAAGACATACAGATTGCCAAAAAACACATGAAAGGATGCTCAACATCACTAATCATTAGAGAAATGCAAATCAAAACTACAATGAGGTATCACCTCACATCAGTCAGAATGGCCATCATCAAAAAATCTACAAACAATAAATGCTGAAGAGGGTGTGGAGAAAAGGGAACCCTCTTGCACTGTTGGTGGGAATGTAAATTGATACAGCCACTATGGAGAACAGTCTGGAGGTTCCTTAAAAAACTAAAAATAGAACTACCATACGACCCAGCAATCCCACTACAGGGCATATACCCTGAGAAAACCATAATTCAAAAAGAGTCATGTACCACAATGTTCATTGCAGCTCTATTTACAATAGCCAGGACATGGAAGCAACCTAAGTGTCCATCGACAGATGAATGGATAAAGAAGATGTGGCACATATATACAATGGAATATTACTCAGCCATAAAAAGGAAGGACACTGAGTTATTTGTAGTGAGGTGGATGGACCTAGAGACTGTCCTACAGAGTGAAGTAATTCAGAAAAAGAAAAACAAATACCGTATGCTAAATCTAAAAAAAAAAAAATTGGTCATGAAGAACCTAGAGGCAAGATGGGAATAAAGATGCAGACCTACTAGAGAATGGACTTGAGGACACAGGGAGGAGGAAGGGTAAGCTGGGACAAAGTGAGAGAGTGGCATGGACATATATACACTACCAAACGTAAAATCAATAGCTAGTGGGAAGCAGCCACATAGCACAGGGAGATCAGCTCGGTGCTTTGTGACCACCTAGGGGGTGGGATAGGGAGGGTAGGAGGGAGGGAGACGAAACAGGGAACAGATATGGGGATATATGTATATGTATAGCTGATTCACTTTGTTATAAAGCAGAAACTAACACCCCATTGTAAAACAATTATACGCCAATAAAGATGTAAATAAATAATTCCATAAATGACTCTCCATAACTTTCCGAAATTTAATGTAGCTAAAAAGTCTAAACCAAACTTATTCTTGTTTCTTTGTAGATAATCTAGTTTTTCTATGTGAATTTTTGTATGCTCTTTTTATCATTATTGTAATTCAAAATATCTGTCAGAATATCTAGGTATGGTTTCCTTTTCAGTAGTTTTATCTGGAATAGTCTTTAAAATCTACTTACAAGTCTTTCTTCAGTTCAAAAAAATTTTTCTTTCATCACATATTTATGTATTGGGGCTTTGCTTCTTTCCATTTATTCTATCCCTAACTTCAGAGGCACCAATTATTCATGTGCTGGCTCTCCATTCTGTCTCCACTTCTATCATTTCTCTCTCACAGTTTTTATCCACTTTCTCCTTCTGCATTGTTATAGAGCTTTTGTCTTTCAAAACAATATGATTTTCTAATATATCATTTAGTGCCCTTCACTGACACCATTTTGTCACTAAATACTACTATTAAAACTTCGGATTTTTTTCAATCCTTTCACCTCTATCCTTCTTTCTTTTTACCTCATCCTACAGCACGTTTCTGGTACCCATGTTGATTTGGCCTCTATTGAAGATGTCAAAGGATTTTCTGAGTTTTAAATCTGCACCCTAACATCGATCATTCTTAGCAGTATGCATTTCCTTGAGTTTTCCTTTATTCATAGTGTCTTAATTGGCCTTCCTTATCCTTGAACGAGGTGAATATCTACCTTTAAAATTTGCCAGAAGACATGGTGAAGTGATTGCACTAGTCTCAATTTCTAAATGTGTTTGGCAATCTCATCCCAATCATTTCTATAGCAAGGGGGCAGGCTAATGTGCGTATCTCCACGTTTAATTCCCAAATACAGCAATGTCACCTCTGCTAGATCACCTCTGTTCTCCAAAATAGCATCATTTACTACAGTGGTTCTCAAATTTTAGCATGATCAGAAAGCTTGAACCCCATCCCCAGATTTCTGATTTTGCATTTCTAACAAACCTGCTCCAGGACCACACTTTGAGAATCATTAATCCATGAAACCTCTCTCTGGTTCTCTGATCCTCTGCAATGTTGTGGTACGTGAAATGCAATGATTTCCAGCACAAGCTTCTCTTATGTTTTTCCTCTCTGTGCATTACCCTCCAGTGTTTCACATCTGGGTTCTTTAGATACAATGTGCCTCCACAATCCTTCACTCCACTTCCTACTCAGTTGTTTTTGGTGAATCTCTGACTTCAAGGAGTTATAAAAAGATGATGGAGGGTGGGAAAAATATGAGAGAAGACATCAACTCCTCTAACGTCTAAATTGTGGGTTGAAACACACATTCGCACCTCAGAAGCATGAGAAAGAGGAGGGCATAAAGCCCCTTTCTGTCACTGTTCAGGTCATCTCTGTTTCATGCAGCCAAGAGTACGTCCATCTTTATTGAAGCAGTTCTTTGTTATGGTTAGTGTAGCTTCATCATAAATTTTGGCACTTGGCTGTTGGCACTCTACTTTTAATTTCCATAAATTTTTCAGTAGATCTTTGCTGAACGCTATATCAGGCTTTACTGGCCAGGCACCATTTTGAATTGACATCATTTTGCACCAAAACTCTTTTTTTTTGCACAACTTGACCAAAATAAAAAGTTCAGGGATCCTGACTTCTTACTTTCACATCCATCCCAATTCCTGACTCCATAACATTGATGGAGAACCCAAAGACATAAGCCTTATGCAACCAAAGATCCCTGTGACTAAGCGCCAACTACCATTAACTTCATAGCTGAAGCTACTTAAATATAATCCTTTATGAAAAATGTAGTGAAATGTTCTTACAGAGCCAATCATACAGGCCATGTGACCATGACTACAAAGGGCGCCTCCTCTGGTATTTTTAGATATCACCACAAACATCACCACTCTTTCTACTACCACTATTTCCACCACATGACTCCTCCAGAATGTGACTGCTCTTAATTTGCATTAACCAGCTCAGAGCAGTGTTCTACCTCCTAACACATGCCCAGCTGAGCTCTGCTTGGAGCTCTGCTGAAGGGACCAGTCACAAACGGTTTCCCAGGGGAACAGCAGTTCCCACACAGCCTTCCAAGGACATAATATGCTTTAAAAAATGTGGGGCAGACATTTTCAGGAATTGTTCACAGCCACTTTATAAGAGGGAGAGAGTACACACATGCAAGAAAGATGGTAAGCATCGGAGTGCTCAGAAACACGGAAAAGGACATTTCTCTATTGGTGATAATGCCTATTATATGACATTCAAACACCACAAGTGCCATTCAGCTGCTTGTAAGTCACAAAAGGTGAGTGAAAACACTTATCTCCGTTGTCGAATGGGAAAAGGAGGTGGAGAATCCTTCACACAAACATCCACTTTGACTTAAAATACAGGGTAAGCAGTACTAGAAATCTCCATGCACAAACCCACCTATTAAGATTCTGAACAAACAGGGAGCCTCAATACCACAAGGCTCTGTTGTTAATATGTGGTTAGTTATGTCAAGGACACTAAACAAAGCTGCTTTTCAAGTGTCAGTTTGAGCTCTCCCAGTTGATAACCGTGGGGACTCCTGGGTCACAACCCCAAACGGGCGGCCATTGTGCCGGAGAAAACAGCAGATGGGCCCCAGTGCAGACAGAGCCACTAGGAGACCAGGGCTTCAGCCACCTGGGCTGGGTCTTAGCAAAATTCAGAAGTAGATGAAGTTTTACCGGGAGGTCTGTTTGTTCTCCTTCCCGCACCTCCTCTGTGCCTGCTCCCCCAGCTCTGAGGCTCACCTGGAGCTTCCCTCCTCCCAGGCAAGCCCCGCCCCTGACTCGGGGGCCCCATGAAAGCCTTCCCTCAGGACCCTGGTTCTGCCAGTCTAATAATCTATTTGATGCTGAGCCTCTGAGGGCTGCTGATAGATAAACCCATCTCCTTGCCAGATAACAGATGTATTTTGTTCCAGATAAAGGTAGCGTTCGAACAACTACCTTCAATGCCTCATCACCACTGGGCTGGGAGGTGAATGGTGGGGTGGGTGAGGAGGGACATAGTTTCTCCTCAAATGATGCAGCTTCCCTTCAATTAAAAATAGATATATATATCCAAAAAAAAAAAAAGATGCAGCTTCCGACTCCACCCTAGAACAAGCCCAACCCTGTTTCTGCATCCCATCGCACTGAATTTGAAATAGTGTTTCCTGGATCCTTTGCTTCACTTCCCATTAGCAAGTTCTGAAAATTCTGTGAAGGTGCGGAACAGAGGGTGAGGTCCCGTCCCAGTCGGCTGTAAGCTGAGCTATTCCACAGCCCCGCCCTCTCTAGAGGACACTCTCCCCCCCCCCCCCCCCCCGCACTGCTAAGATGCAGACAACCGGCTGCCACCTTTTAAGATCTTGTTTAAAACAAGCTGCTTTTCAGATGCCCTTGAGAGCAATTAATTCTCTCTGTCACTGCACTTCTACGGCACTCATCCTCCTGCCATCTTGAACCTCCCATCCCAGCCAGAGGGGCAAAGCACTGGCCTTGTCCTGGCAGCCAAAGGCCAATGCATGTCCCCCTCCTCTGAGAACCACGGAGAACTCCGAGCCTTCCTAAAAGGGGCTGCCAACTGCGCTGGAAACAGAACAATTGTCTGACGCCCGAGCACAATGAGCCTGTGAGTGAATGGATGTCCAGGCAGAGGAAACGGATGCCCGCTTCACCTCGCAACGGAGTCGAGGAAAACGAGAGACGGCTGGCCTCGGAGAGCCTCTCCTAGCAAGTCAAAGGTGCACTAATGTTGGCCTCTCCCGCCGGCCCCGCCGAGAGCCCACATCGGTGCCTCCTCGCTTCTGAGTGCAAGTCATTGTATTTACTGCCATATTAAGCCGCTTTCAAGTTCTACAGGGGAAGAAGGGGTGAAGGCTGAAGGAAAGGGACCTGAATTTGCATTCAGTAGGAAATTAATGGAAATAGGAGTGAAAGAGTTTCTTCCGGAAAAAGTAGAAAACACACCGAGCCAGGCTTAAGAAATGATCCCTTCTCCATTCCCCCTGCCCCAGTGCATTTCAAGCCCATTGTCACTCAGTTGCTGCGATTGTCACAAATCCCTTCTTCCTAAACTGCAGTCCCTGTCCCAGGTTTTGTCTGGCTCCACTCTGTCCTTCACCGCATTTCCAGAGCTCTGGTCTTGGAAATAAACGCCATCGTCTTGCTTCCATGTTGCGATGCCTAGCCAGCCCCTCCGCCTGCAGAGTGGAGGCTGAATGTCTCCACCTGGTTCTAAATTCCTCGTCCGCCTTCATGTCCCTTTTTCATGACCCATTCCCACTTTCCCCTAAGAACCAGCCACCCTGAACTTCTTGCTTTGCCCCTTGAACAAATAAGGCTCATTCACAATTCTTAAGCCATTGGGATACCATCCTTTTGGCCTGAAATGCCTTTTTATGGCTGTGATGCAGCCCACACACACTACCTCTTCTATGAAGTCATTTCAGAGTCCCTCCTTCTCCGGGTTGCCCCTGCACACCTCTGTTCTCATCTGCAGCAGATTGTATTGTAATTTTCCATTCCTGTGTCTCCCCCACTCAACTCTGGACTCCTCCAAAGTAAGGACGGTGTCTTATGATCATTGTATCTTCCGTGTCTACCTTGGAGTCTGGAATCAAGTAGATGCTCAGTGTTTACTGAATGAAGGAGCCTGGAGGGAAATCAGCCGTCTCCACTCTTAGACCTGGGTCATCATCCACATACCCAGCCTGCCAGGGAGAGTGATTGCTAAACACCGTGACCTTGACCTCACGACCACAACCACCCACTCGCATTTGATTCTCCCTCCTAATAGCTTCTCAATCTTTCACCTCCCACACAGCCCACTTGTGCCCTCCCCAGGACCCTTCTCCACACCTAGAATACCACCTCTCCGTTCCTACAAAGGTGCTGAAAATTCATCTTCTTCTGTCAGACTTCTTTAAGCAATTGCACTCGGGGCTGGTCATTCCCTTTGTCATGTCCCACCAGAGTAAGAGGCCTATTTCACACTATATTATTCTACCCTTGGATTCTTGAAATCTTTTTTTTCTCTTGGATGTGCATGTCACAGCTCCCAGACGAGAGCTCAGGCTCCCTAAAAGCATAAACTTCCACATCCTCCCAAAGCTTCCTGCCCACTACATCGCAACAGGTGTCATCATGTTAAGGGGGAAGGAGAGTGAGCACAAAATCATCTGCTCTTTACTTCATATTCAATTTGGAGACAATTATATGAATCACCAAAGGATACGCTGCAGTGTTGCACTTTTATATGTAGTATTTAATTTTTTTGGACAATTCACAAGGCAGAAAGTTCTAAGGTCACTACGCTGTTAAGATCCAAACTCGGAGTCTTTCCATACAAAGATCAAATCTTTGGAAAGACTATATGTAAATTTGGGACAAATAGAATTCCTTGTTCCCAGTTGTTTTTTATATACAACTTTGCAGGAAATGAAATATTCTTAGAGCCTGGACTCCAATTATGATGTCCAGGTGCCTAATGTAATTTGCATAGTCCTTGCTCCAGTTCCCTGGGGTAGAGCCCGTCTACTCTGGAGGACATTTAAAGGCCTTCATTTTCTTAGGAAAGTTCACTCTTTAATGTAAGAAGTTGTAAAAATCTGCTGGGCTTGAGAAACAGACACCACAACAGCCCACCGCCACCACTACCAAATAAAACCCCTACTGCCACCTCCCTGCCACTGGGAAGTCTGCTGGAGGGTTGGATGTCTATCAGTAACTCTCAGCAGGACACTTTTCTTTTTTCTGGACACAGCTGAACCTCTAGGAGGCTCCCATAATAGTTTATATTATATAGATAGTTCAGCTATGTTTTATTGCTAATACAGTCATCAGTGTCAGCTAACCCCCTGCATGAGCTGAGTATACTATAGTGAATAAAGTGCATTGGCATCCCTGACTCAAGGAGCTTGGATCTTTCCAAGAACAGAAATTATTTAGGTGACCACAAGTGTGATGAACATTACAGAAGAACTATGGATTATGTAAGTGCTATGGGCACACATAATAGAGAGAGAAACTAGTCTGGGGAGGGAATCAGGAAAGGCCTCTGGGAGTGTATGATTTTTAAATTGAGACCTAAGGATTAATAGAACATAGTCAAAGGAGGGGGAAGGGCCTAGAGAAAGGTTACATCTCACACCCACAACCCCACAGCACATACAGCAGAGCCAGGATGGAAACCAAGGCAGCCTGAATGCAGATGCATTAACCACTAGGCCCACCTGTAGGCTGGAGGTGTGGGAGGGGGTATGTCAGGTGAGACCTTGTAGGATTTTAGTCCTAAGAGAAATGAAAAGGAATTGCAGAGTTGTAAGCCGGGAACTGGCATGATCATTCCTATACCTTAAAAAAAAAAAAAAAAAACACTCAGGCTGCTACCTTGAGAATGGATTGGAAGAAGACAAAGATGAGTTCAGAGAGACCACTGAGGAGGAGAGGGGACGGTGGCCAGGACCAGGTGGAAGCTGTGGTGGTGAAGCAAAGCTGATAGTCTCCAAAGATGCTCAGGTGGTTCAGGTAGTAGGAATGTCAGGACTGATACATTGACTGTATATAGCCAGAAGGCAGAAATTATCACTCATCTAGATGTTCTCATATGCCTTAACTTAATATTTCCAGTAATTCTATATATTTACCTTAATTTTCTGCGTAAAACAATGAAGATCTAAAGAAATGGTCATTTCAAAGTCAGAGAGGCTGTAAATGGTGAAGACAGGATTTGAAATGTATGTATATAGGTCTATCTTTCCTGCTGTTTGAGGGCAAGGCCCATGTCTTGGTCATTTTGTATTCCAAGCTGGATGGGGCCCATGCCTGGCGCATGGCAGGGGCTCAATAAATTACTGAACTAACGAGCAGGAGGAAAGGTGTCCATGGGCTCCAGCTCTGCCCATGACGTTGCCTCTTAGGACATCATCACACAGTGGCAGGTCCCACTGTCCCCAAGCAGCACCATCAGAATTTTTTAGACCTACTAAACAAAGAGGTTCACCCCAAAGTACCCAGATGTCACCTTTCTTTGCCTGCCTATCAGGCCCCAGCTGTTGACACCTGCCCACTGGTCCTCTCTCACCTGATGATCTAGAATCCTGAGTCTGCACTTCAAAGCCTCATCAATTCCTTAAGTAAAAAAAAAAAAAAAATTAAGCCAAATTAAGCTGGACAGCTCAGGTATTATTTAAGTTCCTCCAAAGTCTTAATAAATTTCACAAATATTTAACAAGGAAATTAATTTATGTAAAGATCTGCACATATTTGATAGACTTGAACCAATTTAATAAATCCTGTCCTGTTTTAATAAATGATGGATTAGGGTTATATTTCCTACAAACAGTAAATACATAAAGAAAATATTTGTTATGTGTGTATATATACTGTGCCTGCCTTGTCAAAGATCAAGAAAAGATTATCTTCGCCAAAAGGACTTTAAAGCACTGTGTTGTCTGTGTGTTTGTTGGGAGAAGAGAGTGAACTAACACATGTTCAGGCCCTCAAGCTGAAGATGGCTTCTTGGACGAGATGGCATGCCAGAGAGAACACCGAAAGCTCAGACTATGTAAAACTTGAGTAAAGTAAAGACAAGAGTGGGAAAGGATCTAGAGTACCTATATGCTCATTTTTTTAATAGCAAATGCCTCTGCCTCTCATTCTTTCTCCTGGCACTGCTTCCTGACTTTCTTCAATCAACGAAATCCTATCTATTCTTCTTCAAGACTCAGCTCAGACTTCCGCTCTTGTGTGAACACTTCCTTAGCTTCATCTCCACCTTCAGGCAGAGGTAGCATTTACTGCCCTAGACTCTGATAGCAAACCCGTGAATATCTACAGAATAGCACTTATCCTACTGCAGTTATCAGTGTGCCAGTCTATCTCTCTCACTGCTCTGTGAGTTCCCTCATGGCGTCATCATTAACGACCCCCATTCTCTCAACAAATATTTGTTGAGCAAGTTTGTGCTGGGTGATATGCTAGATAATGACCATACAATGGAAAGAAAAGGACAGGCAGATGATTCTTGCCTTCATGAAGCTTATAGTTCAGCTGGGCATAGTGGACGTTGTTGGTGTCCCTCCCACATCCTTTCAGCATTTACCTCCATAGAAAGTAAGATTAGAGGTTGGGGGTGGAGATGATAGAGGATACTACTCTTAACATATATAGGACAAGCAGGAGTGCCAGAGAGCCCACAAGCAGTCCTCAACCCACACAAGCAGTCCTCAACCAATGATGGACGGAAAGTTTTTAGATAAATACCCCAGCTTCCTCCATCCTTGGCTGGGATAACACTGTGGCATGTTCTATATTGTTTCCCAGATCTCCCAGCAGGATTGAGCTCCAGCTGCCCAGAGTAGTACCTAGCTTGAAAACATTCCCTTTATGGGTTTCCTTTCCTTTCCTATCTCACATCCCCAATAGTTCCCAGATTTTCCTGGGATCATCTTCCAAATAAACTATTCACAATTGAATTCTTTCTTTGGGGTCTGCTTCTGGGAAAACTCAGATAAAGACACTGGAGAAGAAACAATTAAGTAAGAGGTTGTGTGGTCCCCACCCCCTGGTATTCACACTCTTCTGTAATCCTCAACCTTTGAATGTGGGCTTGTGGGCTGGACTTATTGACTTGTTTTTAGTGAACAGAATATGGTTCATGTGATGGGATGTCACCTCTGAGATTAGGCTATAAAAACACAGTGGCTTCCATTTAGGGTTCTCTCTCTCACTCACTCTCTTTCTCTCGGGAAAGACAGCTGCCATATTGTGAAGCAGCCCTGGGGAGAGGTCCACATAGTGAGGAACTGAGGCTTGCCAGCAACCACATCAATGAGCTTGGAAGCAGATCTTCTGAGACCTGCCAACCAACAAGTGAGTGAGCTTGGAAGCAGACCCTTCCCCATTCAGGCCTTGAGATGACTGCAGCCCCAGCCAACACCTTGACTGCAACCTCCCTAAAGATGCTGAGCTCACCTGGCTGAGCAGCACCTAGATTCCTTACCTATCAGAGATAATAAATGTTTGTTGTTTTCATCTGCTAAGTTTGGGGTAATTTGTTATGCAGCAGTAGATAACTAATAGAAGTGATATGATAGAATTCTAGGAAGATGGTGATATAATTACATCATGGGCTGTCTTCCTCCTTTTATTAATTCTCTCCCTGAAGCGATTCAGTTAGTGTAAAAGGAAATCTTATAGCATCCCTGAAAAGAAGAAAGGGGTCTCACCTACGTATCTAAAAATTTGGATTCCTATGAAGACAAGATCCTAAAAATAAGGAGGAAAGATTGCCACTGGCCTATGCTGCCTACACCTGGAAGAGACCCTTCTTCTATGTCAGCTTTTCAGAGCCCCTGCCCACACTCTCACCGCACTTGAGTAAAGCCTTAGACTCTGCCAGGCAAGCAGCTACAGAAAAATGGGTTAAACAATGCAAAGGAGAAGTTCCCAAAGCCACCCTCCTTCCCTATGGTGTTTTGTTTGCATCCAATAACTCCACAGATGCCTTCTCACTCACCAGGAGTCACTCTTTATATTAGGAGCCACATCCATTGTGAACACAATACCTGCAGAGATGCTGATAGGGGCCAGAAGAAGTTGCCACAACTGCCCTTATTTGGGCCTGATGCCCTTCCAATAGCTTCCAAGTTAGATTTTAAAAATTTTTTGAAAGACGCAAACTACCAAGGCTCACTCAAGAAGAAATGGAACTCCCATTCATTGCTGATAGGAATACAAAATGTATAACCTTTTTGAAAAATATTTTGGCAGTTTCTTACAAAATTAAATATGCACTTATTGTATGGCCAATCAAATATGAAACTTTATACACATGAGTTGTACATGAATTTCCATAGCATTTTTATTTATTTCCTCCAAAACCTGGGTTCGGGAAGGAGTGTCCATCAACTGGTGAATAGATAAACAAATTGTGCTATATCCCAAAAAGGAATACTGTTCAGCTATAAAAAAGAACAAACTATTGATACATGCAACAACATGGATGAATCTCAAAAGATTATGCTAAGTGAAATATGTCAGACACCAGAGAGTACAGAATAATTCTATTTATAGGAAATTCTAGAAAAAGCAAAATTAAAATGATGGAAAACAAGTCAGTGATTGCCAAGGATTAAGATAAAAGAAAGGAATTAACTACAAATTGGCAAAAGAGAACTTTGTGGGATGATAGAAATATTCCATATGACGATTACAGTGATGATTACACAACTGTATACATTTGCCAAGTTTTGAATTATATAATTAGAAATGATAAACTTTATTGTATGCAAATTTTGCCTCAAGGAAACACATTTTTTAAAATAACAGCAGGTTTCTATTTTTTATAGAATAGGGACAATCTGAGAAGAGGAGAGTTATTGGAATTTTTCTCAAATCACAAAAATAATAACTCAATGGAGGAAGTGAATCGCAAAATTCATGTTAACGAAAGTTGATGTGATTTAAAAGACTGTCTTGAGAAATTCATCCAAAATACAAGGCAAAAGACAAAGTATTGTGATTTAAGAGAGAAATAGTAGGTCTCATAGAGGATAGAGCCAAGAGAACCAATATCAATACAAAAAGATGTCTAAAAGAAAAAGAATGTAGTGGATGAGAGAGAATAATAGTGAATTGTTCCATAGATAAGGTTAGGTCAGTGGACTTCTCTTACATAAAAAAGAATTGATCCTACCTCCATTTATAGTCATAAAAAATTCTAGTTAATTGAATACCAAGATATAAAGAATAAATCTCTAGAAAAGAATGTTTTTGTGAATTCAGTTTGTTCTAATTGGATATGGCATCTATTTTGATTGGTAAATACTCATGCTGCACTGGTGTTTCATATCCCACATATTTTTATCATCTCTGCCAACAAAAACTTCATATCCTGAATACATGGATAACTCCTATAAATTAATAAGAAATACAGAGCCCAATAGAAAATGGGCAAAGGGTGTGAACAGGCATGTAACAAATGAGAAAATGGCCAATAACTATGAAAAGTATTCTGCCTCAGTAGTAATCAGAGAGACGCTGTTTAAAACAGCAAATGAAAGAAACAAACAAAAAAATCAATGAGTTGCTAGTTCCCATCCTTAAAACTGACAAGAATTTAAAAATCTGGCCACACCAATTGTTGGTAAGAATATGGAAAAATTAAAACCTCATATATTCCTTGTGTATACTGACACAATTACGTTGAAAAGTAATTTAGCAATATCTAGTAAAACTGAAAAAGTCCTGCACATCCTATAACTCAGAAATTCCACTCCCAGTTTCATGCACTAGAGAAACTCTTTCACACAAGCACAATGAGACACTAAAGCTTTTGTTCATAAGAACAAAAAATTAGAAATAATTTAAATGCATAGGGAAATAAATATAAAACGTGTAATATATTCATGTGATAAGATACTCTAATTAAAATGAGTAAGTATATCTATATGCATTAACATGGGTATATCTTTAAAAACACATAGATTGAGTGGGGGGAAAGGTCTTAAAATGTAATGTACAGTATGAGATCTTTTAAGTAATTTTTAAATGAATAAAACATTACTTTGTGCTCTCAGTGAATACATGTAGTAAATATATAACAGTCTAGGCTGAATACACACTAAATTCATGATAATTGTTCCCTTTGAGGAGGGACAGAAGGGAATTGGATTAGAGAGGGAAATAAAGGAGATTCAAGCTTCATCTGTGATATTTTATTTGTTTAAAAACAAATGTGTCATAGACTAAGAGAAAATATTTGCAAAAGACATGTCTAATAAAGAACTGTTATCCAAAATATAGAAAGAACACTTAACAGTAAGAAAACAAACCAACCAGATTAAAAAATGGGCAAAAGACTTAGACACCTCATCAAAGCATATATACAGATGGCAAATAAGCAAAAGAAAAGATGCCCAACATCATACATCATTAGGGAATTTCAAATTAAAATGAGATGCCACTACACACCTATTAGAATGGCCAAAATCCAAATCACTGACAATAGCAAATGCTGGTAAGGATGTGGAGCAACAGGAATTCTCATTCATTGATGGTGGGAATGAAAAATGGTACAGCCACTTTGGAAGACAGTTTGACAGTTTCTTACAAAACACCCTCTTACCATATGATCCAGCAATCAAGATCCTTGATATTTACCCAAATATAGTTAAAAACTTATGTCCACACAAAACAACTACACATGGATGTTTACAGCAGCATACTCATAATTGCCAAAACTTGGAAGCAACCAAGATGTTCTTGCGTAGATGAATGGATAGATAAACAAACTGGAATATTATTCGGGGCTATCAATCTATAAAAAGACATGAAGGAATCTTAAGTTACTTTAACCTATTACTCAGTGCAAGAAGCAAATCTGAAAAGGCTACATGGCACCTGATTCCAACTATAAGACATTCTGTAAAAGGCAAAATTTATGGAGACAGTAAAAAATCAGTGTTTCCCAGGGATGAGGGAGGAAGGAGGAATGAATAGGCAGAGCACAGAGGATTTTCAGGGCAGTGAAACTTTGTGTAATACTAAAATGGTGGATATATGTCATACATTTTTCCAAACCCATAGAATGTACACCACCAAAAGTGAACCCTAATGTAAACTATGGACTTTGGGTGATAATGTGTCAAAGTAGTTCATGGATTGTAACAACTGTACCACTCTGGTGGGGATGTTGATGGTGATGGAGGCTGTGCATTATATGAGGGCCAGGCAACAGTGAGAGTGGGGGAGGGGTAATTTAGGAACTCTCTTTATTTTCTGTTCAATTTTCCTATGTCCTAAAATTTCTCTTAAAAGTAAAGTCAGGCTTCCCTGGTGGCGCAGTGGTTAAGAATCCGCCTGCCAATGCAGGGGACACGGGTTCGAGCCCTGGTCCCGGAAGATCCCACATGCCGCGGAGCAACTAAGCCCACGTGCCACAACTACTGAAGCCCGCGCGCCTAGAGCCCGTGCTCCGGAACAAGAGAAGCCACCCAATGAGAAGCCCACGCACCGCAACAAAGAGTAGCCCCCGCTCACCGCAACTAGAGAAAGCCCGCGTGCAGCAATGAAGACCCAAAGCAGCCAAAAATAAATAAATAAAATAAATAAATTTATTTTTTAAAAAAAGTAAAGTCTATTAATTTTTTTAAAAAAATCTCAGGTACACATGAAAAATTTAACATTTGTTCATTTGGGGTGGTGAGTATCTAGGTTTTATTACATTTTCTTTTGTAATTTTATTTTTGTTTGTTTATTTTTAATTTTCAAAAAAACATTTGGAAGAAAAAGTGATCAGAAATATATATCAGAAATTATAAACTAAAGAAAATAAATATGGATATTTAATAGTGATGAAAGGTACAATCCACAAAGAAGATAAAATCATCATAAACATTTACATTTCAAAAATATCAGAGAAATTTATAAAGTAAAATCTATTATATAAACACAAAGAAGCACTGAGAAAGCCTCAATAATAGTGGAGATTTCCCCTTGCCTTTCAAAAAATCAATAGGTGAAATAGATAACAAATAGATAGGGATATGGCAGATATGAAAAACCATTGCAAGCCCAATTTAATAAATGTGCTTTGAACTTTTAAAAATATAAAACATATTGCATATTTTGAATTACATATTTGAAATTCTTTTCAAATATCCTTGGATCATTTTTTTAATTGGGTTTATATTAGACCACAAAAAAATTTGAAATACTTAGAAAATAGAAATATGACAAGGCTGCTGTCCTGGCCCTATGCTAGTTCACATTGGAAGGAGTCAGGCTATCAGGGAAGGGCCCCCCTTGCCAATATCAGCACCAGGAAGTCCCTCATCACAACCCTCAGATCTTACCCCAGGGGCGAGGTCTCAACCACCGCTCCTACAGGG
The DNA here is from genome assembly GCF_028564815.1 of Eubalaena glacialis. Classification (NCBI taxonomy): domain Eukaryota; kingdom Metazoa; phylum Chordata; class Mammalia; order Artiodactyla; family Balaenidae; genus Eubalaena; species Eubalaena glacialis. The sequence continues at coordinate 44,985,310 of NC_083718.1, read as the reverse complement.
TTGCCCACCGCTCCTACAGGGTTGCCAAAGATGCCTGGAGCAACTGTGTCCCTCTCTGGAAATTCCCTTTCTGAGGAGGACAAGGAAGGGGCTAAGCTGAATGGAGAAAAGCCACAAGCTGGATTCTTCTTGACCTAATTTACGTCAGTCACAAATTACAGCCTCTAAATCCTTTCTTTTAGAGCAACTTGTATTGATTCTTTATAATATAAAGATATAAATTTCCCATCATATTAGTTGAACTTCTGGAGTAAAAGAGGTGAATGAAAAAAGAATACAAAGGGGCACAGTTAAGAGAAGAGAGGAAGGTAAGGAACTGGTGAATCTCAAAAGCCAAAGGGACATCCTATCAGCAAAGCATATGCCTCAGGCTTCCTAGACAAAGTTTTTCTCTGGCTAATTTAACACATGTGAGCTGGGTTTGCTACCATGACAAGCACTACATGTCAGGTTTCCACGGCCATACGTGAAACCCCAGAACAGACTAGGTCTGCACCCTCCCATAAACCTGAGTCAGAATAAATGGGAAGATTTATAAAGGGGACGTGCAATTCTTCAGCTACATTCGTTTAAAGATGGTGAAATAAATGAGTTAAACCGTTCACTCAGAGTGTTTCATGAAGCAAATCTAATGTGCAGTTTTGTCACCTGATGTGACTTTAACTCCTCAGTAAATCAAAAAGCTTAACAAATATTAAGATGGCAAAGATTCCCTGTGTGGGACGGATTTGCTCTTTCATCCATTATCATTTAGGAAACCAAGGGCTCCAGAAGAAAGCAGCCAGAGGGTCATGTGACCAGCGGGGGACTCTGAGAGGCAATGGAAGCAGAGGCCAAGCCCCAGCCAAGGACTTCAAGGTGAACACTGATCTCTCCCATCCTCCAAGAAGATTTACAACTGCAGAAGTTTCCAAAAAGTGAGGTCTGCTCCTTAATTCCTGACACTCCCTCAAAGCTGACCAGTGACACCCCTCACCAGCTACAGGAAAACAACGCGAGTATTGCCTTGGGACCCCCCAAATCCCTGGGAATAGGCCATGTGGGAGAAGACACGCCCAAGCGTGCGGTTCTGAGAGATTGATTTACGAGACCCCCAAGTTCCATCCAAAAAGAGCCAATGAACAGGAGGGCAAAAGCCAACAGCCTCACCCCCTTTTTTCAGTCACACACATCAAAGCCAACACCAGAGGCCAGAGATGGCCATTCACCCATGAAATACCTAGAACCCCCAACCCTGGAGCTGGAAACACTTAGCAATCGTCCCATCCTGGGGACTCAAACAGTGACTGTGGACCCCTGGACCATGTCCTTGTGGGCCTCGGGGACCATCAAAGGGACTTAGGGAGAAACAGGTAAAGAAGGGCCAGTGGGTCTCCTCGCTTGATTCCAGCAAAGCAGCTCTACCGGTACATACTCTATCCATTGACATTTTGCATAAGATATCTTGGGAGAAGAAAGGCTGCCTCTGCTTATCTTACGGATGACAAAACTGAGGTGCAGGCAGGAGAACAGCAGGGCACAGCACTTAGCCAAGCTGTAGGAGTTTTACTGCCATAGGAGTTCAAAGAAAGAAAAAATGATTAGATGCCCAGGGGCTCCTGAAGCCCCTCTCAGTTAATATGCCTTTAAAAGGGGAGATGAGCAAAGAAAAGTCAAGATTCTGGATCCCCAAGGTAGATCAGTATCTATGATTGAAAAATTGCACCAAAGTTTGTGAGTGGTGAAAGGGGACACATGGCAGAAATCCTCTCCAGCTCAAAGGCATCACGTGCCTGCCTCGCAGGCCCCTAAAGTGCAGAGGTTAAGTTCACCCAAGACCATGTGGGCCTGTGCTTCCACAAGGTACCCATCCAATAAAACGGCCAGTCAGATACCTCCCCGCTGAATCGCTCCCTCCGCCAGCACAGCTACGACCAGAACTGATGCTCAGAACAGAAATGCTCCTCCTCATAGCATCCGGGGAGCCCCAGTTACAGGAGACATTTTTGGTGATGAGGCTTAGAGGCCTCAGTTGTTTCTCAGAGCACAGGAAGAAACCTCCTTGTGTATCCAGGGATTTGCCTTGACTGAGTTAAAAGGGAAAGAAGGGAGAAAGAAAAGAGTTGTAGAGGTTTATGTTGAATTTTGTCCTGATACCGAACCAAAATGACCTCTCTTTCTAAATTTTGAATTTTTAAGGTATTAGCCTCTGTTATTATTTGTCTGGGAGTCCATAATAGTCCCATTTTATTAGATCCAAATTTCCTATTTAGATAAGAGAGCCTAAGAGCCTCTTCAGAACAAGTAAATAATATGCATTTTCTAAAGTAATTTGCAGACAATATGCGCTCTGCTCAGATTACCAAAAGGATAAAATCACCAAGAAGATGATGATGGTGTTTAATAATTTCAAAACGAAGTATTTCTGCACCCAAACTGAAATACTACCGTATCCTGGAAAGGTCCCCTTCAGCCTGCTTGATAAATTATACCTCATTTTACTACCCTCCATATACCATTTCGGATGACTTTGAAAAAGCAGCTAAGAGAAAGTCATCTTCAAACCTGCACGCACTGTTTTTCAGCAATAGAGTTTTCCCTGTCTCTCTCCCACACCCATAATCAACCACATGAAATATCCTTGCGTGCACGGTCAGAAACAGCCTTCGGGAAGGGATTGGAGCACCTGTCCGCTGCAAGCTCCAGACCCTGTCTGCAGGCTGTCTCCAAGCTCAGCTCTGTTTGGGGTGGAACCTAGCAGAGGAGAGCCCTCCTAGCAGCTGAATCCCCCCAGCACCCGCCAGCAGACCTTAAGGAGCAGTTGCTGTATCCACCCTGAGCCCAATAACAGTTGGGCTAAAATTAGTCAGAGGCCCGGGGCAGACTGCCTGGAAGGAGACTAAGCGGTGGAGAGGGAGAGGTGAGAACAGCCTGGAAGACCAACCTTGGAGAAGCACCGGGGGTCTCTCCTAACTCCGTCTGAAGAGAGGAGGGGGAGGTGCTGGATTCTTAGACGGGGGCTGGATGGCAGCTGCCTCAGAACCTCAGGACCTCAGGTCAGTTACTCCCTCACTCCTCACTCAGATCCAGTTCTATGTCTCCCCTCTGAGATGCCCTTCCCACTCCTTGCTGCTAACCCCTGTATAATTCTTCAGAACTCTCCTACATTAACTATGAAAATTCCCCTACATTAATCTTGGTCAGTTTTTTGTTTGTTTGTTTTTGTTTTTTTATAAATTTATTTATTTTATTTATTTTTATTTTTGGCTCCATTGGGTCTTCTTTGCTGCACGCGGGCTTTCTCTAGTTGCGGCGAGCGGGGTTTACTCTTCGCTGCGGTGCGCGGGCTTCTCATTGCGGTGGCTTCTCTTGTTGTGGAGCACAGGCTCTAGGCGCGGGGGCTTCAGTAGCTGTGGCACGTGGGCTCAGTAGTGGTGGCACACGGGCTTAGCTGCTCCGCGGCATGTGGGATCTTCCCAGACCAGGGCTCGAACCCGTGTCCCCTGCATTGGCAGGTGGATTCTTAACCACTGTGCCACCAAGGAAGCCCCTGGTCAGTTTTAGATTTCACTTTTTTAGGCCATAGTCTAAAATAGTCAAATAGAACAGATGATTAAAAATCTGAAGTGGGGGCTTCCCTGGTGGCGCAGTGGTTAAGAATCGGCCTGCCAATGCAGGGGACACGGGTTCGAGCCCTGGTCTGGGAAGATTCCACATGCCGCGGAGCAACTAAGCCCGTGAGCCACAACTACTGAGCCTGCGCATCTGGAGCCTGTGCTCTGCAACAGGAGAGGCCGCGACAGTGAGAGGCCCACGCACCGCGATGAAGAGTGGCCCCCGCTCGCCACAACTAGAGAAAGCCCTCGCACAGAAACGAAGACCCAACACGGCCAAAAATAAATTAATTAATTAATTAATTAAAAAAAAAATCTGAAGTGGTACATCTCAATCAAATTTGGACCTGTGAACATATTCCCAGACTATTGGATTTGGAGGTGGGAGGATACATCTTTCAGAGCTGGGAATTTATCCTTCTCCTTCCGCTATAGATCTCTGGGATTCAGTTTTCCTCTTAGGAATTTGCTTAAAGCAAAGTAATGATCCTAACCGCGTGTCTCTTTGCAAGAGGTTTACTGCTTTCAACAAACAAGCAGAGCTGGGTGCCAACTTGTAGTGACTTCAACAGACTGTCACAGCTCCACAGCGATGGTCTAGAGTACATCTTCCCACTCCATCCCCCCCCAACCCATAGGCAAGAAAGGGAAGCCAGGGACTAGGGTGAGGGGAAGCGTTTGTACCTTCTACAGTTTATTGGGATCCATTTTATAGTTAATGCAAGTCTGAAAGGTCCTTGGCCACTATCCAATGAGGCAGAATTTTTCACCAAGTGCTGATTGGTGAATCGGTAATCAATGAGAGATTGGTTGGCATTGACTGTTGCTATTGCCAGGCTGATTAGTGTAACAGTTAGACAAGGAAGGCTGACCTTCAACTTTAACAGTAACTTGCCCAGTATTTCTTGGTTCTGTGCACTAGAGTCATTTTCCTGGTTACAAAAGCAGAGCAGATGTTCCATCCTAGGCATTTAAAACTCTGAAGACACCTCCCAAAGTCAAGTTCATTAGGAAAGGTGTCCAGATTGCCATGCTGATATTTTGAAGAAGATAGCATTCGAGAGGCTATATAAATTCTGATGTATTCTCTAAGGAAGAGGTCACAGAACTTTAGAGTCACATCTTGATTTGGTCTGTAAAAACTACTTCTAGTTAAAAATGCTAAGGATTTCTTTGGAATGGGTATCCTTTATGCTTTCTTATAAAGATCTATTTTTTCCATTAGACTGTGTGCTCCCCTAGGAAAGGAACCATGTTTATTTCTTCCATAGCCAGCCCACTACACACCTGCCCTATGGATCAGAATCCAGAGTACCTTATAGATGGGTGCTCCAAACAGACTATTGACACTTGATGGGGTTTTCCAGCTCTTGAATTTGGTACACTTTCCATCTCATAAACACATGCACACACAAAACCAAAGGCCCCAAAATACTGACTGTAGATAAGGACACCCATTGCCAGACATCAAACATCACTAATTTCCCAAAGCCTCTCAGGCTCCATCAGAAGGCCAGCAGAGTCACAATGGCTACTTAATGATAAAACCCTTCCAGGTGCTTTCATATTAACATGGTCCAATGTAATATCAAGCTGAGAAGAATAAAGGTTAATATATTCTATTAGTCCCAATTGTCATAAAAATTTTACCTAACAATATGGTTCATTAAATGCTGAATCTAACAATTATGTTCACCATAATAGAAATTATTCAGACAGATATGATCTGAATACTTGCGATTTATTAACTTAGACACAAATTTAATTAGCAATTGATTTCAGTTGTGTCTCCCCCGAACAATAAGTTTTGTGGAAAAGCATGATGGAAAAAAAATGTCAACTAAGAAATATCAGGTAACAACAAAGGAAGCAACCACTATTATGCTATTATGGCTTTCCCCTGAAACAATAACAACAAAAATGATTCCAGGCAGCTTGAAGAGGTGACTCTTTTCCATCCAGTCAGAAACACTGCTCCTGACCTGAGGGGTAATGACATCCCAGTGAGTTGTACAGCTGCTGTGATGCAGACTCACTCATGGAGCAGAGGGGATGTTACAGCCCCAGGTTGTTCTGGATCCACTGGAAACCCCATCTCCAGCTCCAGGTCTAAATGGAGAACTATTGCTATGGCTTCCATCTCTGGTTCCCTGGGGTCCTGGAGAAAACCCAGTGCTACCCCTCATCATCTCCACAAGTTTCTGCTATCTCATACTTGGAACCAAATTTTGCATTCCTTTTTTGGTATCAAACACAAAAGAATGATATCCATAATCCAAAAGAAAAAAAGAAAAATGCAGACAGAGAAATATAGAGAATTCTTTGTTTATAAAAAGGAAAAATGTAATTTTTCTTTCAGTGGTCCTTTAATCAATTCTCCACACCCAACTCCATTCCTAACCCAACTAGATCTGACAGACCAGTGGCGATTTTCCATTTAGAAAAAGGAAACACTTGGCTTCTCATGATGCTCCAAGAGTTGGGGTAAGGGGATGACAGGGCAGGGAGGATGGGAGGAAGAGGAGGAAGGAAATGGAGGAGATGTCTTCCATCTCTTCACTCTTCCTTCCATTGGAAGAGTGAAGGAGCCAGGGGCCACAAACTTAACTGGCTTCCCTCCTACTGGTTCCATGCTTTGGACCATCAAAGACTGTTAACTATATTCCGTTAACAAATACCTATATTAATAATAGAAGTAGACATTTGGGATCCTGGATTTAAATCTTTTTACATTCAGATTTTGATCCCTTAATATAATTCTCCACTAAAAGAAATCCAGGCTTCTTGGTGGACTGGCTGATTCTAGGTCTAGGGTGTGAAATGCACAAGATAATAAGCCTGGAACATCGAGTCATACCAGGCAACCAGCAAGACTACCAGGTCTTGTCAAAAGGACTCAGGTGCCAAACTAAAGGGGCTCCAACTGAAAAAAGTTGGAACGACTTTATTGAAACCCACCAAATACATTATAAATCCATGATTTCCTAATGATACAAAACAGCAACAAACCTCATTGGTCATCTTTGGAGAATAAAGGAAAATCAACTCATCACTTGAACACTGGTACATAAAGGGAAAGAATCAAGCATTTATCTGGCTTTTCTGTAACTCAAAGTCAACAGATAATTGGTGAGAAGTTTCTCTATATAGAAGTATTCCAGCTGACAAAGAAAAGGAGGAATAGTAAAATTTCCATATCACTATTTTTTGACTCTAGTTAAAGTAATGAAACTAGGCAATGCTCTTCAATGGCTGCTGACATTACAAAAGGAAAGATGACCAGACATTATGTGCCTCTGGGAGGATGTACAGAACATCTATAAAGTATCTTCTATGAAGCGTCCTTGCAAATACATTGAATCTGGTTGCAGCAGACTGAATGCTTGAGTCCCCCCAAAATCCATGTGCCGAAACCCTGATCCCCGATGGGATGATGTTTGGAGGTGGAGTTTTGGGGAGGTAATCAAGTCATGAAAGTAGAGTTCTCATGGATGGGATCAGTGCCCTTATAAAAAGAGGCCAGAGAGCCAGCCAGCTCTTTCTGCCAAGTGAGGATAAAGCAAGAAGTCAGCAGTTTGCAATTCAGAAAAGGGCCTTCACCATAACCCAACCATGCTGGCACCCTGATCTCAGACTTCCAGCCTCCAGAACTATGAGAAATCAATTCCATTGTTTATAAACCACCCAGTGCTCTACTTTTTTATAGCACTTTGAACTAAGACACTGATCAAGCTTCTAAATCTAGTTACCAGTTTATAGGACATTCTGGAGGCAGAAGAACATGTTCAATGATAGCACATAAAGGCATCTAGCAAAATTAAGAATGTAGAAACTTTACAAGGACAAATCACCTGTTTTTCTTTTAACGCATAAGTCACAAGCAAAACTGAAAACACAATAACAACAAAAAGAGGAATGGGGAAACCAATGGATTGAAAGAGACTTTTTTTGAGCCGTATTAATCAAGTGCAATGTGTGGACTTTGGATAGTCCCTCAAACAAACCAACCTAAAACAAAAACTATGAAATAGCGATTCCCTGGCGGTCCAGTGGTTGGAACTTCGCCTTCCAATGCAGGGGGTGTGGGTTCAGTCCCTGGTCAGGGAGCTGATATCCCCCATGCCTCGGGGCCAAAAAACCAAAACATAAGCAATATTGTAACAAATTCAATACAGACTTTAAAAATTGTTCACGTCAAAAAAAAAAAAAAAGCTATGAAATAACCAGGGAAATTTGAATGCAGATTGGACATTTGATGATATTAAGGAATTGTTATTTTCAAGTGTAATAATGGTAATGTAGTTATGTGGGTTTTTTAATAAAAGAGCTTTAGTCTTATACAGACACAAACATACTGAAATATTTACTGGTGAAGTGATATTGGGTTGGCCAAAAATTCGTTCAGGTTTTTCCATAAGATGTGGCCAAAAATCCGAACGAACTTTTTGGCCAATCCCATATGATGCAGAACTGGGGCTGGGGTCAGGTCCTCAGGTGATGCAAAGGCAGAGTCAGCACCTGAGGCAAAGCGCGCATCAATGTTGCACCCTAGACACCTCACTTGCCTCTCCCTAGTCCTGGCCCTCATGTGATGTCTGTAATTTGCTTCAAAATAATCCAATATTAGGGACAGAATAGCAGGTGGGAATATAAATGAAACAAGATTTGCAACATTCTATAACAAAAAATATAATTTTTTAAAATCCTTAAAATTGGTCATGCTAGTTTTTTAAATTTTTAAGCTGACAGTAAATTTTGAAATAACTGACAGTAATTACTGTTTTCAAATGTACTGCCACTCAGCACTAGACTGTGAGCTCTTTCACATCACAGCTTATTCAGCTTTGATTGATTGACTCAAAAACACATATGGCATATCTCTGAAAGCCAAGCTCTGCGCTAGGAGCTGAAGATGCAACACTGAACAAGAAAGTCCCTACCCACAGGATGCTTACATTCTAGCAAAGGATGACACCACGGAAAAACAAACTGACACAAAAGGGAGGGGTTGCTAAGACAGAAAATCACAAAAGGGGATGTATTTGAGGACAGGAGGCTAGAGAAGGCATCTCTGAGGTGGGGCTGCTTGAGCTGAAGCCTAAAGGAAAAGAAGGAGTCACCACATGAGGAGAGATGGGAGAACCACAGGCAGAGGCAGCAGGAACCCACGGACAGAGGTCCTGAGTCAAGAAACACCTGGCATGTTCAAGAAAACAAGAGAAGACAGGTGGGGCTGGCACATAATCAGCAAGGGGCAGGGAGGGGCAGATGAGGTTGAGGAGACAGGCACAGACTAGTTCATTTAAGTCTTTATAACCAAAATAAGATGTTTGCTTGTTTTAAAGTTTTTTTTGTTTGTTTGTTTTTTAATGGCTGTATTGGGTCTTCATTTCTGTACGAGGGCTTTCTCCAATTGCGGCAAGCGGGGGCCACTCCTCATCGCGGTGCGCGAGCCTCTCACTATCGCGGCCTCTCTTGTTGCGGAGCACAGGCTCCAGATGCGCAGGCTCAGTAACTGTGGCTCACGGGCCTAGTTGCTCCGCGGCATGTGGGATCTTCCCAGACCAGGGCTCGAACCTGTGTCCCCTGCATTGGCAGGCAGATTCTCAACCACTGCGCCAACAGGGAAGCCCCTGCTTGTTTGTTTTTTAATCTTATATCCACTGTAACAATCGGAGTGTCTGGAGCATGATGAACTCAATGTACTGACCTAAATTAACTCCTTCTATATTTGGAAAGTTGCTCGGTTGGAACCTCAGACACAGGCTCTTTATGGATTAATTCTTAAATCTGTATTAACCCCAGTTCTGTTGATTTCTCAAGTCTCTCTCTATTTACTTCAGGAAACCTATTGAAACTGGCCTATTTAACTCCTTCACTGCTTCAGCACAGGTTTGGCTGAGAATGAAATGACAGTGAGTCTGAAAATCCTTCATGCTTTTCCACAGCTTGAAGTGAGTTGCAAGGTGGAATTAATTGGGGTTGGCAGGACTGGAAATTGGACATAGCCTCTTAGTTCCAGGGGCATGAAGCCTTCCCAGTTTGGCTTCCTAATTTGGTTTGAAATAAATTTCTGGAATGTCAAACATGCCCATATTCAAAGGTAAGCGTATATGTATATTCCAAAGCCAAATAAAAATGTCTTTTGGATTATCTGCCACTTTCTATTACTGGTGATACAATTCCCCTCATTTGGTGCCTATGATCAAGAATTAACATTACACCTCCAATACAAATGAGTGGGAAAGGTAACAGAGAGGAGAGGCTTTCAAAATAGCCTGAAATAGAAGCAATTTGTCTATATCTAATTTGTTGGGTAAAAGGACTTTCACCTATTAAGAGAACAAGGTAATCTAGTTTGAGGTCTTGAAAGAGAGAACAAATGGAAGGTTCTTTTTCTTCATAATTGTTCACATTTAATGGCATTACCAGGGCACATTAGCTATTCCAACTGAAAGCAATTTAGTGAAAATGTATGCATCTTGGTGGCATAGATATGTTAATGCTGGGCATGAAATATAAACCTTTAGGGAACTGAATACTAAAGAGGGCACCAAGGGGCTTTGTTCACCAACTCACCTGGAGTTGGGCTCCAGAGAAGAATAACCTGGAATACATTCTCCCTTCCAGCAACCTACAGGCTGTGGATGTAGGGAGCACAGGGAGGTGGAGATGGGAAGAGGACCAGCTGGGATCTCCATGGTCTGAAACCGCCACAGAAGGGAGCAGATCCCGCCACCTGGAATTTAACCCCTGTCTTCAACCCCAGTCTATGACTTCATAGGCCTTAAAAAATGTAAAATCCATTTTTAGCAAGTCTCCCCTGATGAACCCCATCCAGATTGGTCACTCTCCTTGGGTTCCATCTACATTTGCACGTGTTGATAGGTTGCTCCAAAGAACACACAATTTACCAATACATTGTTCCAGATCATTTCATATGAGTATTTTTGTGTTCATTTGAGAAATCAGGTGCCTGGAACTTTTCCCTCTCATTTGGGAATTCAGGTATAAAGTCAATTTTCTATAATTGTTTGTGGCGTTATTCCCAGAAGGGGAACTATTGGATGACATTTCCATCAGAGATGAAAACTGACTAGCCATTTTATTTAAACATTGTTTGGTAACTGGAATTCCAATTCAGTTGGTATAATTTGTATTGATTCCTCCCATATGTTCCTTCATCAATTCCCAGTATCTCCACTACCTTCTACTGCCCCTTTACCAGTAGGCTCTAGACACACAGACATCTGCCTGGAGGCAATCAATTCTGCTTCCAATATGGAATTTCACACTCACACACACAAAAGTAAAAGCAAAAGTCTAAAAGAGACTAGTAAAAAGAAAATAGAGAAAGATAGGTTTTGACTCATTTCCTTAAGGCTCTCGGGCCTGCTTTCTATTAAATTTGTGTACTGATTTCTTCCGGTCTGTAGACAGGACATGTGGTCATTTATTTTCATGGCTCACTGGGCATCTTTTCATATGAAACCGATGACCCGTCTGTTAGAGAAAACCAGAGCCCCTTCAGCAGTCTCCTCGTTACATTCTTACCTCTCCCCCAAAATCTCGGGAGAAAGGATCCTAAGACTATGAACCAAAAAAACAGTGTTGCTGATGCTAAAGATACATAAGGGTGACACTAGGCCTTACCTGGAGCAGATTCCAAGGCTTAGAGCATCTTGAAAAGCTGACTGTGATTTTAGCATCTATTCATTTCTCCACATGAAGAAGCAGGAAACATGTACAACCAGAATCAGAATAAATAATATTGACTTGTCCCTTCTTTCTCTTTCCCATACTTCTGGTGCCACCTTGAACTCCATCTCCTCAGTAAGGGCTCCTTTGGCAACCCCAGGACTGATAAGCCTTCACTCCTGACCACACCTACAGCTCTCTGTCTGGAGCATGCTCCTGGTGTGCCAGGTCTTGCCACCAGACTGTGTACTTTGAGGGGACAGACAGAGTCTCATTCAGTTTTTATTCCCACAGTTACCAAAATAGCATCAATAAATATTTTTTTCAATAAATATTGATCTGTCTAAAACCTTAACTTTCAAAGGACCAGATCTTTGTTACTTATTTTGTGAGATATCTCAAAGTAGAACTAAATAAAAACTATTACATAAGAATTAATGAACACTTTCTCTAGACAGGAAGCAAGAAGTTAGAATTTAAGTTAGGTGGAGTTTGGGAGGAGGGGAGTGAGAGAGCAAAGAGAATACAGAAATCCATCCTAGTCTTCCGCCTTCCAACCTCTGGACATTCTCCTACTCTAAGCCTGACTCCAAGCCCCTATCAAAGCAAAAGATTTCTTCTTCCTCTAAGAAGAGAGATGATGGTCCCTAAGGTATGACTTCAATGTAGGCAGTGGTAGCATGAGGATGGTGGTAGAAGGAGGGGTAGGGATTGAACTCTGGGAATCATTTGCTGTCAGAGTGGATGTGACCTAGGTGATTCTCTTAGTCCAACTTCCATATTTAACAGATGAGAAAAATGAAAATCATAGAGGATATATGACTGACTCTAAATTATAGAGTTGATCCTGGGCAAAATAGGGATTAGTATACAGGTTTTCTGACCCCCTGGTCCTATATTTTGAACTAAGTCAGTCAACTATATCTCTTTAATAAAAATGATAATAATAATGGAAGTGAACATCTAGAATTAATCTCTTAAAAGCTGGAGACTCACTGATAGAGTTTTTTAAAGCTACCTATAACCTATCTATGAGAGATACAAACAGAGTGACCTACGAAAGTTATAATAAAGGGATGATAACATAGAGTGTTAGCAAGGATGTGAAGGACACCACTGACGGGAGGGCAAATGGGCACAGTCACTTCAGAGAACTAGTTAAAATATCTGGTAAAGTTGAAGATGCAGATTCCCTTTAACCTAGTGGTTCCACTTCTAGGTATAGAAACTCTCATACATGTGCAAGAGAAAAAAAATGCTCATTGATGTAAATGACATTAGAAATAACAATCAAAAGATAGCCCTGTTAGAGATCAGATTCCCCAGGATACAGGCTCTGAGATGAAAATCCCTGTGCAGGAGCAGCTCTCTTGGAAGCCAATACCTGTGAGACACTGACGCAAGGAGGACTGGGCAGAGGGTAAAGCTGAACAGCATTGCAGTAGTAACGGAGGTCTCAGCCAGTCCTACAGAGAACTTTGGATCTGAGACTTCCCCTCAAAGTTGTACCAAATTGAGGCAAGAAGTTCAGGCCTTTGTACCCCTCATCAACAAGTCACTGGATGTGAGCTGCCCTGGGAACCTAAGAAGAGGTGTGACTTTGGGTCAGTAGCTCCCTTGGCTGAAGGCAATGACTACAGAAGGACTCAGCTGTGACCCATCAGCAGCCAACACTCCCTGCACCAGGGAGAATGCATGTCTTGGTCCTAAAGAAAGAACTAGGTGACACACCACAGCGTCCACTATAACATGCCTCCACCCCAAAAATATGCAGCCAGAAATTTAAACACATTTCTGAAAAAAATATTGGATTAAAAAAGAAGTAGGGGACAATCGAAGATGGCAGTGTGGGAAGACACCTAGTTAGTGTCTCCCCACAACTAGGGTGCCTGCCGGCTGCTGGTGGGGGACCCTGATGCCCAATGAGACGGGAGGAACCCCCAAGTGAACCAGTAGGACGTGGGGGGACAGAGTGGGGAGGAGAAGTGGAGGCCAGACAGGATCAGCGCCCCTGAGGCTGGGAAGATCAGGAGAGGTAGGCAGGAGGGGCCCTCCAGGAGGATCAGGATAGGAACGGAGGGCATTTACCCCACTCACTCGGGCATGGGGAGCCTGCTGAGTTCCCAGGCTGCTCCTCTACTCCCCAAGGCCCCCCCTCCCCCAGCCACATTGGTCTTGGGGGCATAGGAAGGAGGCCGAGGGGAGCTCAAGAGAGGCAGGTGGGAGGGGCCTTCCAGGACCGGAGGAGCAGGAGAGGAGAAGAGGGCATTTGCCCCACCCACTCGAGTCCAGGAAGCCTGCTGGGTTCCCAGGTGAGGTCCCCCACCCTCTGAGACCAGGGGTGGGGGGCACGCCTGGGCCCCTTCTGTTCCTTGAGCCTAAGCCCCACCTCCCACAGCCCCCAGGGCCTTTTCCAGCCCCGTGGGTCCTAAGCATAGGCACTGCCTACCACCCAAACCTCGCCCTTGCTTAGGTCCCTCCTTCCGCAGCCAAGGCCTTTTCCCCCCTTTTATTTTTTTTCTTTTATTTTTTTCGCTTTTCCCTCCTCCTCTTTTTTACTATTGTGTTATTGTTGTACCTTCTGGTTGTTGATTAATCTATATTTTTATTTTTATATTCTTCCTAACATAGCTGTTAGTTTCCTAGTCTAATTTTATTTTTTACTTTGTTATTGTTTTTGTTTGTTTGTTTTGGTTGGGTTTCTTTACCACCACAGGTGGCTTGCAGGATCTTGGTTCAAAAGCCCTGGGTTGGGCCGAAGCGCTGTGGTGGGAGCTCTGAGTCTGAACCACTGGACTAACAGAGAACCTCAGACCCCAGGGAATATTCATCGGAGTGAGGTCTCACAGAGGTCCTCATCTCAGTACCAAGACCCAGCTCTACCCAGTAGCCTACAAACCCAAGAGTTGGAAACCTCAGGCCAAACAACCAGTAAGACAGGAACACAATCCCACTCATAAAAAAAAAAAGATGGCAAAAAATATATCAAAGATGAAGGAGCAAGGTAAAAACCTATAAGACCAAACAAATGAAGAGGATACAGGCAATCTACCTGAAAAAAATTCATAGTAATGATAGTAAAGATGATCCAGAATCTCGGAAATAGAATGGAGGCATGGACAGAGAAAATACAAGAAATGTTTAACAAAGATCTAGAAGAACTAAAGAACAAACAAACAGAGATGAACAACATAATAACTGAAATGAAAAATACACTAGAAGGAATCAATAACAGAATAACTGAGGCAGAAGAATGAAAAAGTGAGCTGGAAGACAAAATGGTGGAAATAACTGCCAAGGAGCAGAATAAAGGAAAAAGAATGAAAAGAATTGAAGACAATCTCGGAGACCTCTGGGACAACAATAAATGTACCAACATTCGAATTATAGGGGTCCCAGAAGAAGATGAGAAAAAGAAAGGGTCTGAGAAAATATTTGAAGAGATTATAGTTGAAAACTTCCCTAACATGGGAAAGGAAATAGTCACCCAGGTCCAGGAAGCACAGAGAGTCCCATATAGGATAGACCTTAGGAAAAACACACCAAGACACATATTAATCAAACTAACAAAAATTAAATTCAAAGAAAAAATATTAAAAGCGGCAAGGGAAAAACAAAATAACATACAAAGGAATCCCCATAAGGTTATCAGCTGATTTTTCAGTGGAAGCTCTGCAGACCAGAAAGGAGTGGCAGGATATACTTAAAATGATGAAAGAGAAAAACCTACAACCAAGATTACCCAGCAAGGATCTCATTCAGATTCGATGGAAAAGTCAAAAACTTTTCACAGAAGCAAAAGCTAAGAGAATTCAGCACCACCAAACCAGCATTACAACAAATGCTAAAGAAACTTCTCTAAGTGGGAAAAACAAGAGAAGAAAAAGACCCACAAAAACAAATCAAAAACAATTAAGAAAATGGTAATAAGAACATACATATCGATAATAACCTTGAATGTAAATGGAGTAAATGCCCCAACCAAAAGACACAGACTGGCTGAATGGATACAAAAACAAGACCCATATATATGCTGTCTACAGGAGACCCACTTCAGACCTAGGGACACATACAGACTGAAACTGAAGGGATGGAAAAAGATATTCCATGCAAATGGAAATCAAAAGAAAGCTGGAGCAGCTATACTCGTATCCAATAAAATAGACTTTAAAATAAAGACTGTTACAAGAGATAAGGAGGGACACTACATAATGATCAAAGGACCAATCCAAGAAGAAGATATAACAATTATAAATGTTTACGCAGGGGCGGAGTCAAGATGGCGTACTAGGAGGACACGGAATTTGCGTCTCCTCACAACTAGGGCACCTACCAGGCACCAGTGGGGGACCACGGACACCTAAGGGGATGGGAGGAACCCCCAGCGACTAGGTAGGATGTGGGGAGTGGGGGGAGTGAGGGGGGAGGAGAAGTGGAGGCGGGATGGGACTGGCGCCCCTGAGGGGCGACTGGGGGAGGGGAAGGGATCCCACACCCGAAGGGGGAAATTGGGGAACCACTGGGAGGGCAGAGGATCAAAAGGGAGCATGGCCAGGTTTCCCCTGCCCACTGGGGCCCCCAGGAACCTGCTAAGATCCTGGGTCTGGTCCTCTGCCCACCTAGACACCTGCCAGCCATGCAAGTCCTAAGGGAGTGGGAGGGAGGAAAGGGGGAGCAAAAGTAAAGGCCGGACCTCCGGGACCAGCACCCCTGAGGGGTGGCTGGTGGAGGGAAGGAGGTCTTACACCCAGCGGGACTCACCCACGGTTAGGGGTCCAGCAGTGACGGGGGAGTCCCTGGGGGAGACGGTGGGGGAGGGGCACAAAGGAACGGAAGGGAACGCGGCCAGCTCTTTCCCGGTCCACTTAGGCACCAGGGAGCTGTTGGGCTCCCCGGCCTAATCCTCTGCCCTTGGAGCCTCCCTCCTGCAGCACAGAGGTCAAGCCCCACCCCTACACCCACACCCAGGGCCCTACCTCTAGGGAGGCCCCCTCCAATGTGTTGGGCCTAAACCCCACCCACACACCCTCACTCAGGCCCTTACCTCCAAACTCCGGAACACCACATTCCAGAAGCTGCCTCTCCCCTTCCACGCAGGTCCTAAGCAGAGGCCCCGCCCGGTGCTTGAATGTCACCCCGCCTAGGCCCCGTCCCACGCTCAAATGTCACCCCCCACCCACCTAGGTCCCACGCCTCCCAAAACCCCACCCCTGCCTAAGTTCCACCCCCTGCCTAAACTCCGCCCCCATAGCCAAGGCTTTTTTTTTTTTTTTCCTTTTTCTTCTTTTAGATTGGGGTTCTGTTTTACCTTGTTTCATTGTTGTTGATTCTTTTATATTTTTATTTTTCCTAATAAATCTTTTATTTTTCTAATTTTATTTTATTCTTTATACTTTCTTAGTGATCTCTCCTTTTGATTTGTCTCCCCACCCCTTTTTTTTTTCTTTTTTCTATTGTGGTTTTATTTTACCTTGATGAAGTTGTTTCAATTATACTTTTATTTGTCCTAAAATATTATTTATCTTTCTAATTTTATTTTGTTTTTTATTCTTTGATATTGTACTGCTCCTTTTTTTCTTTCTTTCTTCCTTTTTTTTTTTTTTTTTTTTCCTCTACCGCACCATGAAGCTTGCGGGATCTTGGTTCCCAGGCCAGAGGACAGGCCTGAGCTCCTTGGTGGGAGCTCCGAGTCCAAAAAGCTGGACTGACAGAGAACCTCAGACCCTAGGGAATATCAATCGGAGTGAGGCCTCCCAGTGGTCCTCATCTCAGCACCAAGTTCCAGCTCTATCCAACTGCCTGCAAACTCCAGTGCTGGACGTCTCAGGCCAAACAATAAGTAAGACAGGAATACAGCACCACCCATCAAAAAAAAAAAAATGAAACGACAAAATATTTGTCACAGATGAAGGAGCAATGTAAAAACCGACAAGACCAAATAAATTAAGATGAAATAGACAACCTACCTGAAAAAGAATTCAGAGTAATGATAGTAAAGATGATCCAAAATCTCGGAAATAGAATGCAGAAAATACAAGAAACATTTAAAAAGGATCTAGAAGAACTAAAGAGCAACCAAACAGTGATGAACAACACAATTACCAAAATTAAAAATACTCTACAAGGAATCAACAACAGAATAACTGAGGCAAAAGAACAGATTAAGTGAGCTGGAAGGTAAAAATGTGGAAATAAGAGCCAGGGAGCAGAATAAAGAAAAAGGAATGAAAAGAATTGAGGACAGTCTCAGAGACCTCTGGGACAACATTAAACGCACCAAAATTCGAATTACAGGGGTCCCAGAAGAAGAAGAGAAAAAGAAAGTGTCTGAGAAAATATTTGAAGGGATTAGAGTTGAAAACGTCCTTAACATGGGAAAGGAAATAGTCAGTCAGGTCCAGGAAGCACAGAGAGTACCATACAGGATAAACCCAAAGAGAAACAAGTGGAGACACATATTAATCACACTATCAAAAATTAAATACAAAGAAAAAATATTGAAAGCAGCAAGGGAAAAGCAACAAATAACATACAAGGGAATCCCCATAAGGTTAACAGCTGATTTTTCAGCAGAAACTCTGCAAGCCAGAAGGGAGTCGCAAGACATATTTAAAGTGATGAAAGGGAAAAACCTACAAACAAAATTACTCTACCCAGCAAGGATCTCATTCAGATTCAATGGAGAAATTAAAACCTTTACAGGCAAGCAAAAGCTAAGAGAATTCAGCACCACCAAACCAGCTTTACAACAAATGCTAAAGGAACTTCTCTAGGCAGGAAACACAAGAAAAGGAAAAGACCTACAATAACAAACCCAAAACAATTAAGAAAATGGTAACAGGAACATACATATCGATAATTACCTTAAATGTAAATGGATTAAATGCTCCAACCAAAAGACATAGACTGGCTGAATGGGTACAAAAACAAGACCCATATATATGCTGTCTACCAGAGACCCACTTCAGACCTAGGGACACATACAGCCTGAAAGTGAGGGGACGGAAAAAGTTATTCAATGCAAATGGAATCAGAAGAAAGCTGGAGTAGCAATTCTCATATCAGACAAAATAGACTTTAAAATAAAGACTATTACAAGAGACAAAGAAGTACACTACATAATCATCAAAGGATAAATCCAAGACGAAGATATAACAATTTTAAATATTTATGAACCCAACTTAGGAACACCTCAATACATAAGGGAAATGCTAACAGCCATAAAAGGGGAAAACAACAGTAACAAAATAATAGTAGGGGACTTTAACACCCCACTTTCACCAATGGACAGATCATCCAAAATGAAAATAATTAAGGAACACAAGCTTTAAATGATACATTAAACAAGACGGACTTAACTGATATTTATAGGACATTCCATCCAAAAACAGCAGATTACACTTTTATCTCAAGTGCCCATGGAACATTCTCCAGGGTAGATCATATCTGGGGTCACAGATCAAGCCTTGGAAAATTTAAGAAAACTGAAATCATATCAAGTAACTTTTCTGACCACAACACTGAGACTAGATATCAATTACAGGGAAAAATCTGTAAAAAATACAAACACAGGGAAGTTAAACAATACACTACTAAATAACCAAGAGATCACTTGTGAAATCAAAGAGGAAATCAAAAAATACATAGAAACAAATGACAATGAAAACACGATGACCCAAAACCTATGGGATGCAGCAAAAGCAGTTCTAAGAGGAAAGTTTACAGCAATACAATCCTACCTCAGGAAACAAGAAACATCTAAAATAAACAACCTAACCTTACACCTAAAGCAATTAGAGAAAGAAGAACAAAAACACCCCAAAGTTAGCAGAAGGAAAGAAATCATAAATATCAGATCAGAAAAAAATGAAAAAGAAATGAAGGAAACAATAACAAAGATCAATAAAACTAAAGGCTGGGTCTTTGAGAAGATAAACAAAATTGATAACCCATTAGCCAGACTCATCAAGAAAAAAAAGGAGAAGACTCAAATCAATAGAATTAGAAATGGAAAAGGAGAAGTAACAACTGACACTGCAGAAATACAAAGGAACATGAGAGATTACTACAAGCAACTATATGCCAATAAAATGGAGAACCTGGAAGAAATGGACACATTCTTAGAAATGCACAACCTTCTGAGACTGAACCAGGAAGAAATAGAAAATAAAAACAGACCAATCACAAGCACTGAAATTGAAACTGTGATTAAAAATCTTCCAGCAAACAAAAGCCCAGGTCTGGATGGCTTCACAGGAGAATTCTATCAAACATTTAGAGAAGAGCTAACACCTATCCTTCTCAAACTCTTCCAAAATATAGCAGAGGGAGGAACACTCACAAACTCATTCTACGAGGCCACCATCACCCTGATACCAAAACCAGACAAAGATGTCACAAAGAAAGAAAACTACAGGCCAATATCACTGAGGAATATGGATGCAAAACTCCTCAACAAAATACTAGCAAACAGAATCCAACAGCACATTAAAAGGATCATACATCTTGATCAAGTGGGGTTTATCCCAGGAATGCAAGGATTCTTCCATATATGCAAGTCAATCAATGTGATAAACCATATTAACAAACTGAAGGAGAAAAACCTATGATATTCTCAATAGATGCAGAAAAAGTTTTCGACAAAATTCAACACACATTTATGATAAAAACTCTCCAGAAAGTAGGCATAGCGGGAACCTATCTCAACATAATAGAGGCCATATATGACAAACCCACAGCCAACATCATTCTCAATGGGGAAAAACTGAAACCATTTCCACTAAGATCAGGAACAAGACAAGGTTGCCCACTCTCACCACTATTATTCAACATAGTTTTGGAAGTTTTAGCCACAGCAGTCAGAGAAGGAAAGGAAATAAAAGGAATCCAAATTGGAAAAGAAGAAGTAAAACTGTCACTGTTTTGCAGATAACATGATACTATACATAGAGAATCCTAAAGATGCTACCAGAAAACTACTAGAGCTAATCAATGAATTTGGTAGAGTAACAGGATACAAAATTAATGCACAGAAATCTCTTGCATTCCTATACACTAATGATGAAAAATCTGAAAGAGAAATTAAGGAAACACTCGCATTTACCATTGCAACAAAAAGAATAAAATACTTAGGAATAAACCTACCTAAGGAGACAAAAGACCCATATGCAGAAAACTATAAGACACTGATGAAAGAAATTTAAAATGATACAAACAGATGGAAAGATATACTATGTTCTTGGATTGGAAGAATCAACATTGTGAAAATGACTATACTACCAAAAGCAATCTACAGATTCATTGCAATCCCTATCAAACTACCAATGGTATTTTTCACAGCACTAGATCAAAAAATTTCACAATTTGTATGGAAACACAAAGGACCCAGAATAGCCAAAGCAATCTTGATAATGAAAAATGGAGCTGGAGGAATCAGGCTCCTGGACTTCAGACTGTACTACAAAGCTACAGTAATTGAGACAGTATGGTAC
Source organism: Eubalaena glacialis (assembly GCF_028564815.1). Taxonomy (NCBI): domain Eukaryota; kingdom Metazoa; phylum Chordata; class Mammalia; order Artiodactyla; family Balaenidae; genus Eubalaena; species Eubalaena glacialis. Next base: position 44,964,528 of record NC_083718.1, on the reverse strand, counting down.
TGGCACAAAAACAGATACATAGATCAATGGAACAGGATAGAAAGCCCAGAGATAAACCCATGCACATATGGTCACCTTATTTTTGATAAAGGAGGCAAGAGTATACAATGGAGAAAAGACAGCCTCTTCAATAAGTGGTGCTGGGAAAACTGGACAGCTACATGTAAAAGAATGAAGTTAGAACACTTCCTAACACCATACACAAAAATAAACTCAAAATGGATTAAAGACCTAAATGTAAGGCCAGACACTATAAAACTCTTAGAGGAAAACATAGGCAGAACATTCTATGACATTAATCACAGCAAGATCCTTTTTGACCCACCTCCTAGAGAAATGGAAATAAAAACAAAAATAAACAAATGGGACCTAATGAAACTTAAAAGCTTTTGCACAGCAAAGGAAACCATAAAAAATACAGCCCTCAGAATGGGAGAAAATATTTGCAAACAAAGCAACTGATAAAGGATTAATCTCCAAAATATACAAGCAGCTCATGCAGCTCAAGATCAAAAAAACAAACAACCCAATTCAAAAATGGGCAGAAGACCTAAATAGACATTTCACCAAAGAAGATATACAGATTGCCAACAAACACATGAAAAGATGTTCAACTTCACTAATCATTAGAGAAATGCAAATCAAATCTACAATGCGGTACCACCTCACAACAGTCAGAATGGCCATCATCAAAAAATCTACAAACAATAAATGCTGGAGAGGGTGTGGAGAAAAGGGAACCCTCCTGCACTGTTGGTGGGAATGTAAATTGATACTATGGAGAACAGTATGGAGGTTCCTTAAAAAACTAAAAATAGAACTACCATATGATCCAGCAATCCCACTACTGGGCATATACCCTGAGAAAACCATAATTCAAAAAGAGTCATGTACCACAATGTTCACTGCAGCACTATTTACAATTGCCAGGACATGGTAGCAACCTAAGTGTCCATCGACAGATGAATGGATAAAGAAAATATTGCACAATGGAATATTACTCAGCCATAAAAGGAAATGAAATTGAGTTATTTGTAGTGAATTGGATGGACCTAGATTCTGTCATACAGAGTAAAGTAAGTCAGAAAGAGAAAAACAAATACCATATGCTAACACATATGTATGGAATCTAAAGAAAAAATGGTTCTGATGAACCTAGAGGCAGGGCAGGAATAAAGATGTAGACATAGAGAATGGACTTGAGGACACGGGGTGGGAGGGGAAGCTGGGGCGAAGTGAGAGTAGCATGGACATATATATACACTACCGAATGTAAAATAATTAGCTAATGGGAAGCAGCAGCATAGCACAGGGAGATCAGTTCAGTGCTTTGCGATGACCTAGAGGGGTGGGATAGGGAGGATGGGAGGGAGTCTCAAGAGGGAGGGTATATGGGGACATATGTATGCATATGGCTGATTCACTTTGGTGTACAACAGAAACTAACACAGTATTGTGAAGCAATTATACTCCAGTAAAGATCTATTTAAAAAAAAAGTAGGTGTGCAAATAACATACTATTTAGAAATGAACAACAAAAAATACAACATTACTAAAATCAAGGGCACAAACCCTAAATGAACCTTAAGAAAATTTATGACCTTGATACATTTGATAGAAAATAAAATTGTTGATAACTGAACTAATGAAAATCTAGAAAAATGAAAATAAATAAACCAGATAAAGCAGAAAAAAGTCAATGAAAATAAACTGAGAAATTAAAGATAATATGTTCTTAAAAAGCATTGCTCAATGAAACTAAGAGCTATGTCTTTGAAAAAATAAAAAAATAAACAAACTGGCTGAGTATGATAAAGAAAAGGAAAGCTAGAAATGAATGGAAAATAGTATTTAACTACAGCCATAATTTTTTAATTATAAGAGAATACTATGTACAATGCTATGGCAATAAATTTGAAACCTAGATTAAAAATAATGATTTCATAGGAAAGTATGAATTATAACAGTTTCAAGAAGCACAAGCATCAATGGACAAATAGCCTTTGGAAAGATTCTGCCAAACATTCAAAGAACAGAAAATAACCCATTTATACCAGATGCTGCATAACATGGAAAAAGACGGAAAGCTACTATACTCATTTTATGAAGTTAGCATAACTCAGATACCAAAAATGGACAAGTACAACACAAGAAAAGAAAACTAAATGCCTATATCACCTGTGAACAGGCATGCAAAAGTCCTAAATAAAATGTTAGCAATTTATTAGTAGCATCTTAAAAATAATAATGAATCATAATCGAGATAATTTTATCTTATAAATATAAGGATGGCTCAAGCTTAAATACCTACTCTTGTTAATCATTGTATTAATATATTAAAGGAAAAATCAATATAATTATCTCAATAGATGCCACCCAAAATTAACACCCATTTACAATGTTGATTATCTGTGATATCAATGATTATAATGGCCTACAGTGGCTTAAAGAGCTCACAAGGACCAGCACAATCTAGCCTACTGTTACCTCTCTGACTTCATCATTTTCAAGCTCACAGGATAGAGGGAAAAAACGATAGCATTAATCGTTACCACAGTGATTAAAGTCTAGGGGGCAGAGCTTCAGAGAGGAGGGGGCTGGAACAAAAGGAGCCCGAAAAATCTGCACAAAATTTACCTCGAGCTTTTGTCAAACTCCTGAGGGCAAGACCTCAAAAGACCTCACAGAGAATAGCCACTGGGAGGTAAAGTGCTGTGCAGAGATTTCAGAAGTTAGGCACTGCTGGGAAGATGTCGAAGTACAGGTCCAGCCAATGTGGATAGATTCTAGTGAAAATCTCAGGCTTTCGGTACTACAGTCTTACAGAACTTTACTATCGAGTAAAGGGTTCACAGGATCCCTCTGCAGTATTTCTTACAACTGCATGTGAATCTCTGGAGATCTCAAAATAAACTTTTTAATTGAGAAAAATGAAGGCAAAAAGAAATACTCTCAAATAAGTCAAAACTGAAAAAAAAAAAAACAGCAAATTCATCATAAATATTTCTGGACTACACTAAAGGAAGTTCTCAGACTAAAGAGGATCCCAATAGAAGAACAGAAGTGCAAGAAGGAATAAACAACCCCAGAGAAGGTAAATGTGTGGATAAATATAAAAGACATTTTAAAGCAAGAATATTAGCAATATCCAAAATAGCAAACATACACAAATCACCACCACAACCACCACCAACAAGAACATGTATATCCTTTAGCCTGCTAATTCCACATTTCAGTATATGCCTTACAGGAACACATTAACATCCACATGCAAAAGGAGGCATGTATAAAGGCATTCTCTGCAGCTTTGTTAGCAACGGCAAAAGTAGTATGCATACCCATCAGTAATATGAATATCTATCAATGGGGGATGGCTAAATAAACTATGTACATACAATGAAAAACTATGCAACAGGTAAAAAAAGAGTGGGGTTATATTTACTTGTGCTAACATGGAAAGAGTTTTTCAAAAGGAAGTAGTAGAAATACATATACAGTGTGGTACCAAGTATATAAACCATTGTAATTTTCTAGAGTATGTAGGTATACATAAATGAAACACTTTTGAGCAATTACCATATGCCAGACATTGTTGTAAGTGCTTTACACAAATTAACTCTTTTAATCCTACAAAACCCCTATGAAATAGGTTCTATTATTGTCCCCATTTTTGCAGGGAAAAAAACTGAGGCATAGAGTTAAGTAACTTGCCAAATCACTCAGCTGGTGAGTGACAAGACAGGAATTCAAACCCAAGCAGATGGGCTCCGGAGTCTGTGCCCTTCCAATAATGCCCTGGATAGGGGCTCAAAAGATGCACTCCAAGTTTTTAACAGTGGCCACCTCTACCCAGAAGAATGGGCTTGGGGAGGTTAATCCAGGGAAACTTTAGCTTTGTCTGTACTGTTTGAATGTTTAACAAGAATAAACTTGTGTATTGTTCAGGAGTTTAAAAACAACGACTAAAATTTAAAAGGAAAGTGATGAACCCTACTAGAAAAAAGTTTGGAATGAATTTAAAAGTTTAATTCAGTTGTGGCCTGATTCTATACCAAGAATAATAGAAATATATATATATATATATATTTGCATACACAAATACAAAGAAAAGCAATTTGTAAAATGGTTTCAGGAAGTACACTTACTGTTATAAAAATATCTCATCAAGTAAGAGATAAGGGTTCGCAAAAGATGAAAAGTCACAAGATAGGAATGTGGTTCAGAAAAAAGCCAAGAGTCTTACAAGCAGTTTCATATTTATGAATATGGGGATTCACATGGGTCTCAGCCTATCCAGGAGTTGATGGCATTAAAACATATACAAACCCAGCAAATAAGTTCTTGATCCAATTGTTCCTTGCAGTGGACATACGGATATTAAATTAAAATCATCCTATTCCCCAAATCATTTATTAATATATCTAGAGCACTCCACTTGCTGTTCACTTTGTATTCTAAAAGGGATTAAAGCGACTCCTACTTAACCTGAGCCATATCTGGGGACTCAGTAATTAGGCTGGACTCTGACGAGCTGGTTGGTTGCAGAAGTGAGTTATCCAGTCAACCATGCATAACCAGTGAAATGCAAAAAAGGACGAGGTGAAAGGCAGACTCTGCTCAGTGCGGGAGGATGCCTGGGAAGCCCCTAATGAGTTAACTCACGGAGGCAGTAGGTCCCTGGAAGGGTCTCCTTAGCTGCACATGCCATGGGCCTTCCCTGGAACTCAACAGTCAAAGCAAATCAGAGGAGCCCATCAGTCCGGTCTAGAATTCCTAGAGAGCACACACAGGCCAGCCAGCTGGTGCAAGGCCCTGGGTTGCCCAGGGTGGTGTAGAGGTGGGAGTTTCTCACTCAGAGCTCAGGGCTCCAGCAGACAAATCCTTAGATCAAAACCAGACAGCTAGCAGGGACAGAGCAACCACATCAAAGAATCTTAGGGCTGGATCAGACTTTGAGAAGTTATTTACCTCTCTCCCTCCAGCCCTCACAGATCAGGACCACCTCCTCACCCCACCCCCCTTTTTTATTATTACTATTATTTTAAAGGAAACATTCCACAACCTCCTTCTGTCAGGAAGTTCTCCCTGAGCTCTACCCCAAATTCTCCTTGGGGTGTTTTGAAACTTTATCCCTAGAGGAGCTAGAGAAGAAATACTAGACCCCAAAAATATATTGATAAACTTCCTTGAGCTAAAAAGAGATTCACATCCACTTAAAGAATCTATCTACAAAACTGTGGTCTTATAAAACAGGTAAGTGGTGGGACAAGGGTTAGATAAAGAAGGGAAAATGCGTTTTAATGTTACGAAGGGGGGTTATTTTAAAAATGGAATTATTTCATGAATTTTTAAGGTGATTATCATGGTATATTGAAGTGATTATAGAATAGCAAATGCTTCATAGAAATTTTTAATAGGCAAATTGAAAGTTAAATTACCCATGGCCCATTGTGTATCTGTACGTAATGCGTAAATTTGTAGGTTTAGCACTCCCCGATCCACCAGGCTGGAACATGAGGCTTATTGGAATCTTCATGTGGCAGACAGGAGAAGGAACCATGGGCCCAGTTAGGGAGGCCAGCAGTCGGATTCAGAATACCCAAAGAAAAGTGATGAATGAAGATACTTTCAGGACAGACATCAGAATCAAAAACATCCAGTTGCCAAACAGGTGGTATCACTATGCTTCTTGGAAGGTTTATCCAGAATGAAGCAGGACACAGCTAGGGGCTAGGACACAGGAGGCAGGGTCCAACCTCTACAGTTAAACAGGGAGCCAGGCCCGCAAGCAAAGGAGACCAAGGCAGAAGGCCAACAAGAAGGTATCTTTTCGGGGAGGGACATAACATGCCAAGTTTTGAGCACAAAACTAATTCTAAATACCATGTACTGGTAGGAATGGGGCACCTATTCTGTATTCATACTTGGTTCTCTTTGACTGTGGATTTGCTGATGGCAGATGCTTGGTAGAGCTAAAGCAGGTGGTGGTAGCAGTTGTAAGGGACCCATTGTGAGCAGATTTTATCATCAAGTAGCAAATAGTCTCACAGACTTAGATTGTATGTTAGAGATTATTTTCTTCAGTGCATTTTTGGACTTTGGGGTGAGACCCACCTGCAGGTCATGGAATTAGCAGCTCTCAACCCATCGGTTTTTGTTCAGTTTTGTTGTGAATAGAATGGAATGGAGTGGCATGGCATGGCATAGAATGGAACCAAATGCATTGCATTTAGTGAGGCTAGGCATTGTTTCATGGAAATTTGAGGGGGCATGTGTGTGCATGCATGCACGTGTGTGTGTGTGTGTGTGTGTCTGAGAGAGAGACAGAGACAGAGGGACAGAGAGAGGCAGAGACAGAAAGAGAGACAAAGAGAAATAATATGATGTAAAAGTAATTTCCACTACAGTCACAATTTTAAAAATTCTAAAGTTACTGAACAAATCAACCCGTCTGGTTTTACAAGTCTGTAAATTAAGGACCAAGAAGGGGAAGGGATCACAGAAGGAATATCCTAGTCTGGGTCCTTCGGCCATACCTACTACAAAGACCAGGCTCTTTGAACAAAAACAAAAACTCTGGACACATGACAAATTTATTTCTGTGAACACTCTTAATGGATATCAAATAAAATTACATTTGTTGTACATTTAACAAATTGTGCTAAAACTGCATGAAACAGGACTTCCTCAGAAACATCCCAGGTATATGGTTCCTAACTACAGCCTGTAACCTCTCATGTGGTTACCATAGCTATAGCCTACTGCCTGCTTTGTCCACAGAACAAAAAACTAAACCTGCAATTCAGATATTTGGCCACTAGGTGTCATGTCACAGAGACACACTCTAAACAACAAGGCTCCAGGGTTCCTCTTTTGGTAAAACAATATGGTCTGATATTAAAACTCATATAAAGCAAGGCCTAAAAAATAAATAATTGTTTTAGAGCAAAAAAATTTTAACTTAAAAATTCTAAGGTACAATTAATATCTTTCTCTCTGATCCATATTGCAATTTTAACAGTTCACCCTAAATTTTAGATAAATAAAAAGCCCCTAAAGTTGGTTTATCCTCAGTTCTTAGGTTTCCCTGGCACCAAGCTTCCTGAGCCAATCAGCTCCCAGGGGCCTAATATAAAGCCATTTTTTTCTAGACTTCTAAGATCATTAAGGGAAAGAACTTTTGTTTTTTCAAGCTCCCTGTTCTCAGAGTCTTACTTCTTTCCATTCCACTAAGCAGAAAGAACAGAGAGAAGAGGCTTCAGGTAACATGAAGCCATAAGTGCTAATCAGAGTCTTACTCCCCAATACTTTCTACTTCATCTTCTTTTATTCTCCCCTAACCCTTTGGTTTTCTTCTACTTGAACTCAGACTGAATGTGTATCCTCTACTCTACACCTTCATAAGTCACATCCATTATCCAATGTGATTCTTGGAACAATGCTGGTAGGGGGAATAGAAGGTATCCCCAGTATATAGAAGAGGAATTTAAATCCAGAAAGATGACATGACTTGCCAATATCTCACCCATAAGAAAAGTGCAAAGTCAGAGTTTGTTACCACAAGTCTAGTGTTCTTTCTAGTGTTTATTAGTCAGGATCCAGTAAGGAGACACAATCTCCACAATAGTTTGGACAAGAAAAGTTTAATATGAAGAATTATTCAAAGTAACAGGGAATTAACTACTAAAGGGTAAAGAGAACTCTGGAGAATAAAGGAATTGAAGGCATAGGGAGCAGATATAGGGGTAGTGACTACCCCCTATACTACCTCTAGGGCAGAGGCACAGCATCTATGGAAGGAACACCACCCTAGGGCTGAGGGCTAGAGCTCGCTGGGGAGGATGTGGCTGTGGCCCACTGGATGGTGAAGAGGTTGGAGTGCTACATGCCAGGGCTGGAGGGCAGAAAACTATCTGCTGGGGGTGGAGAGGGCACCATGAGATTCCCTGGAAAGCCACCCACTGGGATGCCAGTGAAACTCACTAGAAAGTGAGCACCACTGGATGACCTGCAAGTCAGTGGCCACTGAGCAGGAGCAAGAAGCTGCACACCGGAACCAGGAAGAGAGGCCCCTGCCTTCTGCAGTGCCCTCTCAGCGTCCTCTACTGACAAGGGTAATATTGCATCAGCTGGCAAAGAAAAAAATGTTACAGCACCCAGCTCCAGCACCAGAAAGCAGGGCAAAGAAGGCTGGATTTGGAGCTGAGAGATGATGAATTGATAACTGGGTACACTTAGCAATCCAAATGTGACTGGTGTTTGATAAATAGAAACACACCTGTCATTTCTTTAAAAGGCAATTTGTCGATGCTCATTGCTTCAAAATTTGAGGATCATGTCTCAGTCGTAATGGAAAAAGGTGTTTTCTTTTGCTTGATGACACCATGAGGTATAATGATGAAAGTATAAAGACCAACATGGGAATTACAGAATAGGTTACCCCTGAGGGGAAAGTGGGGAGAGTGATCAGGAAGGGGTGCACAGAACAGCAGGGGATTCATGGGTGTTTGTTATATTATTGTAGTCTATACCTTTTTGAATGTCTGAAATATTTCATTGTAAAGATATATGAATAAAATAATTAAGTATAAATAAAAGTTTTAAAGACACAATGAGACAAAGTTTCAGAATTTCTTCTTATAACTGGTTAATTTTCTTTACTAGCTTTTTCTGAATTTCATTTGTAGTTTCTATTCCTTGGCTTTGTCCTTAAAAACTGGTTTTCCTCAAGTTCTGTCCTGAGCCCTTCTCTCTACTTACTCCCCACTCTCTCTGCATTATCTTGTCTAATTCCAGCACTCCCTTCTCTATGTGAACAATATCCAGATTTTATATTTCTCACTTGAATAGGGCTCCTGAGCTACCCTGTTCACTCAACTGTTTATTTGACATCTCAATTTGGATAGGCCACAGGTACCTGAAATTTCCTATGTCCAGACTGAACTCAGCATTTTTCCCCTACATCTGCCCCGCTTTTGTCTCCTACCTTGATAGCTAGCATCCACCAAGTTGCTCAAACAAGAAACCCAGGCACTATCCTTAGTATCTTCCTCATTCTCCAAATCTAATCACCAAGTTCTGTCAATTGAACTTTTTAGTGTTTCTTAACTTGATTTGTCCTCTCAGTCCCCCATATGAATTTCCTGGTTGAGACAACCACGATCCCTCACCCAGGTCACCAACACCTCTCCCTCTGTCTCCTTTCTGCTCCCCTCAAACCTAGTGTCCACTGGAGTCAGACAGAACCCTATCATGAAACCAGATGGCCTGGAAGCTCCCTGGGGCAACAGTTTATAAGACACCTTGAGACGTCATTCCAGCAGATCAAACATGTGGTGCCAGTTAACTCAGGTTCCCGTGTGTGAAACACCATTGACAAAATATAAAATGGTCCCCATCCAGCCAGAGTGGATAGTGTCCCCAGAAAAGCTGACCTAGCACTGCAGTATTTCTAATAGTCACCAAGTGATTTTCTTGGTGAAGGCTAGTCCACACCACCAACCTGAGACCATCCAGATGGCAGGCCCCTGAAGTCACCCATTTCTGTCTGCTGAAATGCTGAAACTCAGTTATTTATGATGCAGTTCTGATTAGCAAACAAGTGATTTATTACATCTAAATTTGAAGGCCTTTAGACTCACAGATATAGAGAACAAACTAGTAGTTACCAGTGGGGAGAGGGAAGGGGGAGGGGCAATATAGGGGTAGGAGAGTAAGAATTATAAACTATTACGTATAAGATAAATTACAAGGATATATTGGGGAATATAGCAAATATTTTATAACAACTATAAATGGAGTATAACCTTTAAAAATTGTGAATCGCTATATTGCACACCTACAATTTATATAACATTATATATCAACTATACTTCAATTTAAAAAGACCTAAGTAAATAATTAATTGCTTAAATAAATAAAATTTGAAGTCTTGCAAGAAGTTGTCTTATTCAGAAAATGACACACACATGCAAAAAATAAAATCAGAAGGAAAATCTCAGTAAAATGGGAATATTTTTTATCTACATGAAAGTCAAAAAAAAAGAAATTTTAAAAATATTTTTAACAAGATTATGTAACCACATTTGTGTGAGTTATACCTATGCATGATTAACACCTTCCAGGTGTGTGTGTGTGTGTATATATATATATATATATATATATATATATATATATATATACACACACACATAAAGTTTAGACAGAAGAAAACATAATCCAAATATGTTAAATTGTTATGTTACATTCAGGGGGAAAAAATTAACTCCTTATTTTGAAAACAAAGAAAGAGATATACAATTTTTTATTAACAGAAAATCAGTTTCTCTTTTTCATATAAAAATAAATATTAAATATAGTTTTTCTAATTTGAAAAGATACATGTACTCAATGTTCATTTAGCGTTATATACAATAGCCAAGACACAGAAGCAACGTAAATGTCCATCGACAGATGAATGGATAAAGAAGGTGAAATAGATAGATAGATAGATAGATATCATACAATGGAATATTACTCAACCATAAAGAAAGACTGAAACAATGCCATTGGCAGCAGCATGAATGGACTTAGAGAATTATCATACAAAGTGAAGTAAGTCAGACAGAGAAAGAAAAATATCTTATGATATTACTCATATGTGGAATCTAAAAAAAATGATGCAAATGAACTTATTTACAAAACAGAAACAGACTCACAGACATAGAAAACAAACTTACAGTTACCAAAGGGGAAAGGGGGGTTGAGGGAGGGATAAATAAGGAGTTTGGGATTAGCAGATACAAACCACCATATATAAAATAAATAAACAACAAGGTCCTACTGAATAGCACAGGGAACTATATTCAATATCTAGTAATAAACTCTAACGGAAAAGAACATGAAAAAGTATATATTTGTATAACTGAATCACTTTGCTGTACACCAGAAACTAACACAACACTGTAAATCAAATATACGCCAATGAAAAGAAATAATAAATAAATAAACATTTAGTTTTGTTGTTGTTGTTTTTAATAGCTCCTTGAAGGGGCATCAGATTCCTCACCAGCCCGGAGCACTGATGACAATGTCCCTCAGAGTTCTCAGCCAGAGAGTCGGGGATAAAATTCAAAGTCCTTACTGTCCTCCCAGAGCCTTCATGACCTCTCCCCCAGCCTCTTAACTGTGCTCCAACCACTCTGAAGCCTGCCCAGGTCCTCCAACTCCCCACACCGGCGTTCACCTCTGCTGATCTTTAGCACAAGGAGCTAGAACATGCCACTCCAGCCCCCATGCCCAGCCTCTGAACAACTCCTACCTGTTTTTCAGGTCTCAGGTAAGATTTCCCCTCTTCTTAAGAAGTCTCCATTAGGCGTCCCAAACAGGTGATCCTGTCACACCCTGCTCCTCTCTCGTCACAACACTGATCACGCTCACTTACAATTGTCTGTGGACAAGACTATCTTATACGTGTGTAAGCTCCATCAGCTCCATGTGACTTGAGAGTTGTGGCCCCAGCCCCTAGCATAGTGCCTGGCACGTAGGAGATATTTTATAACTACTTATGGAATAAATGAATCAATTCATAAATTGCTTCTCCTTACCATCAGAGAGGGGAAATGAGTCAGGATACTGGAATCTACCCTGATGCTTTGAGTGGATGAAAATAATAAACTCAAAAAAATGGCCACGAGATGGAGTGATGGGGTGACAGCCAGCTCGGTGACATTTTACGTGTCAGATTCTCCCACCCAGATCGATTTCCTATCCACCCCAGAATGTTACCAGGGTGCTAGCCTCACCAGCAGTCTGTGGACATATTGAAAATGGTAACACTATTCATCCAAGCAAAGCGGAAACAGCCAGGTAAATCTGGCCTGTTCAAACCACACAAGGCATTCCAAGGCCAAGTAAAAATGAATATTGGATTAGCCCTCCACTCATGCGGATAATTGAGAGTGAGTCCAGTTTGGGCTTTGTTTGCTTGTCTACTTTTAAATCCAGCCAGCCTGGGAGGAGAGTGTGGCCAGCAAGACAGGACAGCGCAGGACAGAGCCCGCTGTTGCTCTGGACAGAGACAGCACTGGCCACCGAGCAGCCCGCTGGGGTCCACTGGGTCAAGAACCACGAGGACGTTATTTTGTACCCAGTTCCTTTCATTGTGTCTCCCAACCCAGAGAGAAAAAATGGGGCAAAAGGACTAACAGCCATCCTACCAGGTATAAAAGCAAACACCATATAAATTTAAATAACAAATACGTTGTCCTCGGAGAGAAGAGAGGAAAGGGGAAAAAGTAACCCACCCACCCATATATGCCAAGTCACAAAATTTAATTAGGAAGATAAGAATTGGGGAGGCCAGATCGGGTTGATGCTGCTTTCTTTTTCAGTTACAAGCTGGGGGGAAAGGAGGGAGAGAAATAATTTAAGCAGAAAATTAACATCTTCTAGTATGGACACCAAGGGGGGGAAAGTGGCAGGGGGGCGGGGGGGGGATGAATTGGGAGATTGAGATTGAGATATATACCAATATGTATAAAATAGATAACTAATAAAAACCTGCTGTATAAAAAAATAAATAAAATTCAAAAATTCCAAAAAAAAATAAAAATTTTTTTAAATTAAAACAATAAAGAAAATTAACATCTCCTAATAATCTTAGACAAAACCCAACTCTGTTTTGCTTTGGTTTGTAAATTAGCTCATGATGAAAGTGTCTCTTCAGCTCCGTACCATTGTCTTCCCCGGGCCGTTCGCTGAATGCTGCCCTGACCCGAACGCCCTTGCAGCTCAAGTACAAGATTCGAGAGCGCGAGGGAACAATTATTATAAAGTGAAGTACTTGCAGTTTTGCTGCAAAATCAATGAACTTTTCAAGTGATTTTTATCATATTTTGCAGCTGTTCGGTTGGCTTTTGAGTGGTTATCACACCGTCAGCCCCGGTGTTTCTAAAGAGCCTTGTTCATCTTGAAGCCTCGCCCTCTCCTTGAAGAGCAGCTGTCTGCTGCCGCCCTAGCTGGAAAGGTGGGCGGCTGGAGAGGGGACCCCAGGGGCTACTGCCAGTGAAGGATAACCTTCCGTGTTGGGCTCCCGAGCCTCTCACCTCCTCGCATTTTTTGGCACTTCATGGACCTGGGTTCTCGCCCCAGCTCAGGATTATCTGGCTCACCTTACTGCGAAATTCCAGGAAAGCCCATCTTGCATCTTCTAGCATCACAAGCTGATGGGGGTGGAGAGTATGGTAGAGATCAGCTAGCTTCTGTGTTGCATATAGGAACATGGAGATTGTGGGAATCGCCCAAGAGCACCCAAGATACTAGAAAAACAGGCCTTAAAGAGGAAGACTAAGGGACACATGCGCAACTCTCATCGACAGGGCTGAGCAGAGGGGGCGAGGAAAGGAACATCCTTGTTCTGTGCAATCTTCCTGCCCAGTGGGCTTGTAGATGGAACCAAGTCCTCAACCAGGCATGAGATGAGCTTGAGGACACTAAGGAAGTAAAATCCAACAGGAATCTTTGGTTAAAATATATGGTTCATTTTCTCGTATTCACTGAGAATCCAGGTGACCCACATAAAATATTGAAGCTTCAACGTACAGGTTTACTTTAAATGGCTCTAAAATGGGCCTATTTCATAATGCCAAATAACACTATATTTAGTTGTGATACTGAATTAGGGAGAAATCTGAAAATATGCCCACTGTCTTCTACTCCCATCTTTGTTCCGAATTCAGTGGACTATCAATCCAGTAGAAGAATCAGAACCGGTTGTTCCATTAGACCCAGGAGTAAGTGCACTTTTGAATGTGGGGTAGGTGAGGGTTTTCTCCAATAACCTTGCTCTAGGTAACATAATGGTTTTGATCAACAACTGGTTAACCAGTAAATATTTCTGAAGCATTTGCTATGTGCTCAGCACAGAGATGAGTTCTCTGAGTTCCATAAAATAAGGATGAAATTCAACTGCAGGAGGCAAGGGCTAAACTCCACAGAGTGTACTCTTAGGCCCCTTGATTGGTGTCTCATGATGGGTCAAATTTAGATAAGTGGAGAGACGAGAGGACAGTCCACAACAGAGAATCAGCACAAGAAAAGGTGGGGTTGATGTAGGCGAGAGTTAAGAGTATCCCATTAGGGTTATTTTAAAGACTCACCTGAATTAGGTAGAGCAGGCAATGTGCAGGCATGGGGTTTTAATTCCACCTGGTGGTGCTAAGTTGGGGGTATATCAGGAAGAGATTTTATTATGGTTACCCCCAAATAAATGTCTACAAGCTCAGTCATTGCTAGTGTCTTTTAACCTGGAGCTTTGAGAAGACCAAATGGCAAACCAAGGAACTCTTACCAAGGATTGACTGGTAGTTAGGGAAAAAAAATTGACCACAATAGCAAACATGTATTCAGTTATATCTACAAACCAGTTGCTGTACTAAGCACTTAACAACCACCTCTTAAGGCAGATACTATTATTAGCTCCATTTTACAGAAGAGGAAGCTGAGTCACAGAGAGGTTAAGTAGTTTGCCCAAGGTCACACAGCTGGTAGGTGGCAGAGCAGGATTTGGAGCCAGCTGAGGTTTGGAAATCCTATTATGACACCATGACTTTTGAGGTGACAATGCTGGCTGCAAGTATTCAACCTTTGGCAAAATAAGAGTTTGACAAAAGAAATGTCTTTTCAAGACCTCAAGTCAATCAATATTCCATTTGCTCAAGCAGCATGAACAAGAACATCTACAATCTGCTTAGCACTGTAGAGCAGGGGATCCAAAGACCCAGAAAAAGACAGCGGAAAGAGACAGATCATCTGACCCCTCAGGGCTTAAAGGTTTAGATTTAGCTCCCTAAAGGAGATAGAATCAATCTAGGCCTAGAAGTTTGGGTAATATTTAGAAGAGAAGTCGAAGAACATTGAATAAAAGAGAACATAGGGACTTCCCTGGTGGCGCAGTGGTTAAGAATCCGCCTGCCAATGCAGGGGACACGGGTTCGAGCCCTGATCCAGGAAGATCCCACATGCCGCAGAGCAACTAAGCCCGTGCGCCACAACTACTGAGCCTGCACTCTAGAGCCCGCGAGCCACCACTACTGAGCCCGTGTGCCACAACTACTAAAGCCCAAGTGCCTAGAGCCCATGCTCCACAACAAGAGAAGCCACCGCAATGAGAAGTCCGCACACCACAACAAAGAGTAGCCCCTGCCCACCACAACTAGAGAAAGCCCACGCGCAGCAATGAAGACCCAACACAGCCAAAAATGAAAATAAATAAATTCAATAAATTTTTTTAAAAAAAGAACATAGCATGAGCTAGGATGTGGAAGTCAGAATATGCACACATTTTCAAGGTCAGCCAGTAGAATGATCTGGCTGATGTAGAGTAACAGGAAGTAATAAAAAATGTTAAAAAGGTAAAGTTAGGCCAAATATAGCAAATTTAAATGTTCAGCTAAAGTAAAGATGTCATGTTGTAAACACTGGAAGGCCACTAGAGGAGTTGAAACTGTGTGTAAGTCGGTGAAAACTGTGTTAGAAATAGATGGCTCAGCCCAGATGTCGGGAGCAGAGAGAGGGCCTGAGGGTGCAAGATTCTGGACCATGGTGGTAGCAGAGTAAAGGGAAAGGGTCCATAGATCCCCCTAGCACCAACCACCAGAAACCAAGGAATCAGAAGAAATCTTTGGTGCGGGAATGGATAGAGGGGGAAAAAAACGAGTTTGCTTTTAGACTTAGCAAAATATATGTAAGGTAGCTGAAACCACACAACTCAGACTGGGACTTGAACCCACGGTCTTTTAATTGAGATCACACACCTGGTCTCAGTACTTAATGAAGCTCAGGTTTTTGATGTCTCATCGCAGAAAGAATTCAGTCAGAGACAAAATGATAGGTAAGAAGTGGATTTATTTAGAGAGATACACACTCCATAGACAGAATGGGGTCCATCTCAAGAGGCAAGACTGGCCCTGGGAGAGTCACACTCCACAGACAGAGTGTGGGCCATCTCAGAAGGCAAGAGGCCCTGAAATATGAAGTGGTTAGTTTTTATGGGCTGGGTAATTTCATAGGCTAATGACTGGGAAGATTATTCCAACTATTTCAGGGAAGGGGCCGAGATTTCCAGGAATTGGGCCACCGCCCCCTTTTTGACCTTTTATGGTTGGCCTTAGAACTGTCATGGCACTGGTGGGTGTGTCATTTAGCTAATGTATTACAATGAGCATATGAGGCTCAAGGTCTACTGGAAGTCGAATCTTCCACCATCTTGGACCTAGTTGATTGTAACCAGTTTTCATCATGTCCTATGGCTGTGTCATTCTTTTAAAGGTTGTGCCCTGCCCCCTTCCCCTCCTGTTTCATAACCATATAATTTATGGTCTAACCTGGGACACTTTTGAGAGTGAACAGGAGGGCTGTTAATAATCACCCACGACAAAACACATAAGTGGGACCCCGGAGGCAAAGCAGGATGCATGGTCACCCTAGACTAGGCAATGGTGGGAACGCTTAGGAGCCGATTGGCAATGCCAGCCTGGAGCCCTGGACAGAAGATGAGACTATGGGATGTGGTCTCTGCCAGCTACTAAGAAGCAGAAGGTGAGGCTTGGGGAGAGGACCACTCTCTACAACACCTATGTCTATAGAGAACAGGGATCCAAGGGATGTGGTGGCTGACAAACAAGGGAAGAAAGGAGGGTCAGAAAAAACCCAAGAAGGAGTTCTAGAACATATGGTCGGAAAAGTAGGAAGAGCACTGGTGCAATGCCATTTTTGTTTTAGGAGCTTCCCTTTACGGTGCACACCCACACACACACGTACACACAGACTCCCCACTGGAGTACATCCCTCAACCTCCAGGCTATAGGGAGAGACATCCTTAGGCTCTAACTACTGCCCCCCACCAGAAACCGCATGCAATATTTACATATTTCCTCAGTTGCCCCCCATCCCTCCCACCTCCAACTCTTCAAATGCTGTTACCTCTGCTCAAAATGTCCTTCCCTCTCTCCTCTTCCTAACTCACCCTCCCACACCAGGCTGACTCATACTCTTCTTTCAAGATTCAGCTAAGTCTTCATCTCCTTTGTGGAGGGGAAGCCTTTTCTGAATTTCCCAGTGGGGCTGAGGGTCCCACTCTGTGTTCAACAGTAGGCAGGGTTTGCCACCATCACCACCCCTACCACACCATGTTGCAATTGCCTGTCTACTAGACTGTTTTTGTTCCCAGAACAAACGTTCTTAGAGGGCAAGAACGATGTGTCTCATCTCCATCACCCATCACCCTCAGCACATGGCCTGGGCGGTGATGGTGCTCATGATTGTTTGAGGAATGAGTCAACGAATCAGTGGATTCACAAAGGGTCACAGACAAAAACTTTGCGATTCTTCACTTATCAAAGTGATACGGGTCACTAAAGATTTAAATCCACCTGTTTGGGGCTTCCCTGGTGGCACAGTGGTTAAGAATCTCCCTGCTAATGCAGGGGACACAGGTTCGAGCCCTGGTCTGGGAAGATCCCACATGCCGTGGAGCACCAAAGCCCGTGCACCACAGCTACTGAAGCCCGCGCGCCTAAAGCCCGTGCTCCGCAACAAGAGAAGCCACCGCAATGAGAAGCCCTCGCACCGCAACAAAGAGTAGCCCCTGCTCGCCGCAACTAGACAAAGCCCGGGCGCAGCAACGAAGACCCAACGCAGCCATAAATTAATTAATTAATTAAATTTTTAAAATAATAAATAAATAAATAAATCCACCTGTTTTGCCCTAGCTTGTCTTTTGTTTGATGACTGCAAAGAAAGTAGAAATGGTCCTGGGTTCCTGCCGTGAAATAGATTGGAAAAGGAGAGAAGTAGATGCCCACTCTTCTAATGGAAAGAATAGGAGTGCTAGTGGCTTCAAGGATTTTTATGGTGACTAGTCCCTGTTCTCCCTCTGAACCTGGAGCAGTGAAGGGGAGACAGGTCTCCATGGGAGAGAAGGGAACGGGTGTCGTGCGCACAAAAATCAGGTTTTACATGACGCCTGGAATCATTTCTGAAGACAGGGGCTGGAGAGCAGTCTCTGATGGAGTTCACCATTGACCACAGAACACTCATCTGAGAGCCAGCAGTGGCACCGTGGGCAGAATCTAACACGGCTTTGACAGCAGAAGACCTTGGTCCACACCCAAAAATGTCAAACAGGCCTCTACCCAGTGTAGGGACAGCCTCCAGGGGGTGATGGGGTGGGAAGCGAACGTTGGTTATAGAGGCAGAGAATACAGCCATCAGGTGCAAGAACCCCAGAACCCAAGAGGAAGTTGGGCCATGAGCAGACACCAACTTAGTAGTTGTCGTGGATTACATTGTGCTCCTCCCCAAAACCCATATGTTGAAGCCCTAACCCCGATGTGACTATATTTGGAGATAAAGCCTTTAATGAGGTCATTAAAGTTAAATGAGGTCCTAAGTGTGGGGTCCTAATCCAATAAGACTGGTGTCCTTATAAGGGCAGGAAGAGACACTAGGGATGCATTTGCACAGAGTAGAGGCCAGGAGGGTACACAGCCAGAAGGTGGCCATCTGCAAGCCAAGGAGACGGGCCTCGAGAGAAACCAACCCTGCCAACACCTTGATCTTGGACTTCCAGCCTCCACAACTGTGAGAAATAAATTTCTGTTGGCTTAAGCCACTTAGTCTGTGCTATTATGTTATGGCAGCCCTAGAAAACTAATACAGTAGTATATTGAGATTTTGTGGGAGGAGACGATATCTATCTCCAGGTGAGTGTTGGGCTGGTGGGGTGGGAGCCAGAACCTAAAGCATCTTCACTGGAAGCTGAGCCAGAGGTAAAAGCCTCCATTTCCTTGCAGAAATTCTGGCCTGAAGGCTGATTTAAAAGTTTCAAGCCATACAGGAAAGATCCTGTGAGGAGAGCCTCACAGAAAGAGAAGATGACAAATTACAAAGGATATCTGTGATGGTTTATATAAGGAAACTGCTTCCAATATCATCCAATCACCAAGACTTCCCGAGTGGCGGCCACTGGGATTTCTATAGGGAGCCTTAGCCCAAAACACAGCAGCAATGAACCCTGGGGGTCAGGGACAAAAAATCAATACGCGCACTGCCTTTGAAAGCTCAAGATGTGCTATAAAAGCTTTGAGCAAGGACAAGAAAAAATAGAGTTCCTTTGGGTCTAGAGATTTTTTTTCTTTTTTTTTAAAACAGATTGCCTGTCTGCTCCAAGAGATGGAGATTGAAAAGTTGTATTCTCTGTGTGGAGGATCAGAGAAAACCTTGAAAATCCCAGGATCCTAGAGGACTCACAAAGGGTCTCAAGAAGAAGAAGTACTGTGAGGTCCTGGTGTTCTGGCTGGTGTGGACATCAGGGCAAGACAGGGCTCCCCACTGGCGCTGGGACAGTGTCTTTGAAGTATGCAGAGTTGCCCTTGTTATGAAGAACCACCCAGGCCTGAAGCTCTGCTTCTGGACACAGCAATTTGAAGGAACAAATAAAATAAAAATAAAATGAGGTCTACACTTCTTGGAGTTTATGGCCTGATTTTAGAAGGTTCAAACTTCCATGTGTCTAGGAATCATCAGGGGGTTGTTAAAAACATAAATTCCTAATATCTACCCCAGAGACAGTGCTTCTCAAACTCTCTTTGGTGAAGGGCCAGGTTTTACCTATTTCCACTTCATCATAGACAGGTACTTTTGTAAAATGCAATACAAATGGATTTATAGAAAAATTAAATTTTAAATAGCACATACTAATCCAATCCCTAATTTTTTTTGTTATTAGATTCAATGGATGTAAAATTATTCTGCCAAATTGTTATAAAGTTTTCTGAATGCTTGCTCTCACTTTCTGTTCTTATTTTGGTGAGGACCGATCATAAACAGTCTATGAAGAGGCAGGCCTAAGTCAGTGAATCGTACTGAGTTTGTTCTAGAGTATGGCCCACTATCAACATGCTGCCCACTCCACAAACCAGCCCCAGTGATTAGGATGCAATTATTCAGGAACTAAACTTGGAGAAATATTGCTCTAATCCTGTGCCATCCAATACAGTAACCACTAGCCACATGTGGCTATTGAACATTTTAAATATGGCCAGTTTAAATGCAGCTGTGCCGTAAGTATAATATAATACACAGGCTGGATTTAGAAGACTTAGTATATAAAAAAAGAATATTAAATGTCTAATAATTTTATATGGATTAGATTTTGAAATAATAATATTTTGGATATTAGTATCTGTTTCTTTTTTAAATATGGTTACTAAAAAATGTTAAATTACAAATAAGGCTTGTATTATATGTGCATTGGACAGCCCATTCTTACCAGGACATTGTCTTCATTTGTGCATTTATTTCTTGGTATCTATTGCACGTTTACTCTGAGCTGTGTATAAACCAGACATATGCTTGTTCCCCAGGAGCTTACTGATAGGTACATTCCCACCTGTGAGTTCCCACATCACAGATCCTGCTCTAAGGGGCTGTGATGTATCAGAGTAGCAAATACCTTGGAACGAAGCACAAGGCTTTGTTGAATTGGCAGCAGACCAAAAATAAGTGGAAAATAAAAAATAATAACAGTAGTAACAATATCAATAACGAATAAATACTTACCACATACCAGGTTCTATGCTTAGCACTTTGCATGCATTATTTTACTTAATCCTCATAACTCTCCAATGAGAGAGTGAGATGGTCAGTTTGATGGGTCAGTTTGGCTAGGCTGTAGTACTCAGTTACTTAATCAAGCACTAACCTAGGTGTCTCTGTGAAGATATTTTGTACATGTAGTTCATAGCTACAACCAGTTGACTTTAAGTGAAGATTACTCTTGGGACTTCCCTGGTGGTCCAATGGCTAAGACTCCACGCTTCCCAATGCAGGGAACCCGGTTTTGATCCCTGGTCAGGGAGCTAGATCCCACATGCCACAACTAAAAAAGATCCCTCACACCACAACAAAGATCCTGCGCGCTGCTACTAAGACCCGGCACAGCCAAATAAATAAATTTTTAAAAAAAGAGAGAGGGAGGGGCAAGATGGCGGAAGAGTAAGACGCGGAGATCACCTTCCTCCCCACAGATACATGAGAAATACATCTACACGTGGAACTGCTCCTACAGAACACCCACTGAACGCTGGCAGAAGACGTCAGACCTCCCAAAAGGCAAGAAAATCCCCACGTACTTGGGTAGGGCAAAAGAAAAAAGAAATAACAGAGACAAAAGAATAGGGACGGGACCTGCACCAGTGGGAGGGAGCTGTGAAGGAGGAAAGGTTTCCACACACTAGGAAGCCCCTTCGTGGGCAGAGACTGCGGGTAGCAGAGGGGGGAAGCTTCGGAGCCACGGAGGAGAGCGCAGCCACATTGGTGCGGAGGGCAAAGCGGAGATTCCCGCACAGAGGAGCGGTGCCGACCAGCACTCACCAGCCCGAGAGGCTTGTCTGCTCAGCCGCCGGGGCGGGCGGGGCCTGGGAGCTGGGGCTCGGGCTTCGGTGCTAGCCGGGAGGGAGTCCGGGAAAAAGACTGCGGCTGCCAAAGAGGCAAGAGAATTTTTCTTGCCTCTTTGTTTCGCGGCGCGCAAGGAGGGGGGATTCAGAGCGCCGCCTAAACGAGCTCCAGAGACGGGCGCGAGCCGCGGCTATCAGCGCGGATCCCACAGCAACAGGGACGCAGAGGGAAAAACGGAGAGATTCCCGCACAGAGGCTCGGCGCCGAGCAGCACTCACCAGCCCGAGAGGCTTGTCTGCTCACCCGCCGGGGCGGGCGGGGGCTGGGAGCTGAGGCGCGGGCTTCGGTCGGATCCCAGGGAGAGGACTGGGGTTGGCTGCGTGAACACAGCCTGAAGGGTCTAGCGCACCACAACTAGCCGGGAGGGTGCACGAGAAAAAGTCTGCAGCTGCCGAAGAGGCAGGAGACTTTTTCTTGCCTCTTTGTTTCGCGGCGTGCAAGGAGAGGGGATTCAGAGCGCCACTTAAACGAACTCCAGAGACGGGCGCGAGCCGCGGCTATCAGCGCGGACCCCAGAGACGGGCATGAGACGCTAAGGCTGCTGCTGCCGCCACCAAACAGCCTGTGGGCAAGCGCAGGTCATTCTCCACACTGCCCCTCCCGGGAGCCTGTGCAGCCCGCCACGGCCAGGCTCCCGTAATCCGGGGACAACTTCCCCGGGAGAGCGCACGGCGCGCCTCAGGCTGCTGCAACGTCACGCCGGCTTCTGCCGCCGCAGGCTCGCCCCACCTCCTCCATACCGCTCCCTCCCCCCCGGCCTGACTGAGCCAGAGCCCCCGAATCAGCTGCTCCTTTAACCCCGTTCTGTCTGGGCGGGGAACAGACGCCCTCAGGGGACCTACATGCAGAGGCGGGTCCAAATCCAAAGCTGAACCCCGGGAGCTGTACGAACAAAGAAGAGAAAGGGAAATCTCTCCCAGCAGCCTCAGAAGCAGCGGATTAAAGCTCCACAAACAACTTGATGTGCCTGCATCTGTTGAATACCTGAATAGACAACGAATCATCCCAAATTTAGGAGATGGACTTTGGGAACAGGATATATTAACTTTTCCCCTTTTCCTTTTTTTTGTGAGTGTAGATGTGTATGCTTCTGGGTGAGATTTTGTCTGTATAGCTTTGCTCTCACCGTTAGTCCTAGGGTTAGGTCCGTCCATTTTTTTGTTTTTGTTTTTTTTGTTTTTGGCTTAAAAATTTTTTTTTTCCCTAATAAATGTTTTCTTAATAATTTTTTCCTTATTTTCTATTTTTAAAAAAAATTTTAATAAGTTTTTTCATATTTTTTATTTTAAAAAATTAAAAAATTTTTTTTCTTAATAAATTTTTTCTAAATAATTTTTTTCTTATTTTTAGTATAAAAAATTAATAAATCTATTTTTAAAAATTAAAAAAAAAATTTTTTTCTTAATAAATTTACTCTTAATAATTTTTTTTCTTATTTTTTATTATAATTGCTTTATTTTATTTTATTTTATCCTCTTTTTTTCTTTCTTTCCATTTTTTCTCCCTTTTATTCTGAGCCGTGTGGATGAAAGGCTCTTGGTGCTCCAGCCAGGCATCAGGGCTGTGCCTCTGAGGTTGGAGAGCCAACTTCAGGACACTGGTCCACAAGAGACCTCCCAGCTCCACGTAATACCAAACGGTGAAAATCTCTCACAGATCTCCATCTCAACATCAAGACCCAGCTTCACTCAACGACCAGCAAGCTACAGTGCTGGGCACCCCATGCCAAACAACTAGCAAGAGAGGAACACAGCCCCATCCATTAACAGAGAGGCTGCCTAAAATCATAATAAGGCCACAGACACCCCAAAACACACCACCAGACGTGGACGAACCCACCAGAAAGACAACATCCAGCCTCATCCACCAGAACACAGGCACTAGTTCCCTCCACCAGGAAACCTACACAACCCACTGAACCAACCTTAGCCACTGGGGACAGATACCAAAAACAACGGGAACTACGAACCTGCAGCCTGTGAAAAGGAGACCCCAAACACAGTAAGATAAGCAAAATGAGAAGACAGAAAAACACACAGCAGATGAAGGAGCAGGGTCAAAACACACCAGACCTAACAAATGAAGAGGAAATAGGTAGTCTACCTGAAAAAGAATTCAGAATAATGATAGTAAGGATGATCCAAAGTCTTGGAAATAGAATAGACAAAATGCAAGAAACATTTAACAAGGACGTAGAAGAACTAAAGAGGAACCAAGAAACGATGACAAGCACAATAAATGAAATTAAAAATACTCTAGATGGGATCAATAGCAGAATAACTGAGGCAGAAGAACGGATAAGTGACCTGGAAGATAAAATGGTGGAAATAACTACTGCAGACCAGAATAAAGAAAAAAGAATGAAAAGAACTGAGGACAGTCTCAGAGACCTCTGGGACAACATTAAACGCACCAACATTCGAATTATAGGGGTCCCAGAAGAAGAAGAGAAAAAGAAAGGGACTGAGAAAATATTTGAAGAGATTATAGTTGAAAACTTCCCTAATATGGGAAAGGAAATAGTTAATCAAGTCCTGGAAGCACAGAGAGTCCCATACAGGATAAATCCAAGGAGAAACACACCAAGACACATATTAATCAAACTATCAAAAATTAAATATAAAGAAAACATATTAAAAGCAGCAAGGGAAAAACAACAGATAACACACAAGGGCATCCCCATAAGGTTAACAGCTGATCTTTCAGCAGAAACTCTGCAAGCCAGAAGGGAGTGGCAGGATATACTTAAAGTGATGAAGGAGAAAAACCTACAACCAAGATTACTCTACCCAGCAAGGATCTCATTCAGATTTGATGGAGAAATTAAAACTTTTACAGACAAGCAAAAGCTGAGAGAGTTCAGCACCACCAAACCAGCTTTACAACAAATGCTAAAGGAACTTCTCTAGGCAAGAAACACAAGAGAAGGAAAACACCTACAATAACAAACCCAAAACATTTAAGAAAATGGGAATAGGAACATACATATCGATAATTACCTTAAATGTAAATGGATTAAATGCTCCCACCAAAAGACACAGACTGGCTGAATGGATACAAAAACAAGACCCATATATATGCTGTCTACAAGAGACCCACTTCAGACCTAGAGACACATACAGACTGAAAGTGAGGGGATGGAAAAAGATATTCCATGCAAATGGAAATCAAAAGAAAGCTGGAGTAGCAATTCTCATATCAGACAAAATAGACTTTAAAATAAAGACAATTACAAGAGACAAAGACGGACACTATATAATGATCAAGGGATCGATCCAAGAGGAAGGTATAACAATTGTAAATATTTATGCACCCAACATAGGAGCACCTCAATACATAAGGCAAATACTAACAGCCATAAAAGGGGAACTCGACAGTAACACAATCATAGTAGGGGACTTTAACACCCCACTTTCACCAATGGACAGATCATCCAAAATGAAAATAAATAAGGAAACACAAGCTTTAAATGATACATTAAACAAGATGGACTTAATTGATATTTATAGGACATTCCACCCAAAAACAACAGAATACACATTTTTCTCAAGTGCTCATGGAACATTCTCCAGGATAGATCATATCTTGGGTCACAAATCAAGCCTTGGTAAATTTAAAAAAATTGAAATCGTATCAAGTATCTTTTCCGACCACAACGCTATGAGACTAGATATCAATTACAGGAAAAGATCTGTAAAAAATACAAACACATGGAGGCTACACAATACACTACTTAATAACGAAGTGATCACTGAAGAAATCAAAGGGGAAATCAAAAAATACCTAGAAACAAATGACAATGGAGACACGACAATCCAAAACCTATGGGATGCAGCAAAAGCAGTTCTAAGAGGGAAGTTTATAGCAATACAAGCCTACATCAAGAAACAGGAAACATCTCGAATAAACAACCTAACCTTGCACCTAAAGCAATTAGAGAAAGAAGAACAAAAAAACCCCAAAGCTAGCAGAAGGAAAGAAATCATAAAGATCAGATCAGAAATAAATGAAAAAGAAATGAAGGAAACAATAGCAAAAATCAATGAAACTAAAAGCTGGTTCTTTGAGAAGATAAACAAAATTGATAAACCATTAGCCAGACTCATCAAGAGAAAAAAGGAGAAGACTCAAATTAATAGAATTAGAAATGAAAAAGGAGAAGTAACCACTGACACTGCAGAAATACAAACGATCATAAGAGATTACTACAAGCAACTCTATGCTAATAAAATGGACAACCTGGAAGAAATGGACAGATTCTTAGAAATGCACAACCTGCCGAGACTGAACCAGGAAGAAATAGAAAATATGAATAGACCAATCACAAGCACTGAAATTGAAACTGTGATTAAAAATCTTCCAACACACAAAAGCCCAGGACCAGATGGCTTCACAGGCGAATTCTATCAAACATTTAGAGAAGAGCTAACACCTATCCTTCTCAAACTCTTCCAAAATATTGCAGAGGGAGGAACACTCCCCAACTCATTCTACGAGGCCACCATCACCCTGATACCAAAACCAGGCAAAGGTGTCACAAAGAAAGAAAACTACAGGCCAATATCACTGATGAACATAGATGCAAAAATCCTCAACAAAATACTAGCAAACAGAATCCAACAGCACATTAAAAGGATCATACACCATGATCAAGTGGAGTTTATTCCAGGAATGCAAGGATTCTTCAATATACGCAAATCAATCAACGTGATACATCATATTAACAAATTGAAGGAGAAAAACCATATGATCATCTCAATAGATGCAGAGAAAGCTTTCGACAAAATTCAACACCCATTTATGATAAAAGTCCTGCAGAAAGTAGGCATAGAGGGAACTTTCCTCAACATAATAAAGGCCGTATATGACAAACCCACAGCCAACATTGTCCTCAATGGTGAAAAACTGAAACCATTTCCACTAAGATCAGGAACAAGACAAGGTTGCCCACTCTCACCACTATTATTCAACATAGTTTTGGAAGTGTTAGCCACAGCAATCAGAGACGAAAAAGAAATAAAAGGAATCCAAATCGGAAAAGAAGAAGTAAAGCTGTCACTGTTTGCAGATGACATGATACTATACATAGAGAATCCAAAAGATGCTACCAGAAAACTACTAGAGCTAATCAATGAATTTGGTAAAGTAGCAGGATACAAAATTAATGCACAGAAATCTCTTGCATTCCTGTATACTAATGATGAAAAATCTGAAAGTGAAATTAAGAAAACACTCCCGTTTACCATTGCAACAAAAAGAATAAAATACCTAGGAATAAACCTACCTAAGGAGACAAAAGACCTGTATGCAGAAAATTATAGGACACTGATGAAAGAAATTAAAGATGATACAAATAGATGGAGAGATATACCATGTTCTTGGATTGGAAGAATAAACATTGTGAAAATGACTCTGCTACCCAAAGCAATCTACAGATTCAATGCAATCCCTATCAAACTACCACTGGCATTTTTCACAGAACTAGAACAAAAAATTTCACAATTTGTATGGAAACACAAAAGACCCCGAATAGCCAAAGCAATCTTGAGAACGAAAAATGGAGCTGGAGGAATCAGGCTCCCTGACTTCAGACTATATTACAAAGCTACAGTAATCAAGACAGTTTGGTACTGGCACAAAAACAGAAATATAGATCAATGGAACAGGATAGAAAGCCCAGAGATAAGCCCACGCACATATGGTCACCTTATCTTTGATAAAGGAGGCAAGCATATACAGTGGAGAAAAGACAGCCTCTTCAATAAGTGGTGCTGGGAAAATTGGACAGGTACATGTAAAAGTATGAAATTAGAACACTCCCTAACACCATACACAAAAATAAACTCAAAATGGATTAAAGACCTAAATGTAAGGCCAGACACTATCAAACTCTTAGAGGAAAACATAGGCAGAACACTGTATGACATAAGTCACAGCAAGATCCTTTTTGACCCAGCTCCTAGAGAAATGGAAATAAAAACACAAATAAACAAATGGGACCTAATGAAACTTAAAAGCTTTTGCACAGCAAAGGAAACCATAAACAAGACCAAAAGACAACCCTCAGAATGGGAGAAAATATTTGCAAATGAAGCAACGGACAAAGGATTAATCTCCAAGATTTACAAGCAGCTCATGCAGCTCAATAACAAAAAAACAAACAACCCAATCCAAAAATGGGCAGAAGACCTAAATAGACATTTCTCCAAAGAAGAGATACAGATCGCCAACAGACACATGAAAGAATGCTCAACATCATTAATCATTAGAGAAATGCAAATCAAAACTACAATGAGGTATCATCTCACACCGGTCAGAATGGCCATCATCAAAAAATCTAGAAACAATAAATGCTGGAGAGGGTGTGGAGAAAAGGGAACACTCTTGCACTGTTGGTGGGAATGTAAATTGATACAGCCACTATGGAGAACAGTATGGAGGTTCCTTAAAAAACTAAAAATAGAACTACCATATGACCCAGCAATCCCACTACTGGGCATATACCCTGAGAAAACCATAATTCAGAAAGAGTCATGTACCAAAATATTCATTGCAGCTCTGTTTACAATAGCCAGGACATGGAAGCAACCTAGGTGTCCATCATCGGATGAATGGATAAAGAAGATGTGGCACATATATACAATGGAATATTACTCAGCCATAAAAAGAAATGAAATGGAGGTGTTTGTAATGAGGTGGATGGAGTTAGAGTCTGTCATACAGAGTGTAGTAAGTCAGAAAGAGAAAAACAAATACAGTATGCTAACACATATATATGGAATCTAAGGGAAAAAAAAAAAAAAAAGAGGTCCTGAAGAACCTAGTGGCAAGATGGGAATAAAGACACAGACCTACTAGAGAATGGACTTGAGGATATGGGGAGGGGGAGGGGTGAGATGTGACAGGGTGAGAGAGTGTCATGGACATATATACACTACCAAATGTAAAATAGATAACTAGTGGGAAGCAGCCGCATAGCACAGGGAGATCAGCTCGGTGCTTTGTGACCACCTAGAGGGGTGGGATAGGGAGGGTGGGAGGGAGGGAGATGCAAGAGGGAAGAGATATGGCAACATATGTATATGTGTAACTGATTCACTTTGTTGTAAAGCAGAAGCTAGCACACCATTGTAAAGCAATTATACTTCAATAAAGATGTTTAAAAAAAAAAAAAAAAGAAATGAAGATTACTCTTGATAATGTGGGTGGGCCTCACCCAATCAGTCGAAGGCCATAAGAGTAAACACTGAGGTTTCCTGAAGAAGAAATTCTGCCTTAAGACTGCAACGTCAGCTCCCACCTACTGTTTTCAGCCTGCTGATCTGCCCTATAGATTTTGGACTTGCCAGCTTCCACAACTGTGTCAGCCAATTCCTTAAAATAAATTGTCAGCCACTTTAAATTATTTTAAATTCTTTAAAATAAATGGAGTCAGCCAATTCTTTAAAATAAGTCTATATCTCCTATTGGATCTATTTCTTTGCAGAACCTTGACTGATACAGGGACATATGGTTTTTTCTATTTTATAGTTGAGATTAGTGAATTTACCAAACATCTCACAACCAATCAGTGGCAGAGCTAGGCCTCAGAACTAATGTGTCTTGATTTGAATTCCACGTTTTTACTTGCTTTGTCCGTGCATTCCCAGAGAGAAGGCGGTGGCCAAGAGGGGCACTAGCAAGGCAGGAAACAGTGACGACTGCCCATGGAAGCTGCCCCAGGCTGCAGTGGGACACAGTGTTGGCCACGGCCCGGGCTGGGCTCTCTAACTGCACAGAAGTTGTCTGCTTTGGGTTAGAGGACATGGTGTCATTCAGAGACTCAGCCTCACTGCCCAGAACCAAAGCTGGTCAGAGAAGAGAAACCCTTGTAGGTGCCATTGAGAAACAGCCCTGAAAAGCCCTGTCACTACAGTCTTGAAGCAGCAGCATTAGTGCCAAACCCCTGATCTGGAAAGAGGGTTTGGACATCTCACCATGCCCAGGAAACCAGGAGGCTACAGAGAACACAGAAGATGACAGATTACAAAACCCACCCCTTCCATCTTGAACCAGAGCAAGGGTGCTGGTGAGGACAAGAGTTCCTGCAGTTCATCTGATGAGCCTGAGCTACAGAATAAGAGGCTTATCAACATTTTGATCCTTGACAGTCCTCTGGCTTTGCATGTTCTAGAGAAATACTTGGTCCATCCTTACAAATTTCTATTTCCCCAATTGTCTAGCACAGTGCATGGCACATAGTAGGAACTCAATAAATGTATGTCAAAGGATGGATATAGGAGTGAATGGATGAACGAAGATGCTTTAAAGATGACAAATATTATATACCAAATATGTGACTATAAAAGAAAATCATCCCATGTATTGTCCAAGATCCATATAAAGAAAGAAAATAAAACAGGGAGAAAAGGGAAATTTGGGGTGTGGACAAAGGCCTGCCTGGATGCAAAGAAGCAAGAAATCACTTGCAGGTTCCCTTGGCAGTGTGGAGACCCGTGAGGGGGAGGCACGAGGCATGGCGGGGGCCGGACGCCAGGTGGAAAGTCGCTCAGGCCCTTGAAGGCCAGGCTCCAAAGTTTGGACAGATGCTCATTTCCACAGCAGGGGCCTCTCCAAAAGGCTCCAAGAGGCAGCACGGTGTGGGAGATAAAGCTCGGGTTTGGAAGCAGAAGACCTGGACCGCGTTTGCTGCCCGCCAAGGGTGGAGGAGGCGTGAGGGTGGAAAGGGCCAGCTTCCCCTCTGCACGGGGCTTCTCAGCCTGGAAAATGGAGATAACACCTCCCATTAGGAAAGGCTTGGGAGGGCTTTGTGTACCATGAACGCGAAGGGCTACCGGGCGCTCAGAGCCAGAAACAGGCTCCTTAGCAGTCAGTCTGCAGCAAAATCTGCCTTCTGTCGCTTTCCAGTACCCCTTCCCAGGAGAAAGTGTGGCCACAGTAACTAGGGTATGGCTTCCTCCACAACGTCAGATTCCTGTTCTGTTGTGTTTTGTTGTCCTAGTAAACCACAGGCTAGCCTGGTCCCCTCTCTGGAGAGTCTCTCCCTGGAGCCTGGCAGCCACCTTGAGCTTGCTGGGCACTTGCCTGCACCCTAGCCCACCTCCCTTGCCTGCTATGGAAAGTCCCTGAATTTCACCAGAGTTTCTCCCTGGACTGTCTTCCCCAGCCCTGAAATGATAAATAAGGCAAGAAGGTCACTTCCATAGAGAAAAAATACACCAAACTATGTGGAGTTCGGAATGACCAGATTCAGGAGTATTGATGAAGATTCCTGTCCTTACAGCCTTGATGAGTTTGTCCACGGTGGGTGTGCATTTCTCATGCCTGCGCTCACTCCATTAACAGCAAGGGCAGCCACAACACCAACTCCTGCCCCGGGATCAGCTTCCCATAGAGAGAGATTCCCCATCCTCAGTCTCTGACTGACCCCGCCCAACCACACAACAATGTGGTCTAACTGGGAGGGGGAGCCAGGCAGCGATGGTTTATAGACAGAGAAAAAGTAGTCCCTGTCATCACACAGCTTTTAACCGAGTGAACTTTTCTTCTCTAGGCCTGTTTCCTCATCTGTAAAATGGGGAGATCCTATACCTAGATCCAGGGCCAATACACAGAACAGAGTCACTTGGAACATGATACTCAGGCATTCATTCATTCAACACATAATTATTGAGCATCTGCTATGTACCAGGCACTATTCTAGGCACTTGGGAAGCATCAGCTAATGAAGCCAATGTTGTGGATATCATCCTAATAAATGCCGGTGATACTCACCTAGGGAAAATAATTTCAAAACATTGTGTGCCACCTCGAGGTGTTTAGCTGACCCCAACCCAAAGAAGACTAGGAAGTACCATACTCTTGCTGTTCTATCAGGAGTGGTCTCATGGGCAACAAGGAATACTCTGCAAGAAGGTATGGTTCCTGCTTCCTTGACGTCATTTTCACGAGTGCGTTAAAGGCGTCTTCAAGGTCACTTCTAACCCAGCTTCTTTTCCTTGAGCATAGTCAATATTTTTTTCGACTTAATTCCAATTTTCCTCCACACTTCCAAGAGTGGATCAAGTGCATAGAAGGAAACAGCAAGGTATAACCACAGCGGCAAGACCATATAGGAACATGGGAACTGCCAATGGGAGCCATTTGGAGTGGGAGGGGCATTTCCCAGGAAAAGAGGGGTGCAGGACAGAAATAACCCCATACATAGAAGCCCACCACCACAGCTAAAGCTAATATGAACACTTGCTACTACCAAGCACTTTGCAAAACAAGTTTCCCAGGCATTTCCCATGCATTGTATCATTTAAGATATACATGCATTGTGTCATTTAATCCCCACCACAATACAACTGAGTAGCTGCTCCCATTTTACAGTTGAGGAAATTGAGGCTGAGGGTGGTTGAGTAACTCTGCCCAAGATATATAACAGATCAGAAATAGCAGGGTTAAGATTCCATCCAAGTTTTCTACCCCCCGAGCCCCATGCTCTTGACCCCTCAGGTATACTGTATCATTTAAAAATCTCCCAGCTCTTGAGAGGCTTATAGTTCAGTGATTCTTTCCTTCATTCAAAAAACTATCTATTGAGCACCTACCGAGTGCAAGCAATGTTCTGGGTGCTCGGGGGAGAATGATAAATAGGATAAAGTTCTCGCCCTCAAGAGAGTTATGTGGTGTTATGGGGTGGCAGGGCAGAGGGTATAGGTAATAAACAAATAGATGAACACATACCATAACAGAGGAGCCACTCCTGGGGACACGGGGGGGGGGGGGGGCGGGTGTTGAAATTGCCTGGGTTTCTTTTCCAAATCTGACAAATTCCCTTTCGCCAAGAGATTCTGATATGTCCTCCCCTAAGGAGCATGCCCACCTCTCCAACACACATTCAGATCACAGCTTAAAGAGCTACAGTTGCAAAGTGTCCCATCCCAGACTTTAAAAGGTACTGTAAGGAAATGCATGGGAATGAAAACTCAAAGTTCAGGATAGTGACTCCCTAGGAGAGGGAGACAGAGGGAGAGAGATGAGATTGGGGAACTCCAACTAGATCAGCGGTGTTCATCATTTTAAGCTGGGTATTAGGCGTAGGGAAATTTCTTCAATTTGCCTTTATAACTGCTGGTGTGTTCAAACTATTTCGTAATATTTGTTTAAAGTGGTCTGTGCTGGGGGTAGTGCTGAACTTCCTCTCAATGACTACTTCGCAACCCTCTCTGTTCCTCAGAATCACCTGGAGAGCTCGTATAAGGTACAGATGGCTGAGCCCTATCTCTAGAGATTAGCTTCAATGTGAACGGGTGGAGCTCAGGCATGGGTGGTTTTTCAGAGTTCCTCAGTGTATTCTCACGTGCAGCCAGGGTGTGCTGGTTCTCCAAGTCCAAACTCTCAAAGCCTCCGTTTCCCTCCGTATAAATAGGGGTGCTAATTTTCTATACCTCAGACGATGGTTCTGAGGCTTAACTGAGATAACGTGTGGGAAGCCCTCAGCCCAGAGACTGACCTAGAATAAGATCTAGGTAAATGTTAGCCATTTATCACTATTATCCGCAAACAAACTCCATCTATGACAAACCCTACAGGGAGCCTGTCTTATCCATCCTGACAGGGACAACGCAAATCTCACCTCTTCCATCAAGTTTTCCCAGTCTCCTCCTCTTGATTGGACATGGTTTGCACAAAACACACAGTGTATGGGATAATGGAGCTCTATGATGACTTGCCACCATCTCCCTGGTATTGCTGTCATTTGTTTGTATGGCTTCCTTCCCCCCCACCCCGTCACTCCTCCTGTTACGTCCTGTGGTAGATATGGGATGTGCCACCCAGCTCCTCCCCTTAAGGAAGGACTGCCTGCACAGTTGTGAGGGTACCCAGACATACTATGGGCACCTCAATCATTTCTTAATGTTTCATCATGCCTCACACTCACTACATACTTGATGGAAATATTGTACGATAACTAACCAATCAGGGAGCTCTTTTATCCCTCAGCTATCGTCTCTACCTTCTCTGGCTTCTGCATAAACAGGCAGCATCCCAATCTTTTCTTTGTTAGAAAAACTGCTACACAATTAAGACAGAGTAAAACCTTAATATATGAAATTGGTTTTGCACTAATTCTATGTATCCTTATAGTGCTTTTTCCCCCCAGTTTAATAATAGTCTTTGTAAGGTATTTACATGTTTCTATTAACATTTTACAGTTCAAACATAACACCTCCGAAGAGCTTTTTAGTTCTCTAGCCTAGAAAGTTTAGCCCAGAAAGAACTGAGTTGCACGTGAATAAAGAGAATGTTCTTAAACTGTAGGAGAAGATAGACATCCTCACATCCTCCTCCCCGTTCCCTTTACTCTCTTTTAGATCTCTTTGTGAATTTTGTTGTATCATTTGGTTGTGACTTGTCTTCAAGTCTCCTGCACCTAGAACTGTGCCTGACACATAGGAGGCTCAGTGACTGTTGCTGTTATGATTCCTTTTGGAGTGTTTCTGCCAGCTGTGATTGGGATTCTGAGCTGGCAGGGGTTGGGAGAAGGATGATAGGAAGTGACAAAGGAAGTGACAAAGTTCACAAAGGAACTAAAGATTTTCCCATCTCCCCTTCGGTGCAATATATCTGATTATGCACATAATTAAACACATTCCTATGGAAGGCAATTCTCTCATAAACAACAAACAACAGAAGGTGTGTCATTATAACTAAAGCATCACAGTACTGTGGCTATGCACCATGGGCAGGAGATGGACATTGCTTTAGTAGGGTTTGTGCCGTAAAAGCCCCTTTCAATAATGTGCCATTAACCAATAGCTTGTGTCACTTACTTGGCTTATTCTCTCTCTCTCTCTCTCTCAATCTCTCTCTCTCTCTCAATCTCTCTCTCTCTCTCTCTCATTGCTCCAAACAATGATCTAGAGCATTTGACAGTCCCACAGTGCTGGGAAGACAACAGTTGGGATTCAGGGATACCAAGGTGGCTATTACTTAAGAAACCGAGATCCTAGAGAAAAAAGAACCTCAGCAAAATAAGCTTAAAATTCTGTGCAGCTCTTACTTTTGAAGTATTTGCTGGATCCTATGCTCCCCTGAATGAGAGGCTGGGAAACCAAGTAAAAATAGCTGCTAAGTGGCTACAAATGTTTAAAAAAATTATCAGTTGTATTGATTGCAAAGACTAAAATTAGAACAACAGCCCTCCAAGGAGGAGTAGCCCCAATTACACACCAAACTTTTAGTTCAGACACCAAAAGGAGAAACCAGAAATTAAGCAGCCCACAGAGAGTCCACATATAATCTGAAACTGTTTTGAACTATCTCAATATGTGATTGAATCAAAGTAATCTGCCCTTAGTCTAATTGCTGGCCAAATAAATCTTCTCCAGAGATAAATAATATCATCAAGATCCTTAGAATTTTTCAAATACAATAGCCAGCATTTAATCAAAAATTATGAAGCATGCCAGAAGATAGGGCCAAAAGATTGCAAATCTAGAGAAAAAATAGACAGTAGAAATACTCACAGATGATCCATATATTTGAATTATCACACATGGAACTTAAAATAATTATGATTAATGTGTTCAAGAAAATGCATGACAAGATGGAAATTTCACCAGTGAACTATTTTTAAAAGAATCAAATGTAACTTCTAACAGAAAAAAAAATGCAGTTACAGATATAATGGAGTAAAGAGATGGATTTAACAGCATATTACTACTATCAGAAGAGGAGATTATTCAACTGGAAGATAGATTAGCAGAAAATATAAAGACAGACACACAAAGGAAAAAATTATAAATAACCTATGGGTCAAAGAAGAAATCAAAATGAAAAATCAGAAAATATTTGGAAATGAAAGATAATAAAATACAACATTATGAAAAAAATAAAATAAATAAAATAAAATACAACATTATGAAAGCTTGTAAAATACAACAAAAGCCTAGTTTACAGGGAAATTTATAGTTTAAATGAACATACTAGAAAATAATGAAGGCTGAAAATCAATTATCTAAAGCATCCAGCTCAAGAAGCTAGGAAAATTAATGGCAAATTAGACACAAGGAAAATACAAGGAAGAAAATTTAAAAAGACTAATTTAAAAACACAACTTAGAAAAACTGACACAAGGACAAATTTAAAAATCTGAAAGTTTATATCTATTTAATAAATTGAATTCATAACTTAAAACTTACAAAGAAAATTCCAGGCCTGGATAGCTTTATCAGTTAATCTTTCCAAATATTTAAGAAAGAAATAACACCGATCTTATACTGACATATCCAAGTTCATTGTATAAAATCAGCATAATCTTGATAGTAAAACCAGTAAGCTTATCTTAAAAAAATTTAAGCCAATATCTCTAAAAAATGTAAACTCAAAAGTCTTTTCAAAAAGTCTTACTCAGCAAAAAACATAGGCAAATAGAATCCAGTAATATCTAAAAAGGAAAAGACAACACAAACAACATATTTTAATCCAAGAATAAAATGTTGATTTAGAATTTGAACATCAATAAATGTAATTTATCATATTAACAAAAGATAAAGATAAAAACATGTAATCATCTCAATAGATGCAAAGAAAGCATGCAATAATATTCAACACCTGTTTGAGATTTCAAAAATCATGCTAGAAATTTTTTTTTCTTTCCTCTTCTTATTTTATTTTATTTTTTTTTAGAATTTTATTTATTTTTTTATACAGCAGGTTCTTATTAGTTATCCAATCTATACATATTAGTGTATATATGTCAATCCCAGTCTCCCAGTTTGTCACACCACCCTCTTTCCCCCCTTGGTAACTGTACATTTGTTCTCTACATCTGTGTCTCTATTTCTGCCCTGCAAACCAGTTCATCTGTACCATTTTTCTAGGTTCCACATATATGCGTTAATATATGATATTTGTTTTTCTCTTTCTGACTTACCTCACTCCGCATGACAGTCTCTAGATCCGTCCACGTCTTTACAAATGACCCAATTTCATTCCTTTTTATGGCTAATATTCCATTGTATATATGTACTATATCTTCTTTATCCATTTGTCTGTCAGTGAGCATTTAGGTTGCTTCCATGTCCTGGCTATTGTAAATAGTCCTGCAATGAACATTGGGGTACATGTGTCTTTTTGAATTATGGTTTTCTCTGGTTATATGCCCGGTAGTGGGATTGCTGGGTCATATGGTAATTCTATTTTTAGTTTTTTAAGGAACCTCCATACTGTTCTCCATAGTGGTTGTAGCAATGTACATTCCCACCAACAGTGCAAGAGGGTTCCCTTTTCTCCACACCCTCTCCAGCATTTGTTGTTTGTAGATTTTCCGATGATGCCCATTCTAACTGGTGTGAGGTGATACATCATTGTAGTTTTGGTTTCATGCTAGAAATTTTAAGAAATTAATCAAGCAAGAAATAAAAATGGAACTGTCTTTAAATGAGGCAAAAAGTAAAAAAGATAAAGGATACTTACCCCAAAAGTAAAATGTTTCATACATTATACTTAATGGTGAAATACTGAAAGTTTTTACCCTGAGGATGTCCATCATCACCACTATTGTTTAACAATAGACTTTTAGAGGTCCTACTTGGTATAATAAATCAAGAAAGAGAAATATAAAATATAAAAATTTGAAAATAAGATATTAAATCATTATTATTCATAGATACATAATTGGTTACATACAATTCCAAAAATAATCTATAGATAAATATTCAAATAAATAATTGATTTCATCAAGGTCACTGATAAAAGGTCAATACAAAAATGGATCACATTTCCATATGTTAGAAACAAAAGATTAGAAAATGGAATTTTAAAATGATACCATTTACAAAAACAACTAAAATATCAAATACCTAAGAATAAATCATAAAACTATGAAACATTACTACTGAGAGAAATCAGAAAAACTTAAATAAATAAAGGAATAAACCACATACATAGATGGAAAGATTGCAAGTTTTAAAAATGTCAATTCTCCTTCAATTGATAGATAGAGTCAATGCAATTCCAATCAATATCTCAGCATGTATTTTTTCTGGAAACTGATAACTACTTCTAAAAATCTAGTGGAAATGCAAAGGTAAAGAATAAACAACACACTGGATATCCATACTGGAAAAACAACATTATCTTGACCCTTAATTCATACCATACACAACTATAAAACCAGATTTTTTGTAAAATTAAAATATTATACTTCTATAACAGAGTTGTCCAATTAAACTTTCTATAATGATGGAAATGTTTTATATCTGTACCATCCAATGTTGTAGCCTCTAACCACATATGGATTTTGAACACTTGAAATGTGTCTATTAAAATGACTGAAAATTGAGTTTTTAAAATTTTGTTCATATCAAATAATTCAAATTTAAATGGTCACAAAGACTGCTGCTTTCAGCATAGATGAACTGGAAAACTATATTTACATTTCTACCTGAAAAATTCAAACAAAAAGACAAAAAAATGTAAAACAATATTGTTTAAGATACTGAACATCAAGCAACAAAGAAGAGTGACCCTTGAGAAATGGGAAACAAACAAGGTGAGTCCTATGATTGCTTCAACATACTGCTTGAGAGAGTTTCCACAGTTCAGGGAGAGGAAACCCAAGCAGAGCCCAGAGAAATTCCAGAGTTGAGGAGATGGAGTTGAAAGTCCAAGGAATCCAAGGCTACTAGAGTGGCAAAAAAGAGTACCAAGAAAAAAGATAGCATCATACAGAGAGAACTCTGTAGATCTGCAGAAGGTCCCATCAAGTATTGAACAGAGAATTGATCAGCACATGTATGAAGAAACTACCCAAGGCCAGGGGAAAAACCACAAGAAAGAATTAGAAAGAATAGTGTAAAGCACTCACACAAAGCTGAAAATATTACCTGTTGCCACCAGCCAAACTGGAAAACTTCATAATTCATAGGGCATCAGGCAGAGTGCTCATAGGGTCTTGCCTCAACAGTGAGCAAACATTAACCTAAACTGCTCTGATCTGCCTAATAAAACTTAAAAACAAGACCCCATAACATCACTGCTTTCAAATAACTGCTTCCCAGAACAAAGCCCAAGAATATTTATAGGAATATAAAAACATCTAGCACCCAGTGAGGTAAAATTTACAATGCCTCATAAAAAATAAAAACTTACCAGGCGTGCAAAGAACAGGATAAAACAACCAATTAAAATTAGCAGACATGGATATTAAAATAGTTATTATAACTATATTCCATATGTGCAAAATATTAAGTAGAGGCATGAAAAATATATTTAAAAGACATATCAAATTTCAAAAAACACACTAGATGAAATTAACAGCAGAACAGCCATTTCAGAAGAAAAGATTAGTGAACTTGAAGATATTACAATAAAAACTATCTAAAATGAAACACAGAGAAAACACTTTTTTAAATAAAGAGAGCAAAAGTAAGCTGTGAGACAGTTTCAAGCAGCCTAGTTATATGAGTAATTGGAATTGCTGAAGGACAGGGGGAGGAAAAAGAAAAAAAATACTTGAAGAAATAATGGATGAGATGTTTCCAAATTTGTTGAAAACTATAAAACCACAAATCCAAAATGTTCTATGAACTCCCACAAGAAAAGAAATATGGAGAAAAATACACCAAGGCACATCATAGTCTAGTTGTTCTAAACCAGTGATAACATATAATCTTAGAAGCAATCAGAGGGGGGAAAGCCGTTATATAGAGAAATAAAAATAAGAATAATGGCAGATTTCTCACTAGAAACAATGCAAATGAGAAAACAGTGGAGCAGCATCTTTAAAATAGGTAAGAGGAAGAAAACTGCTAACCTAGAATTCTATATCCAGTAAAAATATCTTTAAAAATTAAGGTGAAATGGAGACTTTTTCAGGCATACAGAATCTGACACAATTCATCACCAGGCCATCCATATTACAAGAAATGTCCTTGTATTAAAAGAAAGTCCTTCAAGCAGAGGCAAATAATAATAGATGGAAATAAGGATCTATACAAATGATAGAAGAGCAGCAGAAGTGGTAGCCAAATCAATAAATATGTAAGACTTTTTTCTTTTTATATTTTGTTAAATGAAAAAACTAAAACTATGAAACTTCTAGAAGAAAACAAAGGACAAAATCTTTGCAATCTTAGGTTAGGCAAAGATTTCTTAGATACAACAACAAAAGCAGATGTATAATAGAACAAATTTATAAATTGGACTTTGTCAAAATTAAATCTTCTGCTTTTCAAAAAACACTGTTAAGAGAATGGAAAGACAAGCCACAGACAAGGAGAAAATATTTGCATGTTACATATTTGATAAAGGACTTAAGCCCAGAATATTTTTTTAACTCTCAAAACTCAATAATAAGAAAACAAACAACAACTTTAAAATGGGCAAAAGATTTGAACAGACACTTCACTAAAGAAGATACAAGGATGGCAAGTAAGCACGTGAAAAGATGCTCAATGTCATTAGTCATTTGGGAAATTCAAATTAAAACTATGAGATACCATTACACACCAACTAAAATGGCTATAATCAAAAAGACAGAAAATCCCAAGTGTTGGTGAGTATGTGGAGCAGCTAGAATTCTCATAAACAGTTGATATCAATGTAAATACTAGATTCAC
Organism: Eubalaena glacialis; assembly: GCF_028564815.1. NCBI lineage: Eukaryota > Metazoa > Chordata > Mammalia > Artiodactyla > Balaenidae > Eubalaena > Eubalaena glacialis. The sequence continues at coordinate 44,924,416 of NC_083718.1, read as the reverse complement.
TGAGGTGTAATCGATATACAATAAACTACACATTTTAAAGCATACAATTGGATATGTTTTAACTTATGGATACCTGTGAAACCATTACCACAATCAGGGTAATAAACATATCCATCACCTCCGAAAGTTTCTTTGTGCCCATTTGCAATCTTTCCCTCCCAACCTTCCCCCTGTCTTCAGGCAACAACTGATCTGTTTTCTGTAACAATAGATTTGTTTGTATTTTCTAGAATTTTATATAAAAAGAATCATACAGCATGTACTCTTTTGTTCTGGTTCTGCTCCTTTCAGCATAATTATTTTAGAGATTTATCATGTTGTTGAGTGTATCAATATTTCATTCCTTTTTATTGCCCAGTAATATTCCATTGTATGGATATACTACAATTTATTCATTCAGTTATTGATGAACATGTGGGTTATTTTCAGTTTTAGGCTATTATGAATAAAGCTGCTATGAACACATATTAGATTTTCTATTGCTGCCATAACAAATTATCACAAACCTAGTGGCATAAAACAACATAGGTTTATTGTCTTACAGTTCTACAGATCAGAAGTCTGACAATGGTCTAAAATCAATGTGTCAGCAGGGGTGAGTTCCTTTCTGGAGACTCTAGAGGAGAATCCATTTCCTGGTCTCTTCCAGTTACTAGAGGTACCCACATTCCTTGGTTGTGGCCCCTTCCTCCATCTTCAAAGCCAGCAATATTGCATCTCTCTGACCTTTCCTCTGTTGCCACATCTCTCTCTGACCACAACTAAGAAACATTCTCTGCTTTTAAGGATTAATGTGATTAGATTGGGCTCACCTAGATAATTCAGGCTAATTTCCTCATCTCAAAGTCAGTAACCTTAATTACATCTGAAAAGTCCTTTTTGCTGTGTAAAGTAACATAATCACAGTTTCAGGGATCAGGGTGTGGACATTTTTGAAGTGGGCGGTGGTGGCCATTATTCTGCCTGTTCTGTGATGTCCATTTCCTTTCGTTTCTCTTGGGTAAATACCTAGGAGTAGATTGGCTGGATCATGTGGTAGGTGTATGTTTAACCTTTTAAGAAACTGAAAAGCTGTTCTCCAAAGTGGTTGTAATATTTTATTGTAAAAGAAATCTAAGTAGCTACATGAGGCTAGTGATGACTGTGTTAGATGATGAAGTTCTAGAATATAAAATAAGAGAATATATGCATGACATTGGGCATACATAAAATTTTCTTAAACCAAAAGCAACAGTCATCAAGGAAATGATTGATAAATTGAACTTCATTAAAATTAAGAATTAAAGCTCATCAAAATACAGCATTAAGAGGGTGAAATGGCAACTCATAGAGTAGTAAAAGATATTTGCTTTATAAATATTAATAAGTTGTGTGTGTATGTAGGACTTGTATCCAGAATACGTAAAAAAAAACAAATCATAAAAGAAAAATAGAGAACCCAATTTTTTAAAACAGGCGAAAGACTTGTACTGGCACTTCTCAAAAGAGAATATTCAAATGGCCAAAGACCACATGAAAAGGTGGTCCTTATCGTTAGTCATCAGGGAAATGAAAATTAAAACTTCAATGGGGTACAGTGCACACCCACCAGAATGGTTAAAAATTTCAAGAAATGTTTAAAAACATTAAACTAAATGTTCGTGAGGGTATGGAGCAATTGGAATTTTCACACACTACTGGTAGGAGTGTTAATTATAATTAAATTTCAAACACTTTGAAATATCTTTACTAAATCTAAACATATATAGTCCCTATAAATCAGTAATTCCATCTTTGGTATATGCCCATCATAATGCACACAAGGTGCATCAAAAAACATGTACAAAAATGTTCATAACACTATTATTCATAAAAGTCAAAAACAAGAAACAATTCAAATGTCTATCAATAATAGAAAGAATAAATAATACATAACATATAGACACATACACACACACAATAGAATACAATAGAGCAATGAAAATGAAAAAATACTGCCATACTCTCAAACATGAATGAATCTCATAAATACAATGTTCATTGAGTAAAAGAAACAAGACACCAAAGAGTACATACCGAATAATGAATAGTGTTAGAAGTCAGAATAGCAGTTACCTTTGGGGGAGAGTAGGTATTGGCCAGAAGAGGATAAGAGGGAATGCTCTGGGCAGCTGATAAGGTTCTACTTCTTGATGTGTGTGGTGGTTACACAGGGTTGTTCACTTTGTAAAAAATTTTAAAATTATCCTCTTCTATAACTATAAATTATGTACTTTTCTGTGTATACACTGTACTTGAATTTTAAAGTTTAGTAAAAAAAATTCTCATTTAAAAAAACAATCAAAAAATTTAAAAGAAGAAATCAGTGACCTAGATAAAGTCCTGCCTTCAAGTTATAGGTGGGAGATGCTCAACTGTAAGCATGCTTCATGACTAGCCAGTACTAGCTTGCTCTCCCCTACCTGTCATTTCTCCAGATCACACAATAAGACAATAAATAGCCTCACCAGAAGAAAGAAATAATTGCAACCACACAATTTTTGACTTGAGATTTTCCTGGTTTTACACCTGATTTAACTAAACCATTCTCCTCCCCCTTCCCTCACTCCCCGCCCCTCACCCCATTTCTGCATCCATTTCAGCTCAGCTGAAACAACAGAGACGAGCAGATTCAGGTAGAGTGCAGAGGCAATTATAAAATAGATACTTGTAAAGGCATCGCTGCCATTTGTGCCACTTGAAATATTATCCCTTATGAGTCTTCTCACTGAATTAGTGCCATTTAATGTGTGCATATGGCCAAGGGGAAAATATAAAATTGATCAACGAGAACAGGAAAATTACTCCGGAGAATCTTTGTGGCTTTGTGAATTGTTGCTTGACATTGTGGTTTTACCAGATATAATGGCATGATTTACAATTTACAACAGGGCTTGGGGGATGCGGATACAAACACTTTTACTTAAAATACCAGGAGCAGATGGGGAAAAAAAATACAGACTGGACTTGGTCCAGATGCTGAGGATGTTACACATATTCCGACTCCTACATGAAGGCATAAATAACAGCAATTCCTCATCGTCCACAGAAATGCAAGAGATCCTCACAAAGGTAACCCGAATAGTGGACAGATATGAAATAATTTCTCTATGTCAAATTATTTTGGAGTATATGTGTTACAGTCTGTGGTTCTGCTTGCTTTTTCTAGTGGGGATAGCTGATGAACTAGTTATTCATGATATTGCACACAAAATCATGAAATTGCATCATGAAGACAAAATTCTAGAGGAGCTGGGAAGCTCAGAACCATCCCATTTTTCAGTTCTGTCCCAATATGCACGTCTACCCAGCTATACACTCCATGCTAGAAATGGACAGTTTCACCTTTCAGGCTGATAAGCAAGAATTGTGATAGACTTATAAAGATACCCAGACCTGGATCCTAGTATCAGAGCTTCTACCAAGTAGCTCTATGACATTTGACAAGACTCTTACCTGATCAAGATCTTGATTTCCTCATCAATAAACCTAGTGGAAGATGACCAGATGATTGCTTAGGCCAACCTGACTCTAAGTAGCCTGTGGTCAGTTTAAGCAGAGCTCTCTCTCCTCTAAGACCTCTACCTTTCCCAGTCTCATTGCCTTCAAAAATCATTATTTACATTTTGAAAGTTTCAATATTCTAGCTCCTGTTGCACTCCAATTTCAGGAGCAGATGACAATTGTTATAAAAGTAATAAAGAAATTAAGTAAGCAATGGAGATGTTAACTAAGAGATGAAAGCAAGATTTGCCAGAGATAAACTGCAACATAATCAATAGAAAGTCGGTTGTATTTCCAATTATCTGGGTATTAGTATGATGCTCATCTCCTCTGAGGAAAGACCCAGAGGAAAGGAAATAAAATGCAGTAGGAGGGATAGCAGTTAGAGATAGGGAAGGACTTCCTGAGAGTTGTTCAGACTAGAACTTATTATAGAATTGCATTTGGGTCTTGTTTTGTAGTACCTGCCCTTTGGGTCCAGTTTTTCCCAGGTCTAAGTTGGTGGGGAAGAGGTGATGATCATCAAATTCTCAAAAGAACTATACTTATTAAAAAGGTCATATGACTGTTCAATAAAAAAGTAGAGAAGGAAAGGGCAGTGTTAAAAAATAATTGATAGGATGTTCCAACTCCAAAAGGTTTGGAATGGCTGCATTATGGGATCTCCTTCCCTGGGGGAGTCCTTTGGGACTATTGGCCTCCAGAGAATAGCAACTAGGCTTGGAGACAAATGAAGAATCAGGTGATTGCTAAAGGCCTGACCCAAACAGATAATTATCATTTAGGCTAAAATGAGAGCATGTCCCAGGTAGCATATTTCACAAGTGCCAGTTGCTCTTATATGCGGTTTGTGAGGAGGTAGCCTATGTGAGGTTGCTGAGAGTTTGAGGCAGAAAACCTGTCCACTGCTCTTCTGCGCTCACCCCCTCGGCAACCCTCAAGTCCCTTCTCCCCTTGACCTCGGGGCCACACAGAGGCTGTAGCAAACACTGCCTTCTCAGAGGAGGAGCCCTGAAGGGGCAGCTCAGAGTATGACAGAAATGATGGTGGAACCACAACTGCAAAGATCAGGAACTCAACCCCTGAGCACAGAAGGCCATGAGACCGTCTTTCCCTTACTTCTGTCCCTGGATGTGGTTTCATGGATTCAGACTGCTTAGCATCCCAGGGAAGAGTGAAAAGCTCTAATGGAGGCTAACAAATTATGTGAACCTAGCCAAAGAGAAATTAAGAAGTTGTAGCAGATCTCAAGGTAAACTCATTTTAGCATATTTCGTAGCTAACATCAAAACATCTGGGAAAATGTGCTCTTAGCACTGGGAAGATTTCTTGACTGCATTCATTCCTGCATAACGTAGACAAATTACTTAACCTCTCTGGTTCTTGTTTCCACCAGAACCTTTCCCATCAAGGATTTAGATATTGTACAAAAATGCATATAGTACAAAAAGATTTAAGAGAAATAAATAGTTGCGGGAGTGAGAGCAAAGGAAAAATATGATTATAAACCGAAAAATTACAGTTTTAGTGGCATTCACACATAAAACATAAGACACATAGTCTTCTTAAGCCAGTGGAGATAGGCTAAAATTTGGCCTTTGAGCTTCTGGGCAGCCAAAGCAAAAAGGAAAAGATCAGTTATAAAATACAAGGTGTACATGTAGTGCAAATGAAGCCAAACATTTCCTTAAACAGATACCTGGAAGGAATTTTTAGAAGGTCTTTATAAGATTCTATATGATGCAGTGACAGCATCTTCTACAAAATTCCTAAACCCTAAGAGATACACGTGGCTATTAAGGTCCCCAATTTCTCTACAGATAGACTAGGAAAGATACCACAGATCAACCAAACTATTTCGAGAGGGTATTATGAATTCAAAAAGAACTGATTGCTGGAAGCCTGAGCACTAGGAGATGAAAGTAATTTGGTTGAGGTGGGCTCATGAATGAATGTGTCATGCCTCCACCATGGAAAATCTGGCCAGCTTGATAGTGCATTTAGCAAGACCAGATGAATCCTGATACTTTGTCTCTTACTTGTGTAAGGGGAAAACTTATCTTTTATTTACCAAAGTTACATTATGCAGGGACTATGTCCAATATAAATATTATCTATAGGGTCTCTCACCACAGCACATACATAGTAGGGTTTTTTTGAAACCCTGCTATGGGTGATAGAATGAATATGTAAATTTCTGTTCTCAATCTAATACTTTAGTATTAGCTATCAGTGAGTGTCTAAGATCACATCATAATTAAACTTGGGCTACAAAAAAAATCCACAAAAGCAAAATTCATCGTTATGTCAGCCTTAAAAGATTCCATTTTGATATGCTAACTCCTACTTAAGGGGCAGCAGCTATGGGCTAAATTACCACACTATTACATGGTGAATATTGGTGTCCACACAGGCACAGTTTACTGACTTGAAATAGACATTGTCATTGGACATTACTAGACAGATCATGTGTGTCCAGTTAGTCTCGAAAATTTTATCTGAAACTTTTTGTTCAAATAAAATTGACATAGATGGATATACAAACAATAGCTGAGCTATTCTAGTTGAGGGGTTAGGGGACCCCAATAACTCACTTCAGTTGGCACCAAAACTGGCCCCACCTGCCCTCCCAAATGTACCCACATGCTAACACCCTGGTTTCTCAGGACATGAAAGAACCCAACCTCCTCTAGGTGGTTATGGAGGAGGAGAAAGGAGGCATCCCTGACTTGCCCAAGGTCACACAATCTTAAGACCACAGACAAGCCCAGCAACCCGGAACCAAACAAAAGGACGTTTGGAAAGTGAGCCAGAAGAAATCATGACAAGCCAGGGCACACACAGACCAGGAGGTATAGGTTCCCACTCCTGGCAACCTCGTCCTTGGGCAAGCCCTGGCAGGGGCGCAAATGATGCCTCTTCACCCAGGAGGGGAAAGGGAATAACCCAACCCCAGAAGAAGAAAAGGAACAGCAAGAGAAGTGAAACACCCTGCTCGATCTTGGTGGAATCTTCACTCCCTTTTGAGGACACCTGGCAAGCCAGGGAACATCTTCCTTCAACCCCAGCATCTCCGGCAGAGGCCACAGGCAGCCTCCTGCTCGCCTTCCCACTGGTCACCATCCTTCAGCATCCACCGCGGCCACCACCACCGCAGCAGCAGTGACAGCAATCCTGAACAGACCCCAAAAACTCCAGCTAATTAAAGACAAATAATGAAACACATTCAGGCAGGGGAAGGTTGGCAAAGCCCCCCTGCATTGTGTGACCACCTTGGCACCGAAATGGTTAGAGACCGCATCCCTCCACGGCGCCTCCTCTCATTGCGGTGGAGAGCTCTTGAGAACGTTATTAGCTGGGTGTGCGCCTTGCCGTTTTTCCACACGAGGCAGATGGGTAATTACGAAGCTAATAGTCTGATTGAGAGAAATCAGATGCAGTGGTTTGCCCAATTAGATGATACATTAGCTTCCTTCTTTGTAAGCAGCTAATGTGTGAAGCAAAGTGGTATTTTCGAGGGTCAGAATCCTTAAACAAGTGCCGAGTTGCAGATTATTGTATCTCTCTTTTTTTTTCTAATGGAGGAAAAGTGCTAAGTCTTCATTACTAAAAGCATAGAAAATGCAAATCAGCTTCTGAAACAAAAGAGAGAAGGGACAGGCGAGAATATTTGGTGTCCGATATGTCAACCTACAACATCAATTACATTGAAATGCAATGCATGGCAGCCTAATCAAGGATAGTATAATTGTAATAATTGCGTGCTTTTGTTGGAGAGCTTCTGCTGTTGTTATTTGTCAACCATTTGTTCCTCTCTATTGTTAAGGGGGGGAAAGATTTTTTTTTTTAATGTAACTGAGAGATTGTGTAGGTAATGGGTGAGCAGGCAGCCATCCGCAGAATGTGTATGAGGGGTCTTGCTTCCCTGCTACATGGTGGCTCCTCCGTGGCCCAAGTGAGTTGCTGGGACAGCAACATGGGCTTGGGGCAGGAAGGGACAAAGTGGCCGGCCCTGCCAGGGTGGGCTTCAGTCTCTGTGTCCCTAGCGTCCTGGAGCAGAGGCTAGCCGAGTGCTGGGCCTGAGGAGACTGGGAAGAAAGCAGTGCCAGTGGAAAAAGCCTCACGCCACATCCTTCTCCTCTTTAGCAAATATAAAGAGACGGAGAAGAGGCAAAGGAGATATAACTGGTCCACTGACTTCTCCACCTCATTCTGCTTCTTGAAGTTTGCGGCTAAAGAAGGATTTGTTTTGTTTTTGTAAATGACCTTTGCCTGCAAAACTCCCATGGGAAGGGGGGCGGGAGAGATCTTGGGTAAAATAACAACAGAATGAAAGATACGGTAGCTGGTACACCAGCCAGGATAGCACTGTCCCCCAAGGCGCAGATGGCAGCAGGGCTCAAAGGCTCAACTCCAACTCCCTTCCTCACTGGCCTGGCAAGACCAGCCTTTCTGCAGCCTCCCAGGGCCTCGAATCTTCCTGAGCCGCGCCTGCTATCTGGAGAGACACCAAACCCAGGATGCTCTCGAGTCTCCAGCAGATAGAAAGAGCCCTCGAAACGCTTCTAAGTTATAGAAACACATATCTTCTCCTCTCCCTTGCCCCGCTCCATGCCCACTTTTTTTTCTTTTTTTTTTTCATGTGTATAGATGTTTCCTGAAACATCCTTACAGGGAAGGGAAAAGAGAAAAAGTCAGCTTAATAGGCAACTCTAGAAAGAAAAAGAAAACACAACACAACACAAAACAGAGATGTTCGTGGAAAGCCGAAGTTGAGCTGGAAAATTCTTCTTAGGAGCAGCGCTCAGCATTCAGATCAGATAAGAGGTTTATTTTCTCACTTCGATTGGTCTTGCCAATAGGTTGAAACAGAGGCACAATGGAAATGGGCTAAAACATTTAACAGAGCTGTTAAATCTCATTCTCCACAGCTCAAAAAGAACAATCCCGGCCCCGTCTTTACCGAGGGGAGGCTTCATGGGCTGTAGGAGGCTTTGCATGTATCCCTGACAATCCTGTACATACTCCAAAACTCACACTAATTAAAAGCAAATAATCAAATACATTCAATTTGAAAAGTTGGCAAACTCGCGTGTATTATTGCGTTAGCACCTTGGCATGGAAATGCTCACATCACGCTAATCTCGTTGTGCAGAAGAGCTCTTGAGTTCCTATTCACCCAGCCCATGCCCCCTCCTCCCCTCCACCTCCCCTCTGGGTTGCCTCCCCCCACCCCAGACCCCTGCAGCTCCCCCACCAACTCTCCTGCTTTACCAGCAAAATAAGAAAGAAACTGGGCCTCAAGATGGGCATTTGCTTTCATTTGGATGTGACAGAGGTCTGATGGAGAAAAGATGTCCTTCCTCTCACTGGCTTCTTATTTATCTACCTAGAGAGAAAAGGTTGGCGAGATCCTGCAGTTTTTATATAAAGTTTGCAGCAGCGGTAAGCCTGGGCTAAACCATTCACAGTCACCATCCTCACCCCCCGATGCCACCCTCCTGGGTACACTTCTTGTCAAACTGGTAGCTGAATCTGAGCGATGAGCTGACAGAATGAGAAGAAACCTTCCGATCCAATGCTGTTGCCTCTGGGATTTGAGTTTCTTAGGGGCTGGCTGAGGGATGAGAGGAGGGAGTGGGCCAGAGAAATGCAAAACTCCTGCCATCAAGAATGGGGTGAGATGAGCTCAGACCAGCCAGAATTTTTCTGGCAGATCTGCTACCTAAGGCACATTTTTCTTTCATCCTGGGCCACTGCCAATCACAGCCTCCCAGCATCCAGGGCTAGGAGGAAGACGGGCAGCTTGTCCTCAGCTCCAAACAAAAGAAAAACAAATAAAGTCACATTCAGCTGCATGACATTCGTGTCAGATGAAAGAGGAGCAGGACAGGCAGTTTCTGTAGCGGGTTCTGGGGGGCAAAGAACAGGTGTGTGAAGCGAGCTCCTAGGAGTAGGTGCTTGAAGGAGCCATGGGGAATCCTTGCCAGGGAGACTCCTGATTTGTCTGTGGGTGAGGAGGCCTAGAGGGCTGTTACCTGAAGTCCAAAATTCCAGGTTACTTTCCAGTATGTCCCCGAGCACAGTAATTAATCAAGAGCATCAACCTATTGGTACTTTCATTAGTTCAGAAAGAATTCTCTGAGGAAAGCATGAGCCAAGTGTTTTGGTTGAATCCTTGCTTGTGTATGGAGCCGGTAAAAATGCAGTATCGGACAGTTCTTGCAAAAGCTGACCACTCCCTTCTCCTTCCTGTTAATCTGGTCCATGGGCTTCATCTGAACCTCCCGCTGTTAAAATGACCCCCTCTTTCCTTACCAGGTTTATGTTCCTTGTTTCATTTATTACTCAATTACTCATTCAATCATTCATTCCTTACTATATTCATTCAACAAACATTTATTAAGTAATAAGATTCTAAAGGTACTGCAATCAACCATGAGAATACAAAGGTAAATGTGGTTAGGTTCAGTCATTCTAATCCGGGGTATTTACCCAAAAGAACTGAAAGCAGTGACTTAAGTAGATAATTGTACTCCAATGTTCACACCTGCATTATTCACAATAGCCTAAAGGTGGAAACAACACAATGCCCATCAATGGATGAATGGATAAGCAAAATGTGGTGTACACATACAATGGAATATTATTCAGCCTTAAAAAGAAGGAAATTCTGACACATGCTTCAACATGGATGAACCGTGGAGACATGGATGAACCTTGGAGACATTATGCTAAGTGAAATAAGCCAGTCACAAAAGGACAAATACTGCATGATTCCACTTATATGAGGTACCTAGAGTAGTCAAATTCATAGAGACAAAGGCTAGGGGGAGTTAGTTAGTGTTTAATGAGTACAGAGTTTCAGTTTTTGAAGATGAGAAAATTCTGGAGCTGGATGGTGGTGATAGTTGCACAATAATGCGAATGTACTTAATGCCACTGAACACTACACTTGAAAATGGTTAAAATGGTCAGTCTTATGTTAGGTACATTTTACTGCAATGAAAATCAAATACGAAAAGATGTGAATAAGGTTAATCATAGTCCTCAAATAACTTGGAGCAAGGGAAGAAGACAGGTTTAAAAAATATATAGTGAGTGCAATACTCTGAGGTGAGTACCATACCCACACAGGGAACAAGGGGAAATGGGGCATAAGGGAAGACGGGGGGAGGGAGTGCGGAGGGGGGTCCAGAGTCTGGAGACATGGCATTCGTGCTGCCCTAGATTAGGTTATCTCTGAGCCTCAGTTTCCTCATCCACAAAAGGGGAGAGTAACAATGAGCCTCCATTTCTTGAGCACCTACAGTGTGTCAGGCACCACTCCAGGTCCTTTAGTTCATCAGACCTCACATTTGACCAATAAAATGGAAATTTTACCACCAACTTCCCACGAGGAAACAGAGTTAAGAGATTGATGGATGTCCCAAGCCCCGTAGCTTGTAAACTGGAGCGCCAGGGTTTGAACACAGACCTGCACGAATTTCTAGCCCATGTTTTTCTCACTACACTAGCAGTTTGTGACTGTAAAGTCTCTTTCAATTTAAGGGACAACTTACTGAAAAAAATAGATCTTGGGAAGAGTGGGCTTCCTAGGGCTTAATTGTGTCCCCCACAAAAAATGGTTGGAATCCTAACCCTTACTACCTCAGAATGTGACCTTATTTGGAAATAGGGTCTTCACAGAAGTAATCAAGTTAAAATGAGATGATTAGGGTGGGCCCTAATCCAATAAAACAGGTGTCCTTATAAAAAGGGGAAATTTGGAGGAGACCTTCAAGATGGCAGAGGAGTAAGACATGGAGATCACCTTCTTCTCCACAAATATATCAGAAACACATCTACATGTGGAACAACTGCTACAGAACACCCACTGAACGCTGGCAGAAGACCTCAGACTTCCCAAAAGGCAAGAAACACCCCACATACCTGGGTAAGGCAAAAGAAAAAAGAAAAAACAGAAACAAAAGAATAGGGACGGGACCTGCACCAGTGGGAGGGAGCTGTGAAGGAGGAAAGGTTTCCACACACTAGGAAGGCCCTTCGTGGGTGGAGACTGCGGGTAGCGGAGGGGGGAAGCTTCAGAGCCACGGAGGAGAGCGCAGAAACAGGGGTGTGGAGGGCAAAGTGGAGAGATTCCCACACAGAGGATCGGTGCCGACCAGCACTCACCAGCCCGAGAGGCTTGTCTGCTCACCCGCCGGGGCAGGCGGGGGCTGGGAGCTGAGGCTCGGGCTTCGGAGGTCAGATCCCAGGGAGAGGACTGGGGTTGGCTGCGTGAACACAGCCTGAAGGGGGCTAGTGCGCCACGGCTAGCCGGGAGGGAGTCCGGGGAAAAAGTCTGGACCTGCCTAAGAGGCAAGAGACCATTGTTTCAGGGTGTGCGAGGAGAGGGGATTCAGAGCGCCGGCTAAATGAGCTCCAGAGATAGGAGTGAGCTGTGGCTATCAGCGCGGACCCCAGAGACGGGCATGAGACAGTAAGGCTGCTGCTGCCGCCACCAAGAATCCTGTGTGCAAGCACAGGTCACTCTCCACACCTCCCCTCCCGGGAGCCTGTGCAGCCCACCACTGCCAGGGTCCCGTGATCCAGGGACAACTTCCCCGGGGGAACGCACGGTGCACCTCAGGCTGGTGCAATGTCACGCCAGCCTCTGCTGCCACAGGCTCGCCCCGCATCCCGTACCCCTCCCTCCCCCTGGCCTGAGTGAGCCAAAGCCCCCGAATCAGCTGCTCCTTTAACCCCGTCCTGTCTGAGTGAAGAACAGATGCCCTCAGGCGACCTACACACAGAGGCGGGGCCAAATCCAAAGCTGAACCCCAGGAGCTGTGTGAACAAAGAAGAGAAATGGAAATCTCTCCCAGCAGCCTCAGGAGCAGTGGATTAAATCTCCACAATCAACTTGATGTACCCTGAATCTGTGGAATACCTGAATAGACAACGAACCATCCCAAAATTGAGGCAGTGGACTTTGGGAGCAACTGTAGACTTCGGGTTTGCTGTATGCGACTGACTCGTTTCTGATTTCTATATTTATCTTAGTTTAACATTTAGAGCTTATTAACATTGGTAGATTTGTTTATTGATTTGGTTGCTCTCTCCCTTATTTTTTTATATATAGATATTTTTTTCCTTCTTCTCTTTTTTTGAGTGCGTATGTGTATGCTTCTTTGTGTGATTTTGTCTGTATAGCTTTGCTTTTACCATTTGTCCTAGGGTTCTGTCTGTCCGTTTTGTTTGTTTGTTTTTTTAGTATAGTTTTTAGTGTTTGTTATCATTGGTGGATTTGTTATTTGGTTTGGTTGCTCTCTTCTTTCATTCTCATTTTTTTCTTCTTTTTATTCCTTTTTAATTTTTTTTATTTTTAATAATTTTTTAAATTTTTTATTTTAATAACTTTATTTAATTTTATTTTATTTTATTTTTCTTGCTTGCTATTTTCTCCCTTTTCATCTGAGCTGTGTGGTTGACAGGGTCTTGGTGCTCCAGCCGGGTGTCAGGCCTGTGGCTCTGAGGTGGGAGAGCTGAGTTCTGGACATTGGTCCACCAGAGACCTCTCAGCTCCACATAATATCAAATGGCTAAAGCTCTCCCAGAGATCTCCACCTCAATGCTAGGAACCAGCTCCACTCAACGACCAGCAAGCTACAGTGCTGGACACCCTATGCCAAACAACTAGCAAGACAGGAACACAACCCCACCCATTAGCAGAGAGGCTACCTAAAATCATAATAAGTTCTCAGACACCCCAAAACACACAACCAGATGTGGTCCTGCCCACCAGAAAGACAAGACACAGCCTTATCCACCAGAACACAGGCATCAGTCCCCTCCACCAGAAAGCCTACACAACCCACTGAACCAACCTTACCCACTGGGGGCAGACACCAAAAACAATGGGAACTACGAACCTGCAGCCTGCAAAAAGGAGACCCCAAACACAGTAAGTTAAGCAAAATGAGAAGATAGAGAAACACACAACAGATGAAGTAGCAAGGTAAAAAACCACCAGACCAAACAAATGAAGAGGAAATACGTGGACTACCGGAAAAAGAATTCAGAGTAATGATAATGAAGATGATCCAAAATCTTGGAAATAGAATAGACAAAATGCAAGAAACATTTAACAAGGACCTAGAAGAACTAAAGAGCAAACAAACAATGACGAACAACACAAAAAATTAAATTAAAAATTCTCTAGAAGGAGTCAATAGCAGAATAACTAGGGAGAACAACAGATAACTGACCTGGAAGATAAAATAGTGGAAATAACTACTGCAGAGGAGAATAAAGAAAAAAGAATGAAAAGAATTGAGGACAGTCTCAGAGACCTCTGGGACAACATTAAATGCCCCAACATTCGAATTATAGGGGTCCCAGAAGAAGAAAAGAAAAAGAAAGGGACTGAGAAAATATTTTAAGAGATTATAGTTGAAAACTTCTCTAATATGGGAAAGGAAATAGTCAATCAAGTCCAGGAACCTCAGAGAGTCCCATACAGGATAAATACAGGAGAAACATGCCAAGACACGTATTAATCAAACTATCAAAAATTAACTACAAAGAAAAAATATTAAAAGCAGCAAGGGAAAAACAACAAATAACATACAAGGGAAACCCCATAAAGTTAACAGCTGATCTTTCAGCAAAAACTCTGCAAGCCAGAAGGGAGTGGCAGGACATATATAAAGTGATGAAGGGGTAAAACCTACCACCAAGATTACTCTACCCAGCAAGGATCTCATTCAGATTCGATGGAGAAATTAAAACCTTTACAGACAAGCAAAAGCTGAGAGAGTTCAGCACCACCAAACCAGCCTTACAAAAAATGTTAAAGGAACTTCCCTAGGCAGGAAACATAAGAGAAGGAAAAGACCTACAAAAACAAACCCAAAACAATTAAGAAAATGGTAATAGGAACATACATACAGATAACTACCTTAAATGTAAATGGATTAAACGCTCCAACCAAAAGGCATAGACTGGCTGAATGGATACAAACACAAGACCCATATATATGCTGTCTACAAGAGACCCACTTCAGACCTAGGGACACATACAAACTGAAAGTGAGGGGATAGAAAAAGATATTCCATGCAAATGGAAATCAAAAGAAAGCTGAAGTAGCAATTCTCATACCAGACAAAATAGACTTTAATATAAAGACAATTACTAGAGACAAAGAAGGACACTACATAATGATCAAGGGATCAATCCAAGAAGAAGATATAAAAAGTGTAAATATTTATGCACCCAACATAGGAGCACCTCAATACATAAGGCAAATGCTAACAGCCATAAAAGGGGAAATAAACAGTAACACAATCATAGTAGGGGACTTTAACACCTCACTTTCACCAATGGACAGATCATCCAAAATGAAAATAAATAAGGAAACACAAGTTTAAAATGACACATGAAACAAGATAGACTTAACTGATATTTATAGGACATTCCATCCCAAAACAACAGAATACGCTTTCTTCTCAAGTGCTCATGGAACATTCTCCAGGATAGATCATATCTTGGGTCAGAAGTCAAGCCTTGGTAAATTTAAGAAAATTGAAATCGTGTCAAGTATCTTTTCCAAACACAACTCTGTGAGACTAGATATCAATTACAGGAAAAAAACTGTAAAAAATATAAACACATGGAGGCTAAACAATACACTACTAAATAACCAAGAGATCACTGAAGAAATGAAAGAGGAAATCAAAAAATACCTAGAAACAAATGACAATGAAAACACGATGACCCAAAACCTATGGGATGCAGCAAAAGCAGTCCTAGGAGGGAAGTTTACAGCAATACAATCCTACCTCAAGAAAAAAGAAACATCTCAAATAAAAAACCTAACCTTACACCTAAAGCAATAAGAGAAAGAAGAAAAAAACCCTCAAAGTTAGCAGAAGGAATGAAATCATAAATTTCAGATCAGGAATAAATGAAACAGAAATGAAGGAAACGATAGCAAAGATGAATAAAACTAAAAGCTGGTTCTTTGAGAAGATAAACAAAATTAATAAACCATTAGCCAGACTCATCAAGAAAAAAAGGGAGAAAACTCAAATCAAGGGCTTCCCTGGTGGCGCAGTGGTTGAGAGTCTGCCTGCCAATGCAGGGGGCACGGGTTCGAGCCCTGGTCTGGGGGGATCCCACATGCCACGGAGCGGCTGGGCCTGTGTGCCACAGCTGCTGAGCCTGCGCGTCTGGAGCTTGTGCTCCGCAACGAGAGAGGCCGCGATGGTGGGGGGCCCGCGCACCGCGATGAGGGGTGGCTCCCGCTTGCCGCAGCTGGGGACGGCCCACGCACAGGGGCGAGGGCCCAACGCAGCCAAAAATAAATAAATAAATGGTTAATTTAAAAAAAAAAAAACTCAAATCGATAGAATTAGAAATGAAAAAGGAGAAGTAACAACTGACACTGCAGAAATACAAAGGATCATGAGAGATTACTACAAGCAACAATATGCCAATAAAATGGACAACCTGGAAGAAATGGACAAATTCTTAGAAAAGCACAACCTTCCAAGACTGAACCAGGAAGAAATAGAAAATATAAACAGACCAATCACAAACACTAAAATTGAGACTGTGGTTAAAAATCTTCCAACAAACAAAAGCCCAGGACCAGATGGCTTCACAGGTGAATTCTATCAAACATTTAGAGAAGAGCTAACACCCATCCTTCTCAAACTCTTCCAAAATATAGCAGATGGAGGAACAACCCCAAACTCATTCTATGAGGCCACCATCACCCTGATACCAAAACCAGACAAAGATGTCACAAAAAAAGAAAACTACAGGCCAATATCACTGATGAACATAGATGCAAAAATCCTCAATAAAATACTAGCAAACAGAATCCAACAGCACATTAAAAGGATCATACACCATGGTCAAGTGGGGTTTATTCCAGGAATGCAAGAATTCTTCAATATATGCAAATCAATCAATGTGATAAACCATATTAAGAAATTGAAGGAGAAAAACCATATGATCATCTCAATAGATGCAGAAAAAGCTTTCGACAAAATTCAACACCAATTTATGATAAAAACCCTCCAGAAAGTAAGCATAGAGGGAACTTACCTCAACATAATAAAGGTCACATATGACAAACTCACAGCCAACATCATTCTCAATCGTGAAAAACTGAAACCATTTCCACTAAGATCAGGAACAAGACAAGGTTGTCCCCTCTCACCACTATTATTCAAAATAGTTTTGGAAGTGTTAGCCACAGCAATCAGAGAAGAAAAGGAAATAAAAGGAATCCAAATCGGAAAAGAAGAAGTAAAGCTGTCACTGTTTGCAGATGACATGATACTATACATAGCGAATCCTAAAGATGCTACCAGAAAACTACTAAGCTAATCAATGAATTTGGTAAAGTAGCAGGATACAAAATTAATGCACAGAAATCTCTTGCATTCCTATACACTAATGATGAAAAATCTGAAAGTGAAATTAAGAAAACACTCCCATTTACTGTTGCAACAGAAAGAATAAAATATCTAGGAATAAACCTACCTAAGGAGACAAAAGACCTGTATGCAGAAAACTATAGACACTGATGAAAGAAATTAAAGATGATACAAACAGATGGTGAGATATACCATGTTCTTGGGTTGGAAGAATCAACATTGTGAAAATGACTATACTACCCAAAGGAATCTACAGGTTCTATGCAATCCCTGTCAAACTACCAATGGCATTTTTCACAGAACTAGAACAAAAAATTTCACAGTTTGTATGGAAACACAAAAGACCACGAATAGCCAAAGTAATCTTGTGAAAGAAAAATGGAGCTGGAGGAATCAGGCTCCCAGACTTCAGACTATACTACAAAGCTACAGTAATCAAGGCAGTATGGTGCTGGCACAAAAACAGAAATATAGATCAATGGAACAGGATAGAAAGCCCAGAGATAAACCCACGCACATATGGTCACCTTAGTTTTGATGAAGGAGGCAAGAATATACAATGGAGAAAAGACAGCATGTTCAATAAGTGGTGCTGGGAAAACTGGACAGCTACATGTAAAAGAATGAAATTAGAACACTCCCTAACATCATACACAAAAATAAAGTCAAAATGGATTAAAGACTTAAATGTAATGCCAAACACTATAAAACTCCTAGAGGAAAACATAGGCAGAACACTCTATGACATAAATCACAGCAAAATCCTTTTTGACCCACTTCCTAGAGGAATGGAAATAAAAACAAAAATAAACAAATGGGACCTAATGAAACAAAAGCTTTTGTACAGCAAAGGAAACCATAACCAAGATGAAAAGGCAACGCTCAGAATGGGAGAAAATATTCACAAATGAAGCAACTGACAAAGGATTAATCTTCAAAATTCACAAGCAGCTCATGTAGCTCAATATTAAAAAAAAAACAACCCAATCCAAAAATGGGCAGAAGACCTAAATAGACATTTCTCCAAAGAAGATATACAGATTGCCGAGAAACACATGAAAGGCTGCTCAACATCACTAATCATTAGAGAAATGCAAATCAAAACTACAAAGAGGTATCGCCTCACAACAGTCAGAATGTCCATCATCAAAAAATCTACAAACAATAAATGCTGGAGAGGGTGTGGAGAAAAGGGAACCCTCTTGCACTGTTGCTGGGAATGTAAATTGATACAGCCACTATGGAGAACAGTCTGGAGGTTCCTTAAAAATCTAAAAATAAAACTACCATACGACCCAGCAATCCCACTACTGGGCATATATCCTTAGAAAACCATAATTCAAAAAGAGTCATGTACCACAATGTTCATTGCAGCTCTATTTACAATAGCCAGGACATGGAAGCAACCTAAGTGTCCATCGACAGGTGAATGGATAAAGAAGATGTGGCACATACATACAATGGAATATTACTCAGCCATAAAAAGAAATGAAATTGAGTTATTTGTAGTGAGGTAGATGGACCTAGAGTCTGTCATACAGAGTGAAGTCAGTCAGAAAGAGAAAAACAAATACCTTATGCTAACACATATATATGGAATCTAAAATTTTTTTTTAAAATGGTTCTGAAGATCCTAGGGGCAGGACAGGAATAAAGATGCAGTTGTAGAGAATGGACTTGAGGACTTGGGGAGGGGGAAGGGTAAGCTGGGACGAAGTGAGAGAGTGGCATGGACATATATACACTACCAAATATAAAACAGATAGCTAGTGGGAAGCAGCCACATAGCACAGGGAGATCAGCTCAGTGCCTTATGACCACCTAGAGGGGTGGGATAGGGAGGGTGTGAGGGAGGGAGACGCAAGAGAGAAGAGATATGGGGATATATGTATATGTATAGTTGATTCACTTTGTTATAAAGCAGAAACTTTATAAGACACCATTGTAGAGCAATTATATTCCAATAAAGATGTTAAAATAATTAATTTAATTAATTGATTGATTAATTGATTAAAAAGGGGAAATTTGTACAGAGACAGACGGACACAGGGAGAATGCCACGTGACGATTGGAGCTGTTCTCCCTTACCAGAAGCTGGGAGAGAGACCTGGGACAGATCCTCCCCTAGTGACTTCTGAGAGCGTATAGACTTGCTGACACCTTCATCCCAGACTTCCAGCCTCCAGAACTGAGAGACAATACATTTTTGTCGTTCTAAGCCACCCAGTCTGTGGCACTTTGTCACAGTAGTCCTAGAACTTGAACCAGGAGCCCACCAAGGAAAACTGAGAAGGAGTCTTCTTGGAGGTTTTGGAGAACATTCACCTGAGGGCCCTGGAATGCCCAGCAGCCCTCAGGAGAAGGCGGACAGGGAGCAGAGAGCTGGGATTCCCCGTTTTCCTCCCTCTTACCACTCCTTGCTCCTCCTCACGCATCCAGGGCAGCTCTCTTTAAGAACTTGATCATGATGTTTTGCTTTTATTTTTATTTTCATGGCATTTGTAAACACTGTTGGAACCTGATCAGTACTCCTGACAGCAGCAGTTTCACTGTACGAAATTGTTTCCCTTGTAAATTACAGGTGCAAGAGCACCAGAGCTCTAGGTACTGAGGCCTCCTATCAGGTCCTATGCCCCACATAGGTGCACAGACTGCACCACTTTTCCCCACTTTTTCCTTTTGGGAACGTAGAAATCTAGCCGGAAAGCCAGATGCTCTTAGAGAAAAATAAAACAGCTCTGGGACTATGGTTTACACAGAGCAGGGGCAGAGCTGCAACTAAACTGGTCTGGAAGCCAAATCTCCTATTCCAATCCTCACTCAGCAGCAAGATTAAGCAGAGGGCTTTGCAAAGGAACTCCAGGAAAATACTGATAAATTGAAGAGCAATCAACAAGGCACTCAGGCTCCCTCCCTGAGCTCCACCTAGCTCCCTAAATTTGTGTCAAATCTTTTCTTTTGTCCCCCTCAACTAAGCCCATGTGGGAATGGAAATGTTTTTGTGCATTAAAGAAAATCAATGAAAACATCTCAAAAACAATTTCAAGCTCCTCTTCCTCCCTCAGGATGGCGAAGTCAGCCCCTGCAGTGCTGTGCAGGGCTCCCAAGGAGAGCCAAACCCATGCGGGTGGCAGAGTTCCAGTGGAACAAAGTCATAGACCCTGACAGACTGTCTCTCACTTCTCTATCCTAACACAAGATGCCATTCCAGAAAGTCAGCCAGCCTAGGAAAATTCTAACTCTCTTCCCGGAGCCTTTAAGTTTCAGTCTTCAACTGTGTTTCTATGCAGTTTTGGCCCCTGACCCAAGTGTGAGGCATCTTTGGATGCAACAGAGTGTCAGCACTAAGACAAGGATAGGGGAACAGGCTGATGGAAATTGCACAAGATCTGGGGTCCAGAGATCTGGGTTTGAACATCCTCTCTGCCACTAACTAGCTGTGCAATTTTGTGCCAGTCACTTAACCTCTCTGAGTCTTTGATTCCTCCTCTTTATTTTTTATTTTATTTTATTTTATTTTATTTTTTTATTTTGGCCGCACCACGAGGCATGTGAGATCTTAGTTCCCCGACCAGGGATCAAACCCATGCCCCCTGCATTGGAAGCACAGAGTCATAACCACTGGACCGCCAGGGAAGTCCTAGTTCCTCCTCTTTAAAATCAGTATATTCACACAGATCTTGCCTGGTTATTGCAAGTAGGATATGAGATAATAATATATAGGACCAACACATATCATGATCACTAAGGAAGAAGTTGAGGTCAAACAAGTTGCCCACTGACCCCCAGCTAACTGCAGTCCCATCCAGGCAGACAAAGCCAGACAATGTGACATCTGGGAAAGAACACTGTCCTGTTGGCTGAGGGAGAGCCTTCAGAAGCCCCTGCAAGAAGGGTGCCACCACTGGAGGGGAAGGACAGCACCGGTTCAGCCTCCAGTAGACAAATGAAGAGATTTATTTTTAACAACAAAAACGGGCATCCTGGTGCAGTCAGGCCAGGAAGTAGTCGGACGAGCGGTAGGGAATCACACTGTGGCAGATGTCTTGACTGGGAGAGAAAGTTCTAGAGACTGCGCCGTGGGCTGGGGAACAGGGGGCTTGGGCTCCATTCAGAACAGCCCAGCTCCCTTCCAGACGGGAAACCAGAGCAGCATCCAGAGGGATCCCCGGGAGACCCCGGCGAGCCGGGCCTGGCAGCTGAGCCGGGTCTCGGAAGCAAAGTGGGTTCACCTGAGAGGGCTGGAAAACCCTCACCCCTGGGGAGGAAAAAGAAGATGGGATTTCTCCTGGGGTCGTAACAGGACCCCGCCAGCTGGAGACAATGGCTCCAGGAGCCTCGACAACTCCACCCCTGTTGACAGGGGAACTCAACACCCTGGAGATCGGCGTGTGAAATCTGCGCTGGGGAAGAGAGTCCTCATTTAGCAGAGAAAGTGCTGCGCTATCTATGTGTGAAAGCTTTTTCAACACTGTTCCCTGCTATCCATATGGCGAACTTCACCCAAATTAGGAGGAACTGATGAACAAAACTCCAGCAACTGGAAAATCAGAGTGAGTTCCAGGTGCCCATCCCAGAGGCAGCCACGGCGGGCGCCGGGGGGCGGGTCCAGCAGGGTAGGGTGTCCCCGCGCCCCTGCCACCTACCCTCAGTCCCCAAGTGCTCCCCCCAGGGCTGTGTGTTCCCTAATCATCATCATAATAACCGCCATTAACTGTGCACTCACCGTGTACCAGACAGTGTACCAGGGACCTTGGACATGTTAATCCTTCAGTTAATCCTCACCAAAATCCTATTTACATACCTATTTTTTTATGCCTATTTAAAGTTGGCAATGGAGAGTCAGAGAGGCTGTCTTTTGCCCAAGGTCCCACAGGAGGATTCAGAGGTGGACTGGTTATTCATTCACCCTCCCCTTCTCCAGAGCGGGTCCAGGGTCCAGGAGGCTGGGGGGGGTTGCTCCACTGGAAGCTGAGAGGAGGCACCTGCTGCAAGAAGAGGGGGTGGGGCTCTGCCCTTTCCCCCCAGGCAGAGAGCAGGCGGCCAGAACCCCTGATGGGTTCACACCAGGGAGATTTTGGGGGGGCCACAGGATCAATGGCTCAGAGACCATCAGGCCTGCCATGGAAATTAATGACCAACCAATAGGACCCCTTTGTGGAAAAACCAAGGTCAGGGAGACAAAACTGAGTCACGCAACAGGTTATGTAAGTAACGCAGCCAGCCCGACCGCCCTGTGTTCATTCAAGACACCCTAAAGCCTTCCATAAAAGGAGCAACCTCTCCTGTCACGCTTCTACCTGCCTCTCCCTAGTCCTGTCCGAGGTGGAGGCGGACCCTTCCAGAGCAGACTGACTCTGTTTGGGCCCCTGCTCCCTCTCCAGGACCAACCTCCTCTGACCTCTCCCTGCTTTGTACCCTGTTTCCTGCTCTCATTTAAACTCAGCTGTTCCAGACCGCGGTCCCCCATCTACCTTCCGCCACCCCTCCAGCCGCACTCCTTTGGCTTCCCCCTGGGTCTGGGGCTGCACCGGCCCCCTCTCTTTTATCCTAGCCTCCAGAGCCCAGTATGGCAGGACGAAATGAAGCTTGATGCAAAGATGTTTAGAATGTTCATCTCGACGATTGTATTATTTACAGCAACTCTGCGCTGTGCCCAGGGCATTGCGTGGTTTGAAAGACGCTATACAAACTGAAATTGTGCGGCATTGTTTGTTCCTCCACATTCTGCGAGAGAGAACCAATCTAGTAATCACTGTTTTTCCTCCTCAAATCAGAGACGCTCCATTTTGTGTACATGGTGGCTAATCTGGAAATAAAGATTCATAGCAAATGTATAAGGAGCTCTGGAAGCCGTCAGGGCCTGGCGAATGAATGAAAGGCAGCAGGAAGAAGGAAAAGACGGTCGAGGGGAGGCTGGCGAGAGCCCCGTGGCCCCTCTGAGCTTAGACAGCAGCCCATCCCGGGGTGCTGGGATGTGCCACATCACATATCCATTTGCGCAGACAGAACAGGCCCCAGGGAGCGCTTTGCCCCAGACCTGCACATGGCCAGCTGCAGTCCGCCTGCGAAAACCTCCTTGCCGCTGGGTTTTCACCCCAAGGTCAAGTTCTCTGGAGCCAGGGCTGACCCTTTCATATCATAACTAGGGAAGGGGAGTGGGGAGGAGAGAAGAGGATCACACCAGGGGTAGGGATGACCACGCACAGACCCGAGTCCCTCTTCCAGGACATGGCAGGAAAGAGAGTGGAGGAGTAGTGCTGGGAGCTCTGAAGCCATCCAGCTGGTTTGAGCTGTACTCAGTTAGCGCTGAGCTAACTCAGGCCCCTTGCCCTACACGCCAGGCCCCAGCTTGACCAGTCTCTCTGTTCAGAGGCACAACCCCAGGGTTTGGGTGCGGCAGCCGGTGTTACTGGTGAGGCCTGCTCACGTACGTTCCCTTGAGAAAAGGCATGAATCTGACCTCACAGCCTTGCCCCAGCTTCCTAGAAACAGTGCCACCCTCTCATTTTCTCCCTCCCCTTTCACCTGCCCACTCACCTAACAACCCACCACATCGCTCACAGCCTCCTTCCTAAGGAGGCATCTTGGTCACTCCCTAATTTTTCCCTTCAGCCTGCCCAAATCCTGTGCATTCTTTAATGAGCAATTCAAATAATCTTTTCCTATAACACCTTCCATAATCTCCCCATGCCCCATGGCAAGATTACTCAGTCTCCATTAAGCCCCAGATCCTCAGTTTGTAACTCTGTAGAATGGATCCCAGTGTGGCCCATGAAACAGATGTGTGGGAGTCTGCCCCTCACCAGACATAAACACCTAGAGGACAGAGACCCTGAGTGGTCTCGTCTCCAGCACTCCTCATCCCCCGCATCCAGCATCCAGAGTGCCTGGGCATCCCTACAGCCTCCAGGCTCTGATCCCTGTACCACGGGGCCAGGTGGGCAGTAAAGGGAGGTGGTCATGGATAATAACGCGAGGTCCAAGACTTCACTGATTTAACTTCTCCCTTCCAGAGGCTTCTCTGGCGCGTTCCTATTTGTTCTAAAAGTTAACAATTCCCAAATAGTTCACATTCTCTCTATATGCCAAGTTTGAGCATGTCATCTGCCGAGTTAAACTGCGGCCGAGTCGCACAACAATTTAACTGGTCTAATGTACAAGGGCTCATCATCCATTACCAGGAGCATTTAGAAGCGACGTAATTAGAGGCTGTATTCCTGAAGCCCGAGGCTCCGGGGCTACAATCCTGGAGTTTATTATACTAATGATGATGGGGAGGGATCCCAGGGATTCCATTTCCAGACTGTTCAGATTGGCATTAAAGAGCCCCAGAGGAAAGGACTGGGGAAAACACTGCCCCCCTCAAGGTCAATTCCACCCAAGGAGGAAGCGCTGGGCTAAGCTACCCCGCCTCCAGCCTTCTCCTACAGAACTGGGTGTAAAGCTGCCCAAGTGCAGAGAGGATTCCCTCCATTTCTCCTGTCCCCAACCCCCATCCTATGCCACCTCAGACGGCACAGAGAAACCCACTCCCTTAGCTTGTCATGACGGATTCAGGCAGAATCATTGCTGTGGGATGAGCTATATTCAGCAGAAGTCCTCCCTTGATCACATCACCAGCGCTAGAGAGCGATTACTGAGTTTTCCGGGTCTCACTTTTAAAATTCAAATACCCTGTTGAGGAAAAAGCCATTTGATCACTAATAACAGTCTGATACGTTAGTGTGAATTAGTATAGCAGATTCTTTCCACCTCGCTGGAAGGGCTTCAGTTTTAGGAGAAGCATTTGATTCTGGCAGAGTATAGGAATAAACTAGAGAAAAGGGAAGAAAGAAACCACGCAGCTTTGCTTCCAATTAATTAGTTAATAAATTAATTAGTTAACTTGTTAATCAATGAGTGAATTGTTGATTAAGTCAATGAATGGGCCATCGGTTAGGACAGGTCCCATTTTCCCACTCTACCTTTTCAGATACAAGGCCCTCTGGCCGCACCTCCACCCCACCCCAAAGTGTCAACAATCCCAGGGTCTTTCCCAGGCAGAGCACCATTGGGGGTGGGGAGGCCAGAGGTGAACAGGCTGCCCTGAGGTTTTCCAGGTTATGAAGAAAGACCCCTCCCTCCCCCCAGACCACCTGCCTCAACCCTGCTCCTTCTTCAATTACTAGTTCTGAACCACGGTCAGGCTTGGAATATCTTTCAAAGACTGTATTTTCTCTCCCCTTCTGTATTAGTTTCCTAGGGCTGCTGTAACAAATCACCACAAACTTGGGTGGCTTACAAGAACAGAAATTTATTCTCTCACGGTGTCGGAGGCCAGAAGTCCAAAAGCAGTGTCGGCAGTATCGCTTCCTTCTGGAGGCTCTGAAGGAGACACTTCCCTGCCTCTCTCCTGGCAGGCAATTCTCAGCATTCCTTGGCTTACAGACACGTCACTCCCATCTCTGCCCCCATCGTCACATTGCCTTCCTCTCTGTGTCCTTGCCCTTTTCTGTCTCTTGCAAGGACACTTTCACTGGAATTAGGGCCCACCCTCGTCCAATATGTTCTGAATCCTTACTTTAGTTATATCTGCAAAGACCCTATTTCCAAATAAGGTCACATTCTGATGTTCCAGGTGGATGTGAATTTTGGGATTCAACCCACTCCACCTTCCTAGAGCCAAACAGCAAGAGAAGAACCTAGAACTTAGTGTGATCACAAGAGGAATAAATGATGAGGAAAGTTTGTGGAAATGAGAGGCTTGGGTGAGGTTCCTCCAACTGAAGCCTCCCAACTCTGCCCACCTCACCTCCTCCACCTCACCTCCCCTGCCCCACCTCCAGGCCTCTGATGATCGAAGTACAGACACCAAGGGGGGTGAGGGGGTCATTCATCACATCAGGAAACTGAAAGTGAAGACCCCTGGGCAAGACCAAGCAAACACTAATCTTCAGAGCCAGTTTGGCCAACATCATTTTTAGCTTCCCCTGTGATCTCCAAAGTATCTGACTGAGGTAGGCCCTGACCCTGAAATCCATTCCTAGTGTCTTCGTGAGCCATGTAGCAGCAGACAGCCCCCAAGATGGTGCTCTTATATAGACCTTTCCCACACCGAATAGACCGGACCTGTGTAACCAATAGGATATTGCAGAAATGAAGGAGTGTGACTTCTGAAGCTAAATCATAAAAGGCATTGTAACACGTACTTTGCTCTGTCTTGGTTCATTTGCTTTGGGGGAAGCCAGCTGCCATGTTGGAAGAGTACTCAAGTAACCCAGTGAAGAAGTCCACATGGATGGAAACTAAGGGCTCCTGCCAACGGCCAGCACTGACTTGCCAGCCACCTGAGCGAACCATCTTGGTGTTAGATTCTCCAGATCTAGTCCAGTACTCAAAACCCGCAGCCAACATCTTAACTGAAAACACATGAGAAAACCACCCAGCTAAGCCACTCCGAATTCCTAACTCCTAGTAACCGTGTGAGATAATAAATAGTTATTGCTGTTTTAAGCCACTAAGTTCTGGGGTATTTATTGTGCCTCAATAGGTAGCTAATACACATACTCAGCCACATAATCATTCATTTGTTCATCATTCCATAAATATTTCAGAGCAAACAAAATGACATAGATATTCTTGGGAAAGAAAAATTTAACATGATCCCTTTTCTCAAGGAGCTTATAACACAGGAAGACAAGATTTCTAAACCCAACTCAAACAGCAACATATACCAAGGGCTTCTGAATTTAAGAGAAGGTAGAAGGAACTCTGTGGGTTCGTGGGGAATGCTTCTCAGTCAGGATTCTCAGTTGCCAACCGCAGAAAGCAACTCTAACTTCAATGGAAAAGAGATTTATTGGAAGGATAACTGAGAGCTCGTAGAGGTGATGGAAATACAAGAGAAGCAGCCAACAGGCAGAACAAGGAGGCCAGGCAGCGTAGGGGCAGCCAACCCACCCACAGGCACAGTCTGGCCTATGGCCCCAGGTACCTCTCCTATCACTGAATATGCATTGCCCCTGCTTATTAATTCCATTACCAGGTAGATGGAAGCATCCAGTTGTCCAAGAACACATCACCTGCCTGTGCCCAGATACCAGGGAGCAGGACAGGGCAAACCTGCCCCACTTCAACTTCTAAAGGGGGTAGCAGGGACCTTTATACAATGTGGGAATTGCCCCCAGACAGGAAACGTATCGGGACGTTGAGACACCATTGCAGAGAAGGAAGGGGTCATTTGGGGCAGAGGAAAAGCAGGACATAAGATGGCCAGGAGCTACAGCTCATTCCTCTGCTTCCTTGGTCTAAGCCTTAGCATTCTCAGCGTCCTCATCAAAGAAATGGCAAGAAGGTGTCTTCTCACTCCCTCTTTTTCATCTTTCTCATCGTAGCTGTGAAGCCTTCTCTCTCCCCTGCTCCCACCCCAGTCCCATCCCATCTGCCATTTGCTCTGCAGATCTAAGGATGGCTGGCTTAGAATAGAATTCATTTCTGAAGACAGAACTAATGAGGACTTCCTTGCCTAGATAGGAATGCCCCATCATGGTCTGCCAGGCACAAACAAAAGGGACTTAGCTAGCCTCAGCAGGAACCAATGATGCAAACAAAATCATGGGGAGCAGCCCAGGCCCATCATTCTGCTTACCAAGGCTTCTAGGGGTGGTTGATTGTAGCAGCCATCCTGTACCTGCTACAAAAACAAGTGGGCAGATTGGGATTGAGCAATAAGACATCTGAACACCCACAAAACCTGCAAGGAAGCCAAGACTTTGCTTATCTGCTGAGTAAACAACTCATTAAGCCCATTGCTATCCCCTGAAGAAGCCTGCCACATGCCCTCACCCCATACTCAATGTTGTAGCTGCCAGAAGCCAAATAGGGAACTCAGTGGTCCTTGCATAGGACCCAGTCTTTGACCACTCTAAAGCACTGCCCCTTGCAGAGCTCAGCCCACTTCTACCTCCACTCCCAGGCTGTAGAAAGGCATCCATTTTTAATGGCCCCAACACCCCAGAAACTCCTCTTTGATGATTTCAGCCTGATACCCCACTGCACTTTCCATCTGAGCCACCAGCTTCAGCAACTGATTAAATGTCGCCTTGAAGGTTTGCTGAGTCAACCCATTCAGTCACTTGGGGCCAACCTCTACCAGCCTGTATGCCCAGGAGTGCCCACTTCTCCCATCATGGCACCAGCCAATTTCATCCTCCCTTTTGGCTCAGGGATGACCTTGGCCAAGGTCAGAGAGCACTGAAAACCCCAGTGTCTTCCATCCTGCTTCAGGCCACAGCAAGCCCTCCACCTAGGCAAGTCTGAGCTCTACGAAGGCCCAAAGCAACATTTCTAATGTTCTCTCAGGAACTTTAAGCAAAAGCCCAAGGATCCACTGTCCCACAAGAGACAAGAAGTGTCACCTTCTCAGGGGCCTGCAGCACCTCAGAAACATCTCACACCCCAGCTCCTCCCTCTTGGCCAGATGAGCCTTCACCTCTGCCAGGTCCCTGCCTTGACCTTCCTTCTCATTTGACTTCCCTCCACCTCTTTCTGGGTCCTCTGAAATCTGGCCTTACCATCATAGATAAGTGTTTTCCATTAAAATGGGGCTAGAGAATTAAACAGCAGGTAAATGGGTAAATGAAGGGGGCAGGAAAAGGAGTCTGTGGATGACAGCCCTCAGGAGGAAGAGAGGAAGGGAGGTCATTTGCACTGACCTCACTGTCACTCCCCTTATTTATCCAGCTGTCTTACTCTCCATCCTGGTCCTGCTATCATCTAGAGAGCCCTCCTGGATAGAAGGACAACCCTTGCACACTGCATCCTGATATTCCTTGGCCCGTTCTATTCGATTGACTCTGACCCCTTCAAATCTGCACCCCGCCTTCCAAAATCTTCCATCTGAAAAGCCAATCACTTACTCTGAGAACATGAGCACAATCTTTTATCTTTCTTTTCCTCAGTTTACTTTTATTTTTTT
The DNA here is from genome assembly GCF_028564815.1 of Eubalaena glacialis. Classification (NCBI taxonomy): domain Eukaryota; kingdom Metazoa; phylum Chordata; class Mammalia; order Artiodactyla; family Balaenidae; genus Eubalaena; species Eubalaena glacialis. Next base: position 44,895,505 of record NC_083718.1, on the reverse strand, counting down.
TTCATCTCATGGATACTTTCTGTCCATGACAAAATAAATGTCTCCCCATCTATCGCCTCTCATCTGGCTTCACATTCTTCCCTTTCTAACCAACACCCCACAAGCTATGCATTCAGTCACCTCCTCGCTGTTTTCCTTGAGAGTCAAACTCCCTTGATCCTGCAGCCAAGCGGCTTAGGGCAGCCAGTGGAAGCCACACGATCATTGAGACCATGGATTCCCAACCTCAACCCTGACACCATGCCCTTCTTCTCCTCTCCTCACCCACCTTTCTGGGTATCTTCTCTCACCTCAAAATCTTCCTCTACCACCTTCCTCCTCGCTCCGTCTCAGCCTTGCTTACTTCTTCACTAAAAATACTGAGAACCTAAGGCACATGCTCCCTCTGTCTCCTCCTCACCACTAACCTGTCTCTACCTTCACCTGTCCTCTCCTCCTTCCTTCTGAAGCATCCCTTCTCCTGTCCAAGGCAGGTCCTCCATCCGGCTCTAGGTCCCACCCCTCATCATCCATCACCCACCCACCCCCCGTCTTGAGTCTCTCCCTCTCTGCTGCCTCCTTTCCATCACATTGTATCTTAAATGTGCTCAAGTTTCTGCCATTTAAATACAAACACACTCCTCCAGAGAGCCTTCTTTCCTACCCCCTCAAGTCAACCCTCTGGACTCCCAAATCACCAATATGATTCCTCCATCACAGCACTTAAACACTGAGGTATAAAAAATAATTTACCTTTCTGTCTTCTCTCACTCAATTGTAAGCTCCTTGAGGGCAGCACCACACCCAAATTTAATTTTACATGCTCCAACAGTTTCTGAAGTATGGCAGACACTGAATGAAAGCTTCTCAAATGAATGTTAAATGCAAGATCTATCACCCCAGGATGACTATAAACTCCTTAAGCTTGTGGCTGCATCTTGTGTTTCTCAGACGCACTATCCTACCCATCCTACTACAGAGTAATCACTAACCATGTCAAAGCCATGTAACAAATTGAACTGAAATGGGAAATAACGTGCTTTCCTGAAGTTTCATTATTCTGCTCTATTGATGATCCCAAGTCTGATCTTGAAATTCAGTTCTTTTCCTATTCAGTTCCACATCCTACTTGGTGTTCCTTCTTTCCTTTCAACCCATGCATCAACTAAGCTGAATATTAAACATGTTTTCAAAGCTGTGTGAATGTGCCTCAGGCTTCTTTGCCCCTGTGCCTTCCCTGGAGCTGTTGCCACTCTCCCTGGAACAGTCTCTACTCCCACCTTTGCACCTCTGGCCAAAGGTGAGTCATCATCTCAGTTATAATGGTGCCTCTGAGAAGGCTTGCCTGACCGCCCCATCAGAGCTAGATCCCTTCCTCATATCCCTTAACACTTGCTTCATGCTCCGGCATGGCATCTCAGAACATACTTTGCATTGTAGTCCATTGTGTGAACATCTAGAAGACAAGAGGGAGACGCCCCAGTGAGGCAGTCATAAACGTGTGCAACTGAGTTGAACTGAAAGCAGAAGGCAAATGTTAAACCAGTCCATTCAAACGTGCCCTTACATCATCACTCCCTCAGACTTCCACTTCCTCAACCATCTCCAGCAGGTTTCTATCTCAGGGCAGACAAATTCCTCACCTCTTGAGCAGACAGAGACCCTCCCAGTAAAAGTATAAAAGCTCTAAGAGGAGATAATCAAAGAATAAGAGAGGACTTCCCTGGTGACGCAGTGGTTAAGAATCCGCCTGCCAATGCAGGGGACATGGGTTCAAGCCCTGGTCCGGGAAGATCCCACATGCCACAGAGCAACTAAGCCTGTGCGCCACAACTACTGAGCCTGTGCTCTAGAGCCCGTGAACCACAACTACCGAGCCCACGTGCCACAACTACTGAGACTGCGTGCCACAACTACTGAAGCCTGTGCGCCTAGAGCCCATGCTCCAAAACAAAGAGAAGCCACCGCAATAAGAAGCCCGCACACCACAATGAAGAGTAGCCCCTGCTCGCCACAACTAGAGAAGCCCGCAAGCAGCAACGAAGACCCAACGCAGCCAAAAAATAAATAGATAAATAAATAAATGCATTTTTTTAAAAAAGAATAGGAGAAAATAGGGTGCAGTATTTCTCGACTGTAATGTAAGTCCCTTGAGAGAAACAGCCATGCTCTTCCCCCCTTTGGCTCTAAAGCGTAGAGCACAGGGCAGAATGCCCCTTTATTACGGAACTTATCAAGCTGCACAGCTCAATGAATGTAATTATTGAGTAATAATAACACAATCTCTCCCTATGGAATTAGGAATTTATGATTTAATAGGGCCTACATAAAAGACCCATGTGTCTTTTTTGCTGAAGTAATAGAATATGTGTGTATGTGTGTGCGTAAAGAGATTTATCTCAAGGAATTTGTTCATGCAATTACGGGAGCTGGCAAGACCAAAATCCATAGCACAGGCAAGTCTGAAATTTGTAGGTCAGGCCAGCAGGCTGGAAACTCAGCAGCGGTTGGTGCTGAGTCTAGAGGCAGAATTCCTTCTTCCCTGGGAAACCTCAATTTTGGCTCAGAAAGTCTTCGACTGATAGGATGAGGCACACACACATTTTCAAGAGTAATTCCCTTTACTTAAAATCAACTGATCTTAGATGTTGACCACATCTACAAAATACTTTTACAGCAATACCTAGATTAGGGTTCAACTAACTAACTGGGTACTGTAGCCCAGACAAGTTGACATGTAAAACTGACCATCACCCCATGGAAGGAGATGAGGTAATCGATGGAAACATCCGTAGGGATATAAGGACATGTCACCAACCTTGCCCATCAGCAGTGAAGGGGTATGAGGTCCTACATCGTGGCGGTCTACACAGGGGTACCCACCTTTCCTAGAGCAGGGACTATAAAGTGTGATTTTAGTCTTTAGCTTCTCACTAGCCATTTTCACCTAGGATTCTTGTGGCTGGATTTAGAAAAGATTCTCCAGTTTGAAAGAGACAGGCAGGCCCTTACATTATACAGACAGAAGAATAGAGGCCTTAGTAAGGGAAAGATTCAGGTCATTGATAGAGCTTCTAAGTCTGTAGCTATGGGATTCATTCAGTAACTTTTTATTAAGCATCTACTATGTGCCAGGTACTGCTCTGAGGTATATAGCCATGCACAAAACTGACAAATTCCTTACCTTGTAGAGTTTATATTCTAGTGGGCCAAGTTTCACTAATCTTAATTCAACCACCATTTATCAAGCCCTATTATGCACTTGGAGAATGCAAAGAAGCATAAATCCCACACTTTCACTTGTGACAAGAAGCCTCCTGGGCTTGAAGTCCTCAGAAAGTCTGTCTAATAAAACATAATTCTCAAATTTCAGGTTGTGCATTTTTTTTCAGTCGACAGATACATGTCAAAGCACCAGACAGCAACAGACAAGCTCTTTCCTACAATTCTTAGATCTTAGAATTCCAGACAATAGTTATGGCTACCAGGCTGTTTCTGCCCAGTCTCAGCCCCTTTCTATCCCTTCTTTAGTCCTTCACACATATGCAGAAAGCATGAGCAAAAACCTATGACCCCCTTAATCCATTCCACTGGGACTTCCCAAATCATCTATTCCACGGCATCGTGCCTTCCTTTGCCCTCTCTCTCTCTCTCTCTCTCACACACACACACACACACACAAACACACACACACACTCACACAAGAAATCTATACCCTTGAATTGGGAGATTGGGATTGACATATATACACTAATATGTATAAAATAGATAACTAATAAGAACTTGCTGTATAAAAAAATAAAATAAAATTTAAATGGAAAAGAAAAGGAAATCTATATCCTGGAAGCAGGTAGAATGCGGAACCTGGATGCAGTCTTCAGCTTCAAGCACGGGCATGATGCTCAGTGGGTTGAGCCCCCTCCAGGACGTCATACCTGTAGGCAGGACCTCGGGGGCTGGACCTCACTCCTTTCTTCCTCACCTGAGCAGAGGGGCCTCAGCACCAGGACCCTGCCCTCTCTGGGGGGCTCCAACAGAACTTACAAACAAACAGGTAGACAAATCTGGGTTAAAGTCCCAGTTCTACGTGACTCTGGGCAGATTAAGGTCTTCTTCTCATTTGTAAAGATAACCATGCCAGGGGGTGGGGGAGGAATAAATTAGGAGTTTGGGATTAGCAGATACAAACAACTATATATAAAATAGATAAACAACAATGTCCTACTATATAGCACAAGGAACTATATTCAATATCCTGTAATAAGCCTTTAATAAGCCATAATGAAAAGGAATATGAAAAAGAATATATTTTTCTGTACACCTTTGCTGTACACCTGAAACTAACACAATACTGTAAATCAACTACGCTTCAATAAAAAAATTTTTTAAGAAAATATAACTATGCCTTCCCAGGCATGACAGAGGACTAAATGTGACAGTGCAGTCCAGCACTCGACCCAGGGTGAGACACCACAGCAAAGACTCAGTAAGTGAAGCTGCTTCATCATCACCCTCAGCATCACCGTCAGAATGACTTAGCACTTTGTCAGAAGGCTGTGAGACGTCTGGGGGGATGGAGGGAGGGGTGTTGCCTTTGCTGATTGTTTTTTTTTTAAATAACCCTTGGACCCTCATGGTCCATGTAGAAGAGCTGTGATGACCTTGATAATTCAGGAAAGTGATCTAATCCAACAGGGTGATGAGGAGCCCTTTACACCTGAGCGTGAGTCAGTCCAGCTCTCCAGGCTCCATGCACCTTCCCTGGGAGGGCTGGTGACCATCCAATGAGCTCACTAGGATGGTCACATACTCATTGATCCTCCTAATTCTATAAAGTTTTTCCCCAGATCATAAAACCTAAGAAAAGGACAGGAAGAAAACACGACTAAAAAAAAAAAGACTGAGCAAATAGCCCCTTGTCCAGGATCATCATCAAACCGCAGGACCAGCTTCTAGGGCCCTACCCCTGAGGGGGCGTCTCCAGTCTGCTTACAGGACTCCTAAAAAATTCCAAGCAGGTCACACACAAGCCAACCTCACCATGGAACCAGTGGAAATTCCCCAGCCCCATTCCTGCTCACTCTGGGTCACCCTTTATAACCAGGCAGCTCCTGTTTTCCAGGCAATGTGCTGCGACCCCAGAGAGCAGACACCTTGGGATTTATCCCATGGCCTCACAGTTCAGTACCAGGCCCCCTTGGACACTCTCCAGCCCCAGCAGGTGAGGAGTGACCCTTGACATCTCCCTTGGTTGCGTCAGAGGGGGCACTCCCGCCACAAGCCCACACTGTCCATTTCTTCCACATCTCTGCTCCCTCCCAGAGCACCCGCGTCCTCTCACCCGCTCATGGGATGTTGCCAGTTCATCTGCCCACCTCCTGTCATTGTGACCACATGTGCTTATGGAAAAGAAAAGATGGGAAGAGAGAGCCCAGACTTTCACTGAAAAAGACCCCACAAGACTCCCAAACCTCACTCCTGGCTGTTCTTGTCAACATTCACCCGACAGAACCAGATCGCTGCTGCTACTGCTGCTGCTGAAATTAATGGAATCTGGCAAGGAAACCTTTTGTTTTTCCAATCCTGGATTTTGCCAAGCAAACACAAGGATCATGTTGAAAATGGCTGCGGTTGAGGAGTGGCTGCTGTTGAGGAGGGCGGTGTTGTGGTATGGAAGCTCCCACCACACTGCCCTCAACCTATGAAGCACACACACACACACACACAGACACACACACACACGAACACACACACGAACACACACACAAACACACACACAAACACACACGAACACACACACACATACACACAAACACACATACACACAAACACACACACAAACACAAACACACACACAAACACACACACACACAAACACACACACACACGAACACACACACACACGAACACACACACACACACTGAATCCTCTCCAGTTTGGAGATGCTGGCTAATTTTATTTTTAATGCAAATAAAACATCAATCAGGAAACCTTTCAGGAGCACTGCCGTGGACAAGAACCACGTGCCAATTTCCCTTCTTTCCAATCACAGCAGCTCCAATCCGACATTTTGTGACTTGGAGATGCTGATTACAGCTTCAGCGGGACTGAGCCAGATAACCTGGAGAAACGTCCTGTTGCTTTGCAGAAGGATTTGGTCTCCGTATTCCAACTCTGATAGACCTGCCCTGAGGTCTAGGGCCCAAAGCAGAGGCCCTAAATGGAGAGAGGGACAGAGACAAACATGGGTAGCATCAAAAGTGCACATTTATTAAATACTATATGATATCACTTATATGTGGAATCTAAAAAATACAGTAAAGTAGTGAATACAACAAAAAAGAAGTAGACTCACAGATATAGAGAACAAATAGTGGTTACCAAGGGGGAGAGGGAAGGGAGGAGGGGCAGTATGGGGGAGGGAATTAAGAGGTACAAACTATTAGGTATAAAATAAACTACAAGGATATGTTGTACAACATGGGGAATATAGCCAATATTTTATAATAACTATAAATGGAGTGTAACCTTTAAAACGTGAATCACTATATTATATACCTATAACTTATATAATATTGTACAGCTACTATACTTTAATTTTTTTTTAATTGCACATTTGTTTCCCAGGTGAAGAAAGACTCCTTTTTCCACACTCCCTGAATAGGTCAAAACTGCCACAATATCCTCCCCCCTCGCTTTTCCACCTGGTTTCATCCCCCAAATAGAACTGAAAGAGAGATTAAGTTACAGCCCTGGACTTGAAAGGCCGCATTTGTGTCTTTCGGGCAGGGTGGCCACAGTCTCCACCGCACTCTACCACGATCTGTCTCCGCCCCATTGCTTTGGAGCAGAAAAAGAAGGTATCTGCAGAGCTGCCACTATGGAGGCTTTTGTTGAAACAGAAACTTTGTGTGGCCTAAAAGGAACTGAATTAAATAGGGATGTGAACTGAACACAGCATTTGTTTTCCATCAGTATCCCTTGAGAAGGAAGAGCCCAGGGAGGGGTGATGGGAGATTGTGGGCGCCATTTCTGGCACCAATGACTTCAAAAGTGATTTCACCTTTAAATCCGCTATGATGACCCCAGTCCTTACTGATCGCTGCTTTCTCTCAGCTCCTAGGGTACTCTTTCTCTCAGCCACACGAGTTAATATTCAATTAAATATGGCTTCACACATTGCCTACTATGGCAGGTCACGTCATCCCAATGAGACAGGAAGAGCCTCCAAGAGGGAGCCATGTCTTTTATTTCTCTCGGATATCCCATTGGTCCTTACATAGCAGGAGCTCACTAAACATTTATAAAAAACAATAAAAGGAGGGAGGGGAGGAGAGAGGGATAGAGGAGGGAGAGGACAAAAGTATGTGTTGACCAGTGAAGTGAAAGCAGTGGTAGTTCTGTACTCACTGAACAAGGCTAAGGAGGGTTAGTCCACACTATCGGGCCCTGCCCAGATGCTCTTTGCCAGGCCGGTGCTCCCACGCCCCACAGCTGCTGTGAATATTGGCCCACAGCTGCCCCCCTTCTTCAAAGAATTGGCTTCAGCAGAACAGCAGCCACCTGACCCCCAGATGACAGCCCTTCCCCACAGTCAGCCCACAGCCAATAACTGATGGACACAGGGGTACAAAGGCAACACCTTTGCCTCAAAGTGGGCCCAACTCTATGGTACAGTTTATGCTCCAGAGCTCCCTGGGGATCAGGCTGAGGCCAGACTCCAGCTGGGACCACATCCTTGCTTTGCACCTTCTCAGTGATACCCTGCTTCCTTCTTTCTTCTGAGGGTCTTCCCACCATAAGCCAAAGACACCCAAATCCTTGCCTCAAGCTCTGCTTTGCAGGAATCCAAAATAAGATAGAGAAGTCCAGTCAGGAGACAATAAAGGGAACTCTCACTTCCAGGTTCTCTTTCTCTTGAGATGAAGAGCAAGCTGCCCCCTACATTGGTTGTTAACCAAATTAAGTCATTTTGTGTGTGATGGTATGTGGCTGGATGACATAACAGTCCCTTTTTTCCCAGATTAGTGTTTATTTATCCATAAAAATAAACTAGCCTCTCCATCTTGACTGACATATTTGGTGGAAGAAACTATTAAAAAATGAAGGAGATGGAGAAACCGGGAGAAATCTTAAACAGGTTTTCAAGACATGAGGACCTGCACTTATTTTATCCGGTTGCAACCAGGAAACAGATGGCACACTTGAATTAGGATAATTTGAAGACGGTCTAATATAGGAAGTATTTCAAAAGTGTGGGCAAGGTACAAGGAAATCACAAGGGGTGATACCCAGGGCTAGTAACAGAGGGGTCTGAAGAGACAGGGGAAAGTGGTTACAAAAGGAAAGAAGAGTCATAGACACAGACAGCCCAGGGGCACCCTCAGGGTGAGAGCCAGTGGGGAAAATGCCCAGACCTTACCCTCTGTCCTCCCTTTGCCTCCTACCAGGAACCCCAGGGAGAAGCCAGAAAACAAGGGAGTCATTAAGGAGGCCTAAAGCCCAGCCTCTCCCGACAGAGAGCAAAGTTGGAAAAGGTGACAGTGGAGCTGGAGGAACAAATGACACCCAGCATTTCTTTAAAAATCATATTTTTAAAATATTTTTAGTTTTAAAAATATATTTATTTAATTGCTCCATAACCTGTTCTCAAGGCAGAATGATCCCAAGCCCATTCTATTCTTTTCTTTTTTTTAATTTCTTTTTAATTTTTTATTTTTATACTATTTTTAAAGGTTACACTCCATTTACAGTTATTATAAAATATTGGCTATATTCCCCGTGTTGTACAATACATCCCTGTAGCTTATCTTACACCCAATACTTTGTACCTCCCACTCCACCACCCCTCTATTGCCCCGCACCCCTCCCCATTGGTAACTACTAGTTTGTTCTCTATATCTGTGAGTCTGCTCCTAGTTTGTTGTATTTTTTAGATTTCACATATAAGTGATATCATATGGTACTTGTCTTTCTCTTTCTGACTTACTTCACTTAGTGTGATAATCTCTAAGTCCATCCATGTTGCTGCAAATGGCATTATTTCATTCTTTTTTATGGCTGAGTAATATTGTATTGTGTGTATATACATATGTATATATACACACATACTTCACATCTTCTTTATCCATTCATCTGTTGATGGACTCTTAGATTGTTTCCATATCTTGGCAATTGTAAATAATGCTGCTATGAACATTGCATGCTCCTGGGTATATATCCAAAAAAAACCAAAAACACTAGTTCAAAAAGATATACGCACCCCATTCTATTCTATTCTAACGTGTCAATTTTCAACTCTTCAGGCCGTTATAGATCTCCCTATGAGTTTATAGGGAAGAAATCATTTAATAAATCCATTCTGATGCACCCTCTTGCTCATTCAGTATCATGTGTATTTGCCACGTACCATGGTAGGAGCTGGGGATACAAAGGTGAACAAGACAGATAAGTCTCTTAACTCATGGAGTTTATGGTTTTTCTCCTCCTGTCCAACCTGGGAATCTCACTGCCTGAGAAAAATTAGATCCTCAATGCTCATTATTTCCTCATGTCCTTTTAAGACCTTTGGTGTCCTCAGTATTCCAGATGGGATGTTGAAATCTTTGTGCAATGATAAGTCAAGAATTGGGAACACAGCCTAATGGGAAGCCTGCTTCTTATGGAGGTCAAGGGGAGGTAGTGAGCTCTCTCCTGGAGACTTGGAGACACCAACAGATTGCAGGTGGGGCTGGGTTCTGCTGAGCAGCCAATGTCAGGGTGAGCAGCCAATGTCAGGGTGAGCACCCTTGACCAACAGAGTTGGAGGTGTCTGGGACGTTTGGGTTACCCTGTGTACTTGTCTCCCTCCCCTATTAGACTATTCACACCTTGAGGCTGCCTGGCCCTGTATTTGTTAAAAGAATAAATGAGTGGCTCGGGGCCCGGTCCTGTCATGAGATCCAAAGTACAGAGCCACCTCTGTGACCCAGCTCCTAGTTCCTTGGGAGGCATTCAATAAACACTTATTCATTTATACTAAACTGTATTTTGTGAAAATCCATTCAGGAGACAAAACATACACAGAGAGTTCTGGAACAAAGGTAAGAGCCCAGTCATACAAGTATCGATAGCAGCTCTAAAGCAAAGCTGAGGGTCCAAGAAAGGAGGTGGTCTAACTGTCTGTGCTTAATCTAGAGATAGTTCTGGGGACAAAAGGAGACATTTTAGTCATTAGTGATTTAAGAGTGTGAGGGAACAGACGGCATCTCCTCCTACACTTCCCTGAAAATCCACATTGCAAGTGAACATAGCACATGCCATTGATCAGAGGGTCCACCATTGTGCCCAAGACACAGAACAGCACAGCTCCTAAGGTATTCTGAAAACAGCTGGGTGTCAGTGGAAAGAGCACTTGTCTTTATGGCAGACAGACCTGGCTTTTCATTCTGGCTCTGTCACTTGCTGGTATTTGATCTTAAGCAAACCACTTCACCCCTCTGCATCTCAGTCTTCAGATTTGAAAAGATGGGTCTGACGCCTTCATTGAAGGCTATTGAGTTTGCAAAGTTATCCATGTGGATGGACCCAGCACAGAGCCGTCTCTGTAGTAGGTACTCAACAAATGGAGCTACATCCAGCAGAAAGAAACCAAAAAAAGGTAGCCAAGAAGGGAGAAAAAACATTCTCATAGTTCCAAGACTCTAAGCATGGCCCCTGCCCACCTATCTCAGGCAATCTTTTAAGTTCTCATTTTAATTTGTTCATTAAAATAAGAACAAAATGTAGGCAACATAGATGTTTCCAACAATATAATAAATGTAGACAATGTAGAAACAATATAGAATAGGGAATTTGGTGTCAGAACACCTGGTTTCCAGTCCCAAAGTTGCTACTAATTAGTGTGACCTTGGACAAGTCACTTAACCTCTCTGGGCTTCAGTTTCCTTGTCTCTGAAAGGAGCAGAGAGGGGGGTGTCAGGCAGGGAAGAGAAGTAAGGGAATGGATTAAGCTAGATGATTCATACATCTCCCAGACTAAAAATTGTATCTTGCTATAGTATGAATGAATAAATAGATGGGCAAACATTCATTCTTTCTTGTGAATTAGTCAAAAAAATAAATAACTACAAATTGAGTTCAAGCACAGGAGAAAGGTTTCAATGAGTTTTCATTTCACTACTACCTGTTCTTTTATGGTCCAGCCTAATAAATGCGGTTCCATGGCTCCTCAGTTCCTTTGGTAGTTCTTCGACCCACCCTCCCTTCCTTCCTGGAATCTACCTTTATTTCACCTGGGCAGCAGCTTCTGAGGAGGAATGAGGAGAAAAGATTTTTTTTAATCCCATGGGAGACCCAACAGAGGGTCCCGGTTATACATCCCCTCCCCGCCTCTTTTTTCTATGAATAAATCCAGCTGATCCCCCAAGTTTTCAGAGCCTAGCCCTCCTCTGCCATGCCTGTAATTGGAAGAACACAATGCACATGCCTGAAGCAGAATCTCTTTGCTAAAAATACCCTACATTCCTGAGTGACTACAAAAGTTGTCTCCTCAAGCTCATGGACAGCCAAGCTAAAAACAGTAACCAGCAGCTTCAAATGGCACCGGCAACAAACGTAGAGGGACCTGAAAACAGCATGCCACCCTAAGCCATCTGCCATCTTGGCCCACCCTGGGTCCCCTCTTCCCAACAGTGATGGGGATCTACGTGCCATTCATAGCTGGGCTTCTATGGCAATGGATAGGTGAGGGTTGGCTGCCTCATGTACCCACTGGCCCTCATGCTGTCTGGCTCAAGGTCTGGACATCATTTAAGAAGAGGTGGCAGAGGGAAGACAAGGCTAACAGGGCAGCTTGGGAAAGCCATACTGCCAACGAGCAAAGAAGTCTGGAAGTTTAAGCAGTCTTTAGAGGAAACATTCACCTCCTTAACTGAAACAAAAAGCCATCTATGGTAGGTGAGGAAGAAAATGCTAGATTCACTAAAGCACAACTGCTAAGGCTTATATCTTCCAGGAAGATGCCAAGGATCTACTCAACTCTACTTCGTCCTGCTGGCACACTCTCACAAGTTACCTCCTCCAGAAAGCCAGCCCAGCCCTCACCCTCACCATGACTGAGATGCATACTGTCTACCAGGACCAACAGCTTTACCACCGGAAATAACCCAGTGCCTTGGGTGTTGTAGGTACTCAGTCGTGCTTCTTAAAGGGATGAAGGACCAAGTGGAAGCTTTCCATTCATAGTGTCTCTATAATTTTGTAGCTAAACAGTTCCGTTAACTCAGATCTATCTGTTTTGTCTGTGACTTGGGATTAGAGTCTCTTTGAGGGCAGACACTTGTCTTTTCTTTAGTATAATAGCCCTTAAGGGCCTAATATTGTTTGTTGAGATTTTAAAGCATTGATTCATGATCCATCCTATGGACTTTCGATATACGTTTATTCAATATAGAAGCAAAATATTATAGGGTTCACTCAATTAACTCTAAGACTAATTTCTAAAAGAATTAAGGTGGTTTACATACATAGACACCTTGAGAAAAACGAGTGAGGAAATTAGGGTGAAGAAAATAAAAGGGAAAAATAGCATGAAGCCAAGGGTGAATTACAAATAAAATTGTGCCCTAATAGGACTGCAAATTGGTTCTGAATTGCCAAGGAAAAAAGAAAACATGAACAATTACCCAAATTTCAAAGTCCAACAGCCCAATAAATAAATAAAAAGTCCTTTGAATCCAGTGTCACAAACAGACATCTTGGGCCACAACCCAGCTGAGGAGGAAGTTGAGTGGTTCAGCAAACTCATTCCCACAAATGAAAACACAGGTACGTGTCCTCGCCAGCACGTGACAGGTGGTGCCATATTTCTGTTTAAAGCACAGTGGGTCCCTGCAAAAACTGTCCAGTCACCCACTGACCAGAAAAGTGAGTCAGAAATAAAAGTCAGAAGCTGAGGAAAGCGTCTCTACACCCTTGTCGGTTTTTGCTGTTGTGTTCCATCCAAATGTCCCCTCTGTCCTAGCGCCGCCCATGTTCTTTTTTCCCTGTGGCTTTGAGCAGATTCTCTACAGCAGGAAACACGGAAGAACGTCTGTTGGGAAAGCAGCTGAACTGGTATGAATTTGTCCCCAAAGTATGTCTTCATATCGTGTCCTCTCCTTCCCCTGGCCCTGCCCATTTGGCTCCTCATTACTTATTACTAGTCACCTTGCCCAGCTCCAGCTCTTTGAAGCTTGAGTCCATTTGGTTCTTTTTTTTTTTAACATCTTTATTGGAGTATAATTGCTTTATAATGGTGTGGTAGTCTGCTGTATAACAAAATGAATCAGCTATACATATACATATATCCCCATATCCCCTCCCTCTTGCGTCTCCCTCCCACCCTCATCATCCCACCCCTCTAGGTGGACACAAAGCACCGAGCTGATCTCCCTGTGCTATGTGGCTGCTTCCCACTAGCTATCGGTTTTACATTTGGTAGTGTATATATGTCCATGCCACTCTCTCACATCGTCCCAGCTTACCCATCCCCCTCCACATGTCCTCAAGTCCATTCTCTACATCAGCATCTTTACTGCTGTCCTGCCCTTAGGTTCTTCAGAACCTTTTTTTTTTTTTTTAGATTCCATATATATGTGTTCGCATAAGGTATTTGTTTTCTTCTTTCTGACTCACTTCACTCTGTATGACAGAATCTAGGTCCTTCCACCTCACTACAAATAACTCAATTTCGTTTCTTTTTATGGCTGAGTAATATTCCATTGTATATTTGTGCCCATCTTTATCCATTCATCTGTTGATGGACACTTAGGTTGCTTCCATGTCCTGGCTGTTGTAAATAGAGCTGCAATGAACATTGTGGTACATGACTTTTTTTGAATTATGGTTTTCTCAGGGTATATGCCCAGTAGTGGGATTGCTGGGTCATATGGTAGTTCTATTTTTAGATTTTTAAGGAACCTCCATACTATTCTCCATAGTGGCTGTATCAATTTACATTCCCACCAACAGTGCAAGAGGGTTCCCTTTTCTCCACACCCTCTCCAGCATTTCTTGTTTGTAGATTTTTGGATGATGGCCATTCTAACTGGTGTGAGGTGATACCTCATTGTAGTTTTGATTTGCATTTCTCTAATGATTAGTGATGTTGAGCATCCTTTCTTTTGTTTGTTGGCAATCTGTATATCTTCATTGGAGAAATGTCTATTTAGGATTTCTACCCATTATTGGATTGGGTTGTTTGTTTTTTGACATTGAGCTGCATGAGCTGCTTGTAAATTTTGGAGATTAATCCTTTGTCAGTGGCTTCATTTGCAAATATTTTCTCCCATTCTGAGGGATGCCTTTTCGTCTTGTTGATGGTTTCCTTTGCTGTGCAAAAGCTTTTAAGTTCCATTAGGTCCCATTTGTTTATTTTTGTTTTTATTTCCATTTCTCTAGGAGGTGGGTCAAAAAGGATCTTGCTGTGATTTATGTCATAGAGTGTTCTGCATATGTTTTTCTCTAAGAGTTTTATAGTATCTGGCCTTACATTTAGGTCTCTAATCCAATTTGAGTTTATTTTTGTGTATAGTGTTAGGAAGTGTTCGAATTTTATTCTTTTACATGTAGCTGTCCAGTTTTCCCAGCACCACTTATTGAAGAGGCTGTTTTTTCTCCATTATATACTCTTGCCTCCTTTATCAAAGATAAGGTGACCATATGTGTGTGAGTTTATCTCTGGGCTTTTCTTCCTGTTCCATTGATCTATATTTCTGTTTTTGTGCCAGTACCATACTGTCTTGATTACTGTAGCTTTGTAGTATAGTCTGAAGTCCAGGAGCCTGATTCCTCCAGCTCCGTTTTTCTTTCTCAAGATTGCTTTGGCTATTCAGGGTCTTTTGTGTTGCCATGCAAATTGTAAAATTTTTTGTTCTCATTCTGTGAAAAATGCCATTGGTAGTTTGATAAGGATTGCATAGAATCTGTAGATTGCTTTGTGTAGTATAGCCATTTTCACAGTGTTGATTCTTCCAATACAAGAACATGGTATATCTCTCCGTCTGTTTGAATCATATTTCATTTCTTTCATCAATGTCTTATAGTTTTCTGCATACAGGTCTTTTGTCTCCTTAGGTAGGTTTATTCTGAGGTATTTTATTCTTTTTTTGTAGTGGTAAATGGGAGTGTTTCCTTAATTTCTCTTTCACATTTTTCATCATTAATATATAGGAATGTGAGAGATTTCTGTGCATTAATTTTGTATCCTGCTACTTTACCAAATTCATTGATTAGCTCTAGTAGTTTTCTGGTAGCATCTTTAGGATTCTCTATGTATAGTATCATGCCATCTGCAAACACAGACAGTTTTAATTCTTTTCCGATTTGGATTCCTTTTATTTCTTTTTCTTTTCTGATTGCTGTGGCTAAAACTTCCAAAACTATTTTGAATAATAGTGGTGAGAGGCGACAACCTTGTTTTGTTCCTGATCTTAGTGGAAATGGTTTCAGTTTTTCACGATTGAGAACGATATTGGCTGTTGGTTTGTCATATATGGCCTTTATTATGTTCAGGTAAGTTCCCTCTATGCCTACTTTCTGGAGGGTTTTTATCATAAACCAGTGTTAAATTTTGTTGAAAGCTTTTTCTGCATCTATTGAGATGATCATATGGTTTTTCTCCTTCAATTTGTTAATATGGTGTATCACGTTGATTGATTTGCGTATATTGAGGAATCCTTGCATTCCTGGGATAAACCCCACTTGATCATGGTATATGATCCTTTTAATGTGCTGTTGGATTCTGTTTGCTAGTATTTTGTTGAGAATTTTTGCATCTATGTTCATCAGTGATATTGGCCTGTAGTTTTCTTTTTTTGTGACATCTTTGTCTGGTTTTGGTATCAGGGTGATGGTGGCCTCATAGAATGAGGCTGGGAGTGTTCCTCCCTCTGCTATATTTTGGAAGAGTTTGAGAAGGATAGGTGTTAGCTCTTCTCTAAATATTTGATAGAATTCGCCTGTGAAGCCATCTGGTCCTGGGCTTTTGTTTGTTGGAAGATTTTTAATCACAGTTTCAATTTCAGTGCTTGTGATTGGTCTGTTCATATTTTCTATTTCTTCCTGGCTCAATCTCAGAAGGTTGTGCTTTTCTGGGAATTTGCCCATTTCTTTCAGGTTCTCCATTTCATTGGCATATAGTTCCTTGTAGTAATCTCTCATGATCCTTTGTATTTCGGCAGTGTCGTTGTTACTTCTTTTTCATTTCTAATTCTGTTGATTTGAGTCTTCTCCCTTTTTTTCTTGATAAGTCTGGCTAATGGTTTATCAATTTTGTTTATCTTCTCAAAGAACCAGCTTTTAGTTTTATGATCTTTGCTATCATTTCCTTCATTTCTTTTGCATTTTTTTCTGATCTGATCTTTATGATTTCTTTCCTTCTGCTAACTTTGGGAGTTTTTTGTTCTTCTTTCTCTACTTGCTTTAGGTGTAAGGTTTGGTTGTTTGAGATGTTTCTTGTTTCTTGAGGTAGGATTGCGCTGCTATAAACTTCCCTCTTAGAACTGCTTTTGCTGCATCCCATATGTTTTGCATTGTCATGTTTTCATTGTCATTTGTTTCTAGGTATTTTTTTGATTTCCTCTTTGATTTCTTCAGTGACCTCTTGGTTATTTAGTAGCATATTGTTTACCTCCATGTATTTGTATTTTTTACAGTTTTTTTTCTTATAATTGATATCTAGTCTCACAGCTTTGTGGTTGGAAAAGATACTTGATACGATTTCAATTTTCTTAACTTCATCAAGGCTTGACTTGTGACCCAAGATATGATCTATCCTGGAGAATGTTCCATGAGCACTTGAGAAGTGTATTCTGTTGTTTCTGGATGGAATATCCTATAAATATCAGTTATGTCCATCTTGTTTCAGGTGTCATTTAAAGCTTGTGTTTCCTTATTTATTTTCATTTTGGATGATCTGTCCATTGGTGAAAGTGGGTTGTTAAAATCCCCTGCTATGATTGTGTTACTGGTGATTTCCCCTTTTATGGCTGTTAGCATTTGCCTTATGTATTGAGGTGCTACTATGTTGGGTGCATAAATATTTACAATTGTTATAACTTCTTCTTGGATTGATCCCTTGATCATTATGTAGTGTCCTTCTTTGTCGCTAGTAATTGTCTTTATATTAAAGTCTATTTTGTCTGATATGAGAATTGCTACCCCAGCTTTCTTTTGATTTCGATTTTCATGGAATATCTTTTTCCGTCCCTTCACTTTTGGTCTGTATGTGTCCCTAGGTCTGAAGTGGGTCTCTTGTAGACAGCATATATATGGGTCTTGTTTTTGTATCCATTCAACCAGTCTATTTCTTTTGGTTGGAGCATTTAATCCATTTACATTTAAGGTAATTATCAATATGTATGTTCCTATTACCATTTTCTTAATTGTTTTGGGTTTATTATTGCAGGTCTTTTCCTTCTTTTGTGTTTCCTGCTTAGAGAAGTTCCTTTAGCATTGTTGTAAAGCTGGTTTGGTGGTGGTGAATTCTCGTAGCTTTTGCTTGTCTGTAAAGGTTTTAATTTCTCCATCGAATCTGAAATGAGATCCTTCCTGGGTAGAGTAATCTTGGTTTTAGGTTTTTCCCTTTCATTCACTTTAAATATGTCCTGCCACTCCCTTTTGGCTTGCAGAGTTTCTGCTGAAAGATCGGCTGTTAACCTTATGGGTATTCCCTTGTATGTTATTTGTTGTTTTTCCCTTGCTGCTTTTAATATTTTTTCTTTGTATTTGATTTTTGAAACTTTGATTAATATGTGTCTTGGTGTGTTTCTCCTTGGATTTATCCTGTATGGGACTCTCTGACGTTCCTGGACTTGATTGACTATTTCCTTTCCCATATTAGGGAAGTTTTCAACTACAATCACTTCAAATATTTTCTCTGTCCCTTTTTTTTTCTCTTCTTCTTCTGGGACCCCTATAATTCGAATGTTGGTGTGTTTAATGTTGTCCCAGAGGTCTCTGAGACTGTCCTCAATTCTTTTCATTCTGTTTTCTTTATTCTGCTCTGTGGTAGTTATTTCCACTGTTTTATCTTCCAGGTCACTTATCCGTTTTCTGCCTCAGTTATTCTGCTACTGATTCCTTCTAGAGAATTTTTAATTTCATTTATTGTTTTGTTCATCATTGTTTCTTTGCTCTTTAGCTCTTCTAGGTCCTTGTTAAATGTTTCTTGTATTTTCTCCCTTCTATTTCCAAGATTTTGGATCATCTTTACTATCATTACTCTGAATTCTTTTTCAGGTAAACTGCCTATTTCCTCTTCATTTGTTTGTTCTGGTGGGTTTTTACCTTGCTCCTTCATCTGCTGCATATTTCTCTGTCTTCTTATTTTGCTTAACTTACTGTGTTTGGGGTCTCCTTTTTGCAGGCCACAGGTTCCTAGTTCCCGTTGTCTTTGGTGTCTGCCCCCAGTGGGTAAGGTTGGTTCAGTGGGTTGTGTAGGCTTTCTGGTGGAGGGGACTGGTGCCTGTGTTCTGGTGGATCTTGTCTTTCTGGTGGCAGGACTGTGTCTGGTTGTGTGTTTTGGGGTGTCTGTGAACTTATTATGATTTTAGGTAGCCTCTGTGCTAATGGGTGGGGTTATGTTCCTGTCTTGCTAGTTATTGGGCATAGGGTGTCCAGCACTGTAACTTGCTGGTCGTTGAGTGGAGCTGGGTCTTAGCATTGAGGTGGAGATCTCTGGGAGAGCTTTCCCTGTTTGATATTACATGGCGCCAGGAGGTCTCTTTTGGACCAATGTCCTGATCTCGGCTCTCCCACCTCAGAGCCTCAGGCCTGACACCCAGCCGGAGCACCAAGATCCTGTCAGGCACATGGCTCAGAAGAAAAGTGAGAAGGAAGAGGAAAGAAAGAAAGAAAGAAAGAAAGAAAGAAAGAAAGAAAGAAAGAAAGAAAGAAAGAAAGAAAGAAAGAAAGAAAGAAAGAAAGAAAGAAAGGAAGAAAGGAAGGAAGGAAGGAAGGAAGGAAGGAAGGAAGGAAGGAAGGAAGGAAGGAAGGAAGGAAGGAAGGAAGGAAGAGAGAGAGAAAGGAAGGAAGGAAGGAAGAAAGAAAGAAAGAGAAAGAAAGAAAGGGAGAGAGAGAGGGAGAGAGAGAGAGAGAAAGGAAGGAAGGAAGGAAGGAAAGAAGGAAGAAAGAAAGGAAGGAAGAAAGAAAGTTATTAAAATAAAAAGTAAAAATATATATATTAAAAATAAAAAAGTAATTAAAAAAGAAAGAAATAAGAGAGCAACCAAACCAAAAAACAAATCCGTCAATGATAACAAGTGCTAAAAACTATAAAAAAATGGACAGACAGACCCCTAAGACAAATGGTAAAAGCAAAGCTATACAAACAAAATCACACAAAGAAGCATTCGCATACACACTCACAAAAAGAGAAAAAGGAAAAATATATATATATAAAAAAAGGAAGAGAGCAACCAAATCAATAAACAAATGTACCAATGATAATAAGCTCTAAATACTAAACTAAGATAAACATAAAACCAGAAACAAATTAGATGCAGAAAGCAAACCCCAAGTCTACAGTTGCTCCCAAAGTCCACTGCCTCAATTTGGGATGATTTGTTCAGGTATTCCAGAGATACAGGGTACATCAAGTTGATTGTGGAGATTTAATCCGCTGCTCCTGAGGCTGCTGGGAGAGATTTCCCTTTCTCTTCTTTGTTCGCACAGCTCCTGGGGTTCAGCTTTGGATTTGGCCCTGCCTCTGCGTGTAGGTCGCCTGAGGGCGTCTGTTCCTTACCCAGACAGGAGGGAGTTAAAGTAGCTGCTGATTAGGGGGCTCTGGCTCACTCAGGCCAGGAGGAGGGAGGGGTATGGAATGTGGGGTGAGCCTGTGGCAGCAGAGGCCAACATGACGTTGCAACAGCCTGAGGTGCACCGTGTGTTCTCCCGGGGAAGTTGTCCCTGGATCATGGGACCCTGGCAGTGGTGGCCTGCACAGGCTCCTGGGAGGGGAGGTGTGGATAGTGACCTGTGCTTGCACACAGGTTTCTTGGTGGCGGCAGCAGCAGCCTTAGCATCTCATGCCCGTTTTTGGTGTCCGCATTGATAGCTGCGGCTCGTGCCCATCTCTGGAGTTCGTTTAGGTGGTGTTCTGAATCCCCTCTCCTCACACACCCCGAAACAATGGTCTCTTGCCTCTCTGGCAGGTCCAGACTTTTTCCCGGACTCCCTCCCGGCTAGCTGTGGCACACTGGCCCCGTTCAGGCTGTGTTCACGCCGCCAACCCCAGTCCTCTCCCTGGGATCTGACCTCCGAAGCCCGAGCCTCAGCTCCCAGCCCCCGCCCGCCCCGGCGGGTGAGCAGACAAGCATCTCCGGCTGGCGAGTGCTGGTTGGCACCAGTCCTCTGTGTGGGAATCTCTCCACTTTGCCCTCTGCACCCCTTTTGCTGTGCTCTCCTCTGTGGCTCCGAAGCTTCCCCCCACCACACCTCTGCCCCATCTCCGCCAGTGAAGGGCCTTCCTAGTGTGTGGAAACTTTTCCTCCTTCACAGCTCCCTCCCAGAGGTGCAGGTCCCGTCCCTATTCTTTTGTCTCTGTTTTTTCTTTTTTCTTTTGCCCTACCCAGGTACGTGGGGAGTTTCTTGCCTTTGGGGAAGTCTGAGTTCTTCTGCCAGAATTCAGTAGGTGTTCTGTAGGAGTTGTTCCACATGTAGATGTGTTTTTGATGTATTTGTGGGGAGGAAGGTGATCTCTACATCCTACTCCTCTGCCATGTTGAAGGTCCCTCCATTTGGTTCTTAAATGCCTTTCTGCTTTCTTCTCTACCTTTCTGCCTTGACCTCCAGAATTTCAGGTCATCTGCTAGCCTACCTGGATTGTGACCTCCCCTAACTCGTGTGTGTGTGTGTGTGTGTGTGTGTTCCTGACTCCTGAGCTGGCCTCAGCACCCCTGACACCTCATATTCCCTGCCTCTCCAGCAGCACTTTTGGTGCTGACAGACCATCCTTCTCAGTGGAATGGGGGTCAGTTGGAAGCAATACTTTGTTCTACAGGCTGAAAAGCAGTGCCAAAAACTGTAACTGAGAAGGAGCAATTTCTTTAATTCTAGAACCCCTGGGGATTGAGGGGTGCATAAATGAAACCTTTGAAGGTTTGAAGAAAGAAGCATTTTTTTAAAAGAAGAAGAAGAAGGGGAGTAGCACATTTTCACAAAAATGTGAAAAGGGGAAAAAAGGAGAAGAAAGAGTAGGGGTATATCCTTCTGCCAAATGCTAACTGATGTCAGAGTTGGATCATCAGAGCGATGGGCTGCCCAGGGGCCCACACATAGCAGAATATTCCATGGCGGGGGGTGGGGGAGGTTGAGGGGGGGAGGGGGACCGCTGCACCAAGGCAATTCTCCACCATTTCACAGCACCAGCATCTTTACCTGATATACTGGACACTGTGAACACCCCTTTCCAAAAAGACAAAGACAGATTTTACATTGATTTGCTTTAAAGGATTTGGGTTTTGAGAATTTTGAAAGAACTTTGTGGAAGCGTCTAGGGTTTCTGGAGACTCTGGCGAATGGCATGAACAGGCCTGTTGTCCAGGCTGAGGTGGAACCATTGCCCAAGTCCACCATGGTGCAGATGCCCTCCTCAATCACGGCACATAAACGCTCATAACTGAGTGTCCCCACCCCTACCATCGGCTGAGGCCTTGAGGGCAGTTCTCCGTCTTACTCATCTTGCTTCCCAATGACGAGCACAGCGCCAAGCCCAGGTGCTCCATAAACATGTATGGAACAAGCTCAGGGATCCCCATATGACAGCACCTTCCCTGATGCTACTGCCCAGAGGGGAGAATGAGCAGACAAGACAAGGCCTGGGGAGCAGCAGTCTTCTGGAACTCTCCAGGCAACAGGCCCCTCCACAAAGAAGAAGGTGGTGACCCTAAAGCTTCTCAAAGCTGCCCATGACACCAAAGCCAGGAAGGGCCCAGAGGGAAAACAATCCACAAATGCCCTGTTGTCCAGCCTTGGCCCAGAGGCGTGCCATCAGTCAGAGTACTCGAGGTGGGCCCCCAGCATGTGCCACGCCCTGTGCTGGGCATGGAGGAAAAGATTTCCGTTCTCGGGACACTGGGTAATGAAGAAAGAGGACAAATAACAATAATAATGGCTAACATCTATTGAGCCCTCACCAGCCCCAGACACTGTGCCAATATTTTACTCGTGTTGTCTCATTTAACCCTCACAACGTCACTAAAAGGTAGATGGCATCTCCATTTTATCTCCATTTATCTTTTTATGGTCATGAAACCTCCTATGTTAGTGGTGGAACCGAGATTCAAAACTGCCTTTCTCAGACCGCAGAGCCCAAGGTCTAAGCCACTAACTCACCATATGTCTTTCTCTGGGCTATTCCCATCTCACCTCTGAGTCTGACTCTCTAGCTTCCTTCTTTGAGCTTTTACCGTTACCATTTGCCTACTCTGAGGGATCTACCTTCCCTCCATCAAAGTCTTTCTCATCGGGAACGCCAGCCCTGACTCAGCTCTGATCCTTCCTTTTATGGAATACCCTCAAATGTAAATGGTTTCTTTGCACTGCCTTGCGCTGCTTTATAATTACTCTTAAATGCTTTGCTGTTGGTTGTTGTTCCAATTTACCACGTGTGTTCCTGGAGCCCCACCTACAATCCTGGTCTGCAAGCTCCCTGTGGACCAGTGTCTTCTCAGTGGTCTGCTGGATCCAGCTCACACTGGTGCCAATTGTTAGATCTTTAGGAAGATTGCAAGCCAGTTGTTAAACCATTGGCAGCTTAGAAACAACCATGAGGAGAGAGTGTGTACACTACAGAAATCGGCACAGGCTACAAATCAGAGATTCTCCCCACCCCAAGAAAGCTGGCTGTTAAACATTCAGCAGCACATGGCGGCTTTGAACTTTTGCTCCCCACCTTGCCCCCCAGCCCAGGTTTTTGCACCATAAAATGTATTCATCCTCATATGACTGTCAGCATGTGATGGAAGCATAAAGACATGGGACATCATCAGAAGTGTCAATGACTAGTGACCAGAGGAGGAGAGCAGCAGTCCAGGGAGGCTTCCTGGAGGAGGGAGATATTGAATCCGTAATTACTCTTCCCTAGTCCCACATTGTCCTTTTGACCAACACTTTTTGAAATCCCACCACATGCCAGACCCTTTACAAACATGATCACATTAAATCCTTCCCAGAGGAGTACTCTGAGGCTATCCAAGGTCACTAGGAGACCTGCCAGAGCCCAAACTCAACCCCAGGAATTTCGGGCTCCAAAGCTAGGCTGTCTCCACCTCATCATATTCCCTGGATGGCAAACTCTTGACATTTCCGGTCCTAAGTTCCAGATTCCCCAACATTTGCCATCGGCCAGTGGCAGCCAGGGCAGGAGCAGCTGGGAGAAGCCATGGCAGGGGAAGGGGTTGGGAAGACAGGCATGGCACTCTGCTAGAGAACTGGGAAGACCAGAGCCACTCGTGGAAGCCCCCACCAGGCACGACGCTCATGAGTTACCAGCTGCCGCTGCTCTGCCGGGACCCTCATCCTCAGCGAGAGGGGCAGCTGCACTGCTTGCTTCTGTGCGTGGGTTTTATGGAGCTGGGAGGGAGTGGGCAATCCCTCTTCTGCCAGCATGCAGGCTCAGAAATAAATAATTAAAGCCAAAGTTTGCCAGACTTGCCAGGGGAGGAGAAAGCAGCTGCATCTCCACAGAAGAGCATCTCCTGCAACAGAGCACCACGAACACCCCAGTGCAGGCATTGCCACAGTGACGGGCACCACGCCACTCAGAAAGCATATTCCACTCCACACATGTCCCATTCCTACCTGGCCTCCTAGGCTGCAAGGACCCGGGGACAGAGGCGGAAGCTGAGGCACTGCGGGGCAATGCCATCCTGTGCTCTCTGCGTGGTGGCGGGCAGCGTGCCAAACAGGGCAGATAAGGACAAACAGTGCACCCAGAAGAGCAAGGGGTGGGGAGCAAGGGTTCAAAGCGCAGTATGCTTCTACATGTTGAACAACCCGTTTTCCTGGGAGAAGAAAAGACCCTGATGTATAGCCCTTGCCAATTTCTGTAGTGTACGCACTCTCTCATCATGGCTGATTTAAGCTACCAATGGTTTAACAACTGGCTCACAATCTTCCTTGGCACCAGTGTGAGCTGGATCCAGCAGACCACTGAGAAGACGCTGGTCCATAGGGAACTTGCAGACCAGGATTGTAGGCAGGGCTCCAGGAACACACGTGGTAAATAGCTACAGTAACCTACAGAATTGCCCCTACCCACACTCAGATAGCCTATCATGAGGTCACCATTCACCCAGCCTCATCTGTACCCCCTTCACCCTCAGCCCCACTACCAAACTGTCCACAGCCCCGTACCCTATGCCCTCTCTCCTCCAACACATCTGCCCTCTGCTGTGGCTAATCCTCCTCCGGTGCCCTGGACCCTGTGTCCTCCCACCTTCTCAGAGACGTGTCCGTGAGTATGCCCTCCTAGTCCTCAACCTCTCCCTCTCTACTTCCTCCTTCCCATCAGCATTTGAACATGTACTGGTATCTTCCTCTTTTATTAAACAAACTTCTCTTGATCCTTCATGCCACCCACATCTCTCCTCTCTTTCACAAGCAAACTTCCTGTAAGTGCAGTCTGCTCTGTCCATCCTTCCTTATCTCCCATTCACTCCCCATGTCCCGACACTCTCCTGAAAGCTCAGTAAAGGCCAGCAAGGACTTCCTGCAGACACAGCCATCTCATAATTCTTACCTTCATTCCCAGGACCAAATAGCAAAAAACATAAACAAACGCTTGCACGATCAGTGCAGAAAATGGCAATTATCCAAGTCCTTCCAGAAGGAATGCTAGTCGAGTTGCAAAGCCTGGTGGGCCTTTTGGCTCAGAAGGTCTTTAAATTGGCCGTGAACAGCAGCAGGCAGGATGGCATTAAATCAAGAATGAAATACAAGGCTGTATAATAGGAAGGGGAAGAATTGGAGGTTGGGAATGGCAAGAGGGTGCAGGGTTGAAACCTATGGCTCCGTGTATGTGGGGAGAGAAAGAAGAAGGGCTTCTTGGTGGAATGGCAATGCAAATGCCTTCAGAAAACTGTTCTTGGATCTCAGGAGATATTTAATGGGTGACTATGAAGTATGCAATGTTGGCTGTCTCTGCCTCCCCCATGAAACCCTCAGTAAATGCCACAGGGCTCACTAATGCATCAGTATGAATGGACTGAGAGAGGGGGAGCTCAAAGAGAAAAATAAGGGGACAGCTGACATCTGGGTTACACCAGCTACAGCAGGGAGGAATGACAAGTGAATTCAGCAAAAATGTTTTATTTCCACATCTATTGTCAAGTCTAATTATTGGTTGAAATTAGAGGTTCTGCCCTGATCATGGCCATGAATAAATAAAAATATGTTTGAATTTCAGCAGATGTCATTGAATTTCACATATCTTTCCCTTCCCAGAAAGGAAAAGAAAGATCCGGCTAGTCCTTTCATGCACTGACATCCACACTTAAGGCAAGAAACTTGCTCCAGAAATGATTCACTTGACCAAAGAAGTGAAAGCCAGATCAGAATTCCTGAATTTTCTCTCTAGCTGTGAATACTATACATATCGATATTGCATCCAAGCTTGGCAAGAAAATGTTAGCTTGCAGAAGCAGTTTTCCTTTGCACTCTACACGTGTGCAGTATTCACACAGTCGGTCATCTAATAACAGATAGCAAGAGCCTACTCTGGGCCGGGGACTGCAAGTGTCATTGAAAAAACAGACAAAGATGCATAAGATGTGGGTTTTGCCCTTGAGGAGTCCATTAGTTAATGCCTTCAACATTTGGGAGGCTGTAATTTGGATGTAACCAGCTGATGTTCACGTTCAAGTTAGTGATAAACGAGGACATCACTCAGGTCCCTCCCCTATGAGCTGCCCTAAGGTTTAGCTTGACAAGGGCCATCTCCCCAGCCCTGACCCTCCTCCTCCCACCCACCGATCCATCTCTGCTTGCACCGTGCCAGCTCGGTCCTTGTGCCACCACTTTTTGCCAGCCTGCACGACTTCAGACTGGGCTTCAGGTACCGAGTTACTATTTCTCCTGCTTTCCCTGCTCATCCCCTTCAGCAGTTGTGCACGTGCGGGGCCACCAACCTGGTAGTGGCAAGTTTCAGCAGCACCGAGAGCGGTTCTCTGACGAAACTGCCACAGAAATCTAGATGCGCTTGCTCAACAGAGCCAGACTCCCAACTGCATCACGAGTGGGACTTTTTCTGTACTGGGGGCTGTACCAGATTAACCTCTGCCTGCCTACCCACTCCCAAAAGGCATACTTCCCTGTGGCCAAGCCCTGCTAAGGCTTTTGAAGCAGAACAATTCAAAAGATTCAAGAACCAAATTCCTAGAAGTGACTATGAGAGGTTATTCAGCCCAGCTTCGTGCCTTCAGCTACATCATTTGGAGTGGACCTCCTTTTTACTGAAAAGATAAAGAATTTTCTTTGTCAAGGGAGGATCCTAAGTAGAACAATTAACACACATTTGGCCCTGCATTTTAGACAAAATAGAAAGGAAAACAAAGCAAATGTATAGAGAGGATAAGAACAATTCTTTGTTTATGCTACCTTTTATTGGACACACACTTGATGCTAGGCACTGTGCTATATTCTATCACTTAATCCTCATATTGTTACTATAAAGTAGTCACTGTGCTTCTACCCCTCTCACAGATTTGAGAACTGAGGCACTGAAAGATTAAGGCCAAGGATGCTCGACTATTTAGTGGCAGAGCAAAGACTTGATCGAGATGCAGAACCTCTTTACCACTAGTCTTCTTCTACTAGACCTACTAGACAGGTTTGAAATGCACCTCTATCCTAACCAAAATGTAATTCCATTGTGTCGTTCCAAGCCAGGGGCTAGTCACCAGAGGTCTGACACATTGGACAAACATTCCGTACGCATGGGCGCCCACCTCTTCCGCTTGTTTAGTTCACTTGTTAGGGTCTGATCAGCCCATCAGCAAGTAGTAGCGGCCTCATGCTCTCAACACCGAGTGCGGGGATTCCACCAAATAAACGTCCTGCCCCAGCCACGTTCTCATCTCACATCCCACTCATCACCTCCCGTGGGCACGGCTCTGGTTGCCTGTTTGTCTTTATGTGTATTTAATTGTGCCAATCCAGTCTCTGCCAAGAGGCTTATAAGCTGTACAAGGGCAAAGACCATGTTTCTGCCGTTCTCTGTCTCTCTTTATTACTCCCAGACTGCAAACAGGTGATACACAATAAATACATACAAAAAGGCTGAATCTACTTATGACCCCAAATCGCAGTGAACTCGGGAGTTGGTGTGAGATAACATCAGACAACCATAAGGGAAAAAAAACCCTAGAATGATATACAGATTGGTATCACATATGCCCAAAAAAGGCACATTTGAACCTTCTTCCTTTTTACCAAGTTGTTTGAGCAATGTGAAATCATGATCCCAACACATGCTATAAACCCTTCGCCTCCCCAGTATACAATGTATTTGGTTGCAAAGATAAAAACCAAGGTCAACGCTGCTTTGAACTGAATCTCTGATTCCCAGGAGGGCAGGAAGCAGTATTTCTGAGCAAA